>NC_081770.1:10425787-10766620 GCF_963082965.1 Carassius carassius | reverse complement strand
TTTGAAGAATGTCTGTAACCCTTTGGAACAACTCAAGGGTGCGTATGATGACAGAATTTTAATTTTTGTCTTAAGAAATGTCAAAAGGTCCTTGCTAATATTTTGTTTTCAGCTGGGGAGCCTGGTGAAGGTAAAGTCACTAGGATTTATTTTCATTTGTTTGCTATAGTCTGAAATTTTACTGATATATATATTTTTGTTTTATTTTCGGAGTTAGATGAGGAGCACCCAGTAAAAAAAAAAGATCTAATGTGATTTTGCCTGAGGCACCTTCCTGTGAGTAAAATCTCAATGCAATCAAGGTTAAAGTCAGTCTACCATGTTTGTGTTATAATGTTGATTACTAAATTTTTAAAAAAAAATGCATTCAAAACATGCAAAACTCTAATAATTATTGTTACATAAAAATATTTTTAAAGATATTATGTCATGATTTAAACATGCTAATAATACTGTCTTTATGACTGTACAGCTGAACACTGTACAGCTCAAGAGTGTGACTGTTGGACTACCAATAGGTCATGAAATGTTTAATCTAATGATTTTTTATTTTCTTGTAATTTGTTTACAGTTCCATGTCTTTCAACACCACGACTGCAGCCACAACAGTCAGTTTCAGCCTATTGGCAGAATCAAGGTACACCAAAACACACACTGACACATACACACACACACACACACACACACATAATGTATTCATTATCTGACGAAATGCATTTGTGACTTGTTTAGGAAGTGTGATTAATCGACAATCTCTTCGGGATGGTAACAATTTATTTCATCATAATTCTTCAATTATTATGTTGTCTTAGCGTTATTTTTGTTATAATTTTTATTTATTTATTGCTGTAGTTTGTAATTTCATTTATGTTTTAAAATAAATTCTGCTCAGAAATCTACAAGTTATTTGAGAATTTAGAAAGAAGAATCATGTTGAAACTGGACCAAATTCAAAACAACATTACATCAGCGGTTGAAACAATGCAGCAATCAGTGAGCCAGCCAAGCACCTCTGTCTCTGATCTCACAGAGGTGCTAGAGAAACCATGCAAGATTGTAGACTAATTAGAGGAGTTGTGTGTGAAACTGAAAGATGCTGAATTTCGAAAGAAGATGGTATGTGCCTTAACACAAGCAACATTAGTTATTTTTAACCTATAATCATTTAAAACATTTTACTTTTTTTAAATTTGGTATTTTTCCGTACGGCTTTCATGAGGCTTATGCATAAGCGCATGTGATAAAGTCGATACGCAAAATCCACACTTAAAAATGTATACTGCAGACGCATAAGAATATTGAAGCACATAAAAAAACAAGCAGCCCATGTCATAAGACAACTTACCTTAGCCTTTTTTCGTACGGCTTTCATGATGCTTTAGATGTAAGCACGTGTGACAAAGTCGTTGTGGAAATTAAGCTTAATGAGCTCACGTGCAGACATCGAGGATGACGTTTGCATTTACACATAAGCTAGGATACACAACTTTAAAAAAAGTTTTACCACTTTAATGTTTAAGTGACTGTTCACGCCAGTATCCTAGCAAACAAATAAAGGTCACCAGGACGTCCTCCGGACGTTCACTGGACGTTCACAGGACGTGAAGCGGCCACTAGGGACGTTCGCTTTAAGTCCTTGAAATGTAATTTTATTTTACTTGATGATGACCTTTACAAATTAAATGAATAAGTTAGAAAACATTTGTGTAGATGATTTTCAGTATATTCGCATAATTTTGCTGTTGTTTTATTGCAAGAAAACATTTTAGGTATGTTTTATGACATGAATGTGTTCCTTTCGTTGTTTTAGGTTAGAGGCCAACAGTAGCTACTATCGGAGTGACACAGCTTGCTTTGCTTTTGCTTTGTTACAGTTGTATATATATATATATATATATATATATATATATATATATATATATATATATATATATATATATATATATATATATATATATATATCTTTTATTTCTTAACATTTAATAAAAATAGTAAGAAAAAAAATGTACCCTATGTTCCAAACTATTTGCATGTGTCTATTTTCTTTGGTTAGCCTAAAATTAAAATAAAATAACATTTGAAGACTTAAAGCGAAAGTCCCCCAAACGTCCCGAATGTCCACTGCACGTCCTGTGAACGTCCCCGTGAACGTCCGGAGGACGTCCTTGCGAACGTCCGCTCGACGTCAAGCGGACCCTACACGCTGACGTCCGGGGGACGTTCACACAGGCGACGGGGACGTCCTGGGGACCTTTTTTTGTTAGCTGGGACGGCGGTTAGAGCTTCCCATTTCCCTATTCCTTATGTCGGCTCGGGAGCATTTCCGAGGTTTTAGAAGAGTCGCCAGCTCGTTGGTCGCCTTTACCAAACCATGGGTTAAAAATGCATAAAAACCCACCGCTACGCCTCACGAAGACTAGGGTTCAGTAAGTTAGCTTTTTTGGCTAGGTAGTTAGCGGGGAAACACCGTCCTTGGTTTGTGGTTTAAAAACTGTGTACACTGATAAATTGTCATTTAAGCTTCTTTGTCTTTATTTTGTGAATTTGTTAGCCATGGATGAAGTAGTGGAAGATTTTATTGAATCACCAGTCGAATGTGGTTTAGATATTTGCACTAAGAAACAATTGATCAGGATTGCAGAATATTATAAGGTTGATATAGGAGATGCCCGGAAAACAAAGATTGTGTTAAAAGTAATTTGAAAGTGAAATTGGTGTTTTAATGCCAGTTAAAGTTGACAATTTGGTTGAAGCATCTCTGTCAGAAAGTGTAAGTCCAGTTGGCTTATCATTTGAACAGCATAAAGAATTGCTTTTGTTACGTGTTAAAGTTGAGCAGGAGAAGGAGCAGGTGATGGAACTTATGAGACAGGATTTGGAGCGAGAGAAGTTAGATTTGGAGAGACAAAAATTGGCCCTGATTAGAGATGGTAAGTTGGAGGGCGAGGCACTCTGGGCGGATCGACCCATGGGGGCACAGGTAAGCCGCATGAAGCAAGATGACTTGAGTGATTTGAGGTTAGTTCCCAGGTTTAATGAGGAGGACCCAGAGACATTCTTCTCCTTGTTTGAGCGTTTAGCAGAGGCTCGAGGTTGGTCTGACTCCACGCGTATGTTAATGTTACAGTGTGTATTAACAGGAAAAGCACAACAGGCTTTTTCAGCTTTAAGCAGCACTGATTCACTGTAAAAAAAAAAAAAAAAGTTGCGTCAACTTGAAAAAATAAGGCAACTTATTGCAAGTGCTTTTTTGAGTAAGCTTAACAAATGGGACTAAAGTCCATCCAACTTAAAATAATAACTTAATATCACCAAGTTGTCACAACATAAATAGTCATGTTAACCTAAAAAATATCAGAACAAAATATTTTTTGTTTACTGAACACAAGGCCTATTATCTATAAGCATACACAATTTTTAAGTGAAAAAAGCGACATTACATTCAGCCAAGTATGGAGACTTATACTCAGAATTCATGCTCTACATTTAAACACACACACACACACATTACATGAAAATTTCAAACTTCAAATGAATCCAAGTACACTGTAAAAAATAATAGTTGTATAATAATAAATAAATAAATAATAAATAGTTGGGCCAACTTAAAATTTTAAGGCAACAAACTTATGTTTACTCAACTTAAAGGTCAATTAGTTGTACAAACTTTTGTGCATGTTCAATCAACATAATATATTAAGTTGAGTGAACTTTTAGTTAAACTTTCAATTTTGTTTAGTTGACTAGAAATATATTCTTAAATGATAAAAACTCCATAAGTTTACAAAACCTGATAGTTGAAGTTGCTTTAAAAAAAAAAAGTTGACAAAACTTAAGTTTAAGGCAACCAGCTTCCGAAGGTTTTACTCAAGCAGTTTAAAGTTCAGCACAAATCGGTCAATCCAATATGAGTGAATTAATTTATTAAATGCTACTCAGTACAACATTGGTCCTCAAAAAAATCTTTAAATGGACAGAATCATAATTTCTTTTTATTTCATCAATATTATTATTTATTACAATAGAAAGTTTTTTCAAGTTAAGAGCTTATTTGTTACATTTGTTTTGCAAAATTAAAAACTTCTACACAGTTAATTAAAAAGGGAAAGCATCAAATAAAAACTATTACAAAATTCAAGTCCAAAATAATGTGCAAAAATAACAACGGGTCCAGTCAAAAATGTATTGGCTTTCATATCTGTCCTTCATATCTATCACAAGCAATATAAAATTAACTGCAATGGTGATAAAAGTGTGTGCATAGCAACAGAGTTTGTGGCTCACTGTCTTTTGGTTCTGCATTTTGAATAATGATATTTGCTTTAAAGCCTGTAATGGGAAAGCTGCAATGTTTTTGACTTCTGTGACCACTGGATGATGAAATCAGATGTGTTTTAAAAACCACACTGGCTAAAAGGGCACCTTAAAGTTTCATTTTTTTTAAATGGCTATGTTTGGAGTAATAGGGTGTTTTACAAATTTCCTTAGTCACACAATTCACCATTCAATGTTAAGTGACTCTCACGTGAAGAGAAGCACTTGTGTGATCTTAAAAGGTGAGACTTCAACCAGTGGTTTTAAAGGAGCAGATGCAATCTGTGTAGAGGCAGGGTAGATGGCAGTATCTTCCCTGGTAGTGGCACAATTGGTCATGTTTCAAAAGGACCTCCTGGGCAGGGTGTTCAAATCTGGATATCTTGCACTGCATCACCCTAATCAGAAGAAAAAAAAATACAGCGGTAACGTTAGAACTAATTCTTTTGGCAACAAAAGATTTTATTTTATTTTTTACCACCAGGGATACATTAATTCATTGCTGAGAACAATATAAAATAACAACTTAAAGGGATAGTTCACCCAAAAATCATAATTATGTTATTAATAACTCACCCTCATGTCATTCCAAACCCGTAAGACCTCCATTTATCTTTGGAACACAGTTTAAGATATTTTAGATTTAGTCCAAGAGCTCTCAGTCCCTCCATTGAAGCTGTGTGTACGGTATACTGCCCATGTCCAGAAAGGTAAGAAAAACATCTTCAAAAGTAGTCCATGTGACATCAGAGGGTCAGTTAGAATTTGTTGAAGCATCGAAAATACATTTTGGTCCAAAAATAGCAAAAACTACGACTTTATTCAGCATTATCTTCTCTTCCGTTTCTGTTGTGAGAGAGAGTTCAAAATAAAGCAGTTTGTCAGGTGGGATGACAGGCCACGGTGGAGACGAGGGAGCTAAGAGCCAAGGCGGAGCCGCTGGGTCGAAGGACCGAGGAGGAGTCTAGGGCTCGGAGGCTGGAGGCAGAGACAGGGCCTTAACCCGCCAAGGCGGAGCTGGAGACTGGCAGTCCAGCTGCAAACCATCGCGCCCAGATGGCGCGGACTGAGGGTGAGCTGCGGGACTGACTGGCACCAGCAGGGATGACGAGGAACTAGCTGGTCTAGGAGGAGGAGAGAGAGGAAGGATGGGAGGAAACACAGGAGGATCAGGGCTGGACGGAACAAGCGGAAGTGGAGCAGAGGGACAGGCAGGTCTAGGAGGAGGTGGGAGAGGGAGGCTGGGAGGGAATACAGGAGACACAGAAGATTCAGAGCTGGGCGGAACCAGCGGAGACACAGAAGATTCAGAGCTGGGCGGAACCAGCGGAGACACAGAAGATTCAGAGCTGGGTGGAACCAGCGGAGACACAGAAGATTCAGAGCTGGGCGGAACCAGCGGAGACACAGAAGATTCAGAGCTGGGCGGAACCAGCGGAGACACAGAAGATTCAGAGCTGGGTGGAACCAGCGGAGACACAGAAAATTCAGAGCTGGGCGGAACCAGCGGAGACACAGGAAATTCAGAGCTGGGCGGAACCAGCGGAGACACAGGAAATTCAGAGCTGGGCGGAACCAGCGGAGAGACAGAAAATTCATAGCTGGGCGGAACCAGGGGAGAAACAGAAAATTCAGGGCTGGACGGAACCAGCGGAGAAACAGAAAATTCAGGGCTGGACGGAACCAGCGGAGAAACAGAAAATTCAGGGCTGGGCGGAACCAGCGGAGAAACAGAAAACTCAGGGCTGGCGGAACCAGCGGAAAAACATAAAATTCAGGGCTGGGCGGAACCAGCGGAGAAACAGAAAATTCATAGCTGGGCGGAACCAGCGGAGAAACAGAAAATTCATAGCTGGGCGGAACCAGCGGAGAAACAGAAAAATTCAGGGCTGGGCGGAACCAGCGGAGAAACAGAAAATTCATAGCTGGGCAGAACCAGCAGAAATGGAGCATAGGAACTGACTGGAGAAGGTAGGAGTGAGAGACTGAGAGGGTATACAGGGGGATCAGGGCTGGACGGAACCAGCGGAGAAACAGGAAGATTAGGGATTACCTCCATAGACCAGTCCATTAGATCCATAATTTGCTCCATATTTCCCGAGACCGGATACAGCTCACCCTCAGTCGCAGGAGTGTGGGCAGGGCTTTCCTCCACGCCCTCGATCTCCACGAGGACTCCCATGATGCACGGTGTTGCCGGCTCACACACCTGGTCAGTCGCGCTCTCGAGGTCCTGCTTTGGCTCGAGCTCTGCGGACCGTTCGCTAGTAGGCGTGCCTTACTCCTCGGTCGGGGAAGTGAGTAAGGCACGCCAGATCTAAAAAGTCCCTGGTGTGGTCCTCCAGCGAACGGTCCAGTTGCTCCAGGCACAGGAGATGGACTGCTGGGATGGCCATTCCGGGAGAGGAGGAAAAAAAAGCAAAAAATAAATGAAAGAAAAAACGCTGCTAAACTATACTGTTTAGGTCCGTGATTCTATTACAGATTGAGGTAGTGCTAAACGTAAAACAAAGGGAGAGACGAGGATCTGGAACAAATAAGGAGTTTACTGATGACAAAGGGGGTACAGACTATATTAACAAGATTACATTTAGCATACATTGAACAACGATACATCAACAACGATATTCAACAATTACGGACGAGGAGGAACTGAACAGAACGGGTATTAATACACACAGAAGGTAATGAAGGAACAGGAGACAGGTGAGGATCAATCAATTAACTAAAACAAGAAAAGGAAGAGGACCAAATAAGGAAACAAGTTCATAAACGTGACAGGTATGTGTGTGTGTGTGACATTTATAAATAATTGTAAAAATTAATACTTCCTGTTTGTTGTTGGCGGCTGTACTGCGTTTGAGCTCCGTCACTATATTCTTTTCATTGACTATTTTTAACTTAAAAATCAATTTTATACATTATCGTTTCCGTTTATATAACGTGTGAATATATCCTCTATTGTATTCTACAACAAAAACAATCAGAGCGCCTCGCTATCACTAGTTTTATTTTGATCTCCCGGGTCCGCTATTAGCTTTTAGCCCGTTAGCATCAGCAAGCGTGGTTGCTGCTAACTGTGCTTACATTGCTTATACTCTATTCACACACATTACCACATTACATTGCTAATACTCTATTCACACACATTACCACTGCTGTACTCACTGTTACTTGCTTTAATGGCGGATGAATGTCTCCACTCTGTGCAGCTCGAGCTCGAGGCCGTGGGGAAGCAGATTCGCCACCTGGAGGTGAGGCAGGCCCAGCTGAGAGAGCGGAGAGCCGAGCTGGAATCATCCCGGGCTGACGCTCACAAGTCCGGGGTAAGTATACAGCGTGCTGCTAACAGTCCCACCACGTCTACTCCGTGTGTTTCTCTGCACAGGCCCGGTGCACCCAGGAAGCGATCTTCCCAGATGTCCTTCACTGCGACTCCGACACCACGGACCCTGGGTGCATCCACAGCGGAGGACGCGAGCCGGGTCCCGGGCGACGACTTCTCCCCCTCCTGCCTTCGACATCTCCATCCGGAACCGCTTCGCTCCCCTCCGCGAGACAGGACGCGACGCTGTGATCATCGGAGACTCCATCGTCCGACATGTAAGTGCTACGTTAGCCGAAGGTAAAGTGCACACTCATTGTTTGCCTGGTGCTCGTGTTCTCGATGTTTCTGCGCAGATACCCGCGATCCTGAAGGCAGACGAGAGCCCCAGAGCGTTCGTGCTTCACGTCGGGGTTAACGACACCACGCTGCGGCAGACGGAGACGCTGAAGAGGGACTTCAGCAGCCTGATCGAGACGGTTCGCAGCACGACGCCCGCGGCGACGATCGTCGTGTCAGGACCACTGCCCACGTATCGACGAGGACACGAAAGGTTCAGTAGACTTTTTGCTTTAAATGAATGGTTGTTGTCATGGTGTAAAGAACAGAAACTGCTATTTGTTAATAACTGGAATCTTTTCTGGGAGCGTCCTAGGCTGTTTCGCGCTGATGGATTACACCCCAGCAGAGTCGGAGCGGAGCTGCTCTCAGACAACATCTCCAGGACACTTCGCTCCATGTGACTAATAAGACAATTCTCTAATAACTATTATGATGAGTTTTGTTCCACCCGCTTAAATGATAAAAGTACTTGCGCTGTAAAAACTATTAAGACTGTGTCTGTTCCCCGAATAGTGAGGTCAAAATATAATGTAGGATCTAGAAAAAATCTTATCGTAATTAAACCAGAAAAATGTAAAGTAAATGAACAAAAACAATTTTTAAAGTTTGGGCTCATAAATATTAGATCACTCACACCCAAAGCAGTTATTGTAAATTAAATGATCACAGAAAATAGTTTTGATGTACTCTGCTTGACTGAAACCTGGCTAAAACCAAATGATTATTTTGGTCTAAATGAGTCTGCTCCACCGAACTACTGTTATAAGCATGAGCCCCGTCAGACTGGTCGTGGCGGAGGTGTTGCAACGGTATATAGTGATATTCTCAATGTTACCCAGAAAACAGGATACAGGTTTAACTCTTTTGAAATACTTCTGCTAAATGTTACACTGTCAGACATGCAAAAGAAATCTAATGTATCTCTTGCTCTGGCTACTGTGTATAGACCACCAGGGCCGTATACAGAATTCCTAAAAGAATTTGCAGATTTCCTCTCAGACCTTCTAGTTACAGTTGATAAGGCGCTAATCATGGGAGACTTTAATATTCACGTTGATAATGCAAATGATACATTAGGACTTGTGTTTACTGACCTAATAAACTCCTTTGGAGTCAAGCAAAATGTCACCGGGCCCACTCATCGTTTTAATCATACACTAGATTTAATTATATCGCATGGAATCGATCTTACTGCTATAGATATTGTACCCCAAAGTGATGATATTACAGACCATTTCCTTGTATCGTGCATGCTGCGTATAACTGATATTAACTATATGTCTCAGCGATACCGTCTGGGCAGAACTATTGTTCCAGCCACCAAAGAAAGATTCGCAAATAACCTGCCTGATCTATCTTAACTGCTATTTGTACCCAAAAATACACATGAATTAGATGAAATTACTGACAACATGGGCACTATTTTCTCTAATACATTAGAAGCTGTTGCCCCCATCAAATTGAAAAAGGTTAGAGAAAAACGTACCGTGCCATGGTATAACCGTAATACTCACTCTCTCAAGAAAGTAACTCGTAGTCTTGAACGCAAATGGAGAAAAACTAACTTGGAAGTTTTTAGAATTGCATGGAAAAACAGTATGTCCAGCTATAGACAGGCTCTAAAAACTGCTAGGGCAGAGCATATCCACAAACTCATTGAAAATAACCAAAACAATCCAAGGTTTTTATTTAGCACAGTGGCTAAATTAACAAATTACCAGAAGCCACCTGATTCAAATATTCCACCAACGTTAAATAGTAATGACTTTATGAATTTCTTCACTGATAAAATAGATAACATTAGAAATACAATAGCGAATGTAGATTCTACAGTGTCTAACACTTCAGTTTCATCCATCGCACCCAAAGATAAACTGCAGTGCTTTACAAATATAGGACAGGAAGAGCTAAATAAACTTATCACTGTATCTAAACCAACAACATGTTTATTAGATCCTGTACCCACTTAATTACTAAAAGAGCTGTTACCTGTAGCCGAAGAACCGCTTCTCAACATTATTAACTCGTCGTTATCTTTAGGTCACGTCCCAAAACCATTCAAGCTGGCGGTTATCAAGCCTCTTATTAAGAAACCAAAACTAGATCCTAGTGTACTGGCAAATTATAGGCCTATTTCAAATCTTCCATTTATGTCTAAAATTTTAGAAAAAGTTGTGTCTGCTCAATTGAGCACCTTCCTGCATAAAAATGATCTGTATGAAGAATTTCAGTCAGGTTTTAGGCCCCACCATAGCACAGAAACTGCACTTTACAAATGACCTGCTCCTTGCGTCAGATCAAGGCTGCATCTCATTTCTAGTCTTACTTGATCTTAGTGCTGCGTTCGACACCATAGATCATGACATACTCATAGATCGATTACAAAACTATACAGGTATTCAAGGGCAGGCTCTAAGATGGTTTAGATCCTACCTGTCCGATCGCTACCATTTTGTTTACTTAAATGGGGTGTCATCTCATTTATCATCAGTAAAATATGGAGTGCCACAAGGATCCGTCCTAGGTCCCCTTCTATTTTCAATATACATGTTGCCCCTTGGTAATATTATTAGAAAATACGGAATTAGCTTCCACTGTTATGCTGATGATACTCAGCTATATATCTCAACGAGACCAGATGAAACCTCCCAATTATCTAAGCTAACAGAGTGTGTTAAAAATGTAAAAGATTGGATGACAAATAATTTTCTCCAATTAAATTCGGATAAGACAGAGATATTAATTATTGGACCAAAAAACACCACACAGAATCTTGTAGATTACAATCTGCAGCTAGACGGATGTACTATTACTTCCTCTACAGTCAGAAATCTGGGTGTTATATTAGACAGCAATTTGTCTTTTGAAAATCATATTTCCAATGTTACAAAAACTGCATTCTTCCATCTTAGAAACATTGCCAAGCTACGAAACATGTTATCTGTTTCTGATGCAGAAAAGCTAGTTCATGCATTCATGACCTCTAGACTGGACTATTGTAATGCACTTCTAGGTGGTTGTCCTGCTTCGTCAATAAACAACCTACAGGTAGTCCAAAATGCAGCAGCTAGAGTCCTTACGAGGTCAAGAAAATATGATCATATTACCCCAATTTTACAGTCTCTGCACTGGCTACCTATTAAGTTCTGTATCAGTTACAAATTATCATTACTTACCTATAAGGCCCTAAATGGTTTAGCTCCTGCGTACCTAACTAGCCTTCTACCACGCTACAACCCATCACGCACCCTAAGGTCACAAAACGCTGGACTTTTGGTAGTTCCTAGGATAGCAAAGTCCACTAAAGGAGGTAAGGCTTTCTCACATTTGGCTCCCAAACTCTGGAATAGCCTTCCTGATAATGTTCGGGGTTCAGACACACGCTCTCTGTTTAAATCTAGATTAAAAACACATCTCTTTCGCCAAGCATACGAATAATGTATCTTTTAAATTGTGAGTGTAGTTGCATCTGATCAAATGTGCATTCTTATTCTTTAGCTTGGGTTAAACTAATTTTACTTTGTTGGATCAGCAGCTATGCTAATGATGTCTCTATTTTGTTTCTATGTTTTGCCTAGTGTAACTAGGATTTACACAAGCTCCAGTCTGGATCCAGAACACGACTTAATAGTCCAGTGTGACTTATATATGTTTTTTTCCTCGTCATGACATGTTTTTGGACTGATGCAACTTATACCGAAAAATACGGGTAACATTATTATTTATTATGAGAGTAATTGACAAAGACTAGAACTTTAATGTTTCACCAAATTCAGTTTAGATCTTCAGACTCGTCTGACTCGTGTTGCTGTATAACTGGCCAGACTTACCTTCCCAAAAAAATCCTATTTAATTTTATTTCATAAATTTAACTATATTTATTTCCACTTCACTGTTATCCAAGGAGACAGAACTATTTGCACTGTTTTTATCAGTGGGACAATATTTATACAATACAGTATACAACCTAGAAATAATTTAACGGGGTCTCTTGCAAGTCGCAGCAGCACGAATTATGTGCCCAGCTACATCTGATTCAAATATTATGCTAATTAACAGTGAGTGTAGTTTCATACATTACAGTGCTTCACTCGCACTGACTCTTATTCTGCCTGAAAGAATGAAAAGACCAAGCTGAAGCTGGAGCGATTCGACCAATCAGATGAAAGCAGCGTTTCAGCTCCGCCCACAAGTGCGAATGAAATGGAGCATCACAGTCCCGCCCACAGCCGGTGCCGGAAGTAAAAATTCAATACAATTTCTGCATTGACATTTGGGAAATAAGCCATAAAAACGTAACCATACATGGTAGACTTAAAACCAGCTACGGCTGTACTAAGCGATAGTATATGCTCATATAAACGCCAAAAGTTCATGGGGCACTAACCTTGTTTTGAGATAAATGCCTTTTATTCACGATGTCTTGGATAAGTACTTCATTACCCACAATCCTGAACAATCCCACAATTCCACAGTGATGCATCTGATTGGTGGAACTCGTGTAACTGTTTGGTTAATCCCCGCGAAGGTCCGTGAAGACTGAAGATCATTAATAAAAAAATAAAATAAAATAAAATAAAAACCTGTGTTGCATTTTTGCGCGACCGTCGTCAGATTTGGAAGTCGCTCAAAAGGCTCATTCGCGGCTGTGGGCTTAAAGGTGCCATGCGCCAAAATTGAGGTAAAAATATCCACAAAATGACCTACACGCATCAAAAGTATGAGAAGAAATAAGGGCGATGATGTCATAAAAAAAATGTCAAGTTATAGTGATGCAGAGATATCAACCTTAATTAGCAGTAGCATTATTAGCCCGGGCCCGACAGGTGTCGTAATACCAGTTTTGGCCATGGGAGGCGGTATGCGGGCAACATAACCACCAGCCAACCTGCAAAACACACGAATAACTCGCACGGCTTGTGGGCGTACCTGAACCTGATGTCAATCATGTGGAAAGTACAGCCCACCCACTAATTCATTTCAGTTCAGGGAAGAGAGCGGAAGGATGACTTAAGCCCTTGGCAAGAGACCACCACCCGCTACAGGGAAACAACCGCGCTCAGAATCACAAATCAAATCCGATAAGAAAAGGAGCCGAACCAGAGTAAACATCGGCACTGCTTTCAATCGCTGGAGACAACTGATGGACCTGAACGAAATGAGGTTCGACACCGAACTTGCAACATTTCTTTTGGATTGGTGAGTTAGATGCTGTTAGTATTTCGCTTGAAGTGTGTTTTATAAGTTTGTGTATTTTTTTTTCGGGAAGTTATAACATAGAAATGTATCAAAGGCTGTTCTATAAACGTGCTAATGTTAGCGATGGCTAACCGTAGCTGCGTTTGATAATTAGCTAGCTATAACTTACCCATTTTTTTATATCATAAGTAACCTGCTCTAACTAGTCTGTTGGTCTCCGTGTCCTCTTTGCTTCGTGGTTTTTCTGTACGTGAGAAAATTGACTCTTTTCACACGCTTTCACGCCACACATCAATTGCGTGTGTCTCACGGTGAATGCTTGAGAGTTGGCAGCTCTGGTTACGTTGGTTGGCGCTAGCTTGGTCAACATCAGCTGTCTGATGTTGACCAATGATGTTGACAGAATGCTGTCTGTCAAATTAATTTAATTCAAATAATGTGTATATACAACTCAATGTAATATGAACAAAACGAATATGAACATATTCACTGGTAAAGGTGAAGGGGAGTAGCTTGAAGATGTCATGTTTCAAAATCACTTGACATCACCCAACGTTCCTCTGGAGGCAAAACGTCCTCTTATAGCAGCGGTTCTCATTTCCAGTCCTCGCGCCCCACTGCTCTGCATATTTTGCACGTTTCTCTTTAACACACCTGATTCAGATAATCAGCTCGTTAGAAATGAACTCCGTGCATGAACTGTTTTTCAAATGTTCATTGCTCCCTACTCTCTGAGCAGGGGAAATCTGTTGAAGTTTACCTCACATCGAAACATTCATTCACTGATTTGTGCTGTGCAGCGTCTTTAAACATGGACAACTGTGACATCATATACCTCTGTAAATCAATACAATTTAAATTCACGTCTTGCACACTTCAATGCACTTTTATTGGAACATATAGCTACGTTCACTTCGAACTGGAATCATGGCTGAATATCCTGTGATGTCCACTTCGCAGGGCACTTATGTTCGAATAGAACAAATGTCTGAAGCGCTAAGAGAAACGTTCAAAATGTGCAGAGCAGTGGGGCGCGAGGACTGCAATTGAGAACCGCTGTCTTCTAGGCTTCAGCTATGCTCTAGGGTTGTTGTGAAGGTAGGGGCGGAGCATAGAGACTGCCGTTTCTCGTTTGTTACTCTAGAGTAGACCAATTCACTTTATTGAGGCATACTGCCCCCATCTGGTATGGAATGTGGAGTATGACTTGATTTTTTTGCCAGATATGACAGATGGCACCTTTAAGTCAAATTCAGTGGGGCGCGGTGGTTTACGAGATGAGTAGTTCCTTCGCTCTAAATGAAAATATGTACACAGTCTTGTACCTTTGACTTTTTTTGGATTTTCTCTTACTTTTTTCACTCAAAAATGATATGTTGTATGCTTATGAGTTCAGCCGTAGCTGGTTATCCTCACACATGCTCTAAAACTCTTTAGATACGGATTTTTCCGAAAGTCAATGGGAGAAATGAATGGGAAATTTACTTCCAGCACCAAAGCTCTCTCGGGCTGTGGGCGGGACTGTGATGCTCTATATTGAAGCCATAAACCTAAATGATCAAACCGTAGACGGACCAACTGTCTTGTCCATGTTCTCTCACTTGAATCCTCTTTTTGAGAGTCTCTTGACCTTCTGCAAGCCCCGCCTTGTTCACGCAGTGATTGACATGGTGGGGGGGTGGGGGGGGGGACACACGTGATCGGCTCGGAATGCATTTTCAATGTGCACATTGAATTTTGCTACATTCATTGCGGGACACTGAATGAAAATGCAATCGTAAGTGTCTTGACTGTGAGTGTTAATGCATTTAAGAAAAATAGCATTTAAATTATAATTTTGCCACCGTTTTTGCTTGAACATGTTATACATATCTAATCATTTCTGTAATACATTTTCATTTTAATTTTGAAACTTATAAAGCGTTAAAATTAGTATTCATTTTACATATTAAAACTGGTGTATGAAATGGCAAATGAAAATTATGTAATTTAATTTTCATTTTCATTTTGCACCAAACGTTGCACAAATGTATTGGAAAATGTAAATACAGAAATGCATTGTCATTTTACATATTGCATTGTCATTTTGCATATTACATTCCAAATTGAATAATGCTACCCATATGCTTCCATAGGACTGAGAGCTCTCGGACTAAATCTAAAATATATTGAAACCGTGTTTCCAAGATAAATGGAGGTCTCACGGGTTTGGAACGACATGAGGGCGAGTTATTAATGACATAATTATGATTTTTGGGTGAACTTTCGCTTTAAAGTACTATCTAAAAGCAAGCAAGTTGGTTAAACGAATATAAAAAAAAAAAAAAAAACTGAATTTAAGCTTTAAAATAGCTCTTAAGTTATTTGCATTTTTAAAACATACAGATTTATAGTACACCTAGCAAACATAAGCACATAAATTTAAAATAAGTTAAATGAAGAAAATACATATTTGAGACGAAAACACAAGCTTATCTTATACAGTTACATTTGTTGTAACTTTTTTTTATTAATACACTTATAACTTAAATAACCTTATTCAAAACTCAAAGGCACCCACACAACTGTACAAAATGAACATATTATAAACAAATAAAGAAAACTCTATATCCTTAACAATAATTAAATCCTTTTACTTAATATATATAAAACAGTGCTTACCTAAGTCATGATACTGTCGGGAAAAAAAAGCCACCGAATGACTTAAAGACTTCTCGAAGACGAAGCAGGAGAGGTTGAACTGACCAGTTTGGAGCCACCTAAGCAGCTGTACAGAAGCACATATTGTGAACAAATACCATTCAGACCTTATTGTTAATTATTCTCACCTGCCAGAGCGATTGTACTGTCAAGAAAAAAAAAACCTCGCGCTCGTCTGACCATTCTCAGGCAACTCGAAGACGAAGCAGGAAAACTGAAATGACTAACTTGCAGCCACCTACACCGTTGTAAAGATGGGCATATTGTGAAAAAATTTCATTTAAATCATGGCTTAAATTGATACACAAAGAACCACCGCTTACCGGAGTGATAACAATGACAGACCAACGTTAACTGGGTGCCGCCTGAGGCAACTCTAAAACGGCGTACAAAAGCACATGTTTTGAACAAACATATTTCAACTCTTATGGTAAATATTACATAGAGAACAACACCTACCGGAGAGATTAACTTACACTGTCAGGCAGAAAATATAGGCGACGTCTGACCTGAGGCAACAATAAGACCAGGCGGGAAAATTTAACTGACTAACTTGCAGCCACCTATGTTGTACAAAAGCGCATATTGTGAATAAACTTCATTTAAATCATATCGTGAATTGATACACATATAACTACACTTACCAGAGCGACCACAATGAGGGAATAAACATTAGCCGCTTAAGGAAACTCGAAAATGAGAGTGACAGTAGAAATTAAAATGGAATTGTGATCAAACTGCGCATGCTCATCAGCCTTTGTGGGCAATACTAATAACCAACTTAAAGTTGTTAGTGGTTCTAACTTGAAATAATAATTTGGTGTAACAAATTGATCTAAATTTCTATTTAACTTACATTTCTGTGTTATCTTAACTTTTTTAATGTTAAATTGTTGAATTAACTTTAAAAACTGAGTTTGTAATACAAAATGTAAGTTGGATTTTTTACAGTGTATCAACATTTAAACCTCTGTTCATTCTCAATAAGAGCTTCTCTAGATGTCTGACAGAAAGTCACAGAAACTTGTAAGGAGGATCTGTGAACGTCTATATCGGACGTACAGAAGACATAAAAAACATTTTAAAAAAAGACGTCATAAAAACATTCTGTCTCCTCAGTGGACGTCTTTTCAACATCTGCAAAGACATAAAAAGACGTCCACTGGACGTAACTTTGCCCAGTGGATTAGGTTGATGTTAAAATATGCAATATAGTAATTTTCACGTAATAGTTCCTTTAAAAACAAACAAACATGTTAAATACATGTGACTTCATGCCACAAGACTGCTAACGTATGAAGGTATAATTAACACTGGATTTATTTAACATGCATTATGTACCATGTGTTGAGTTCAGTGTAAAATGCATTGAGTAAAGAAGTTAATATACTATATATAATATAGTTATTTGGGGTGGTGCTAGCGCAGTGGATAAGACACATGTCTTTGGTGTGAGACCCGGGTTCGAATCCACTGTGAGACACCAGTGTGTCCCTGAGCAAGACACTTAACCCCTAGTTTCTCCAGAGGTGTGCGACCTCTGACATATGTGGCAATTGTAAGTTGCTTTGGATAAAAGCGTCAGCTAACTGAATAAATGTAATGTAAATGTATTTGACCCGTGTTATGGTCTTTTATTTATTTAGACGACTTGAATAATATGAAGTCGTGGCCTAGTGGTTAAGAGAGTTTGATTCCTAACCCTAGGGTTGTGGGTTCGAAACTCGGGCCGGCAATACCACCACCTAGGTGCTCTTGAGCAGGGCACCGAACCCCCAACTTCTCCCTTGTTGCTGCAGCATAAATGATGAACACTGCTCTGTGTGTGTGTGCATGATGGGTTAAATGTAGAGCATGACTTCTGAGTCTAAGTCACCATACTTGGCTGAATGTCATGTTGCTTTTTTTTCACTTTAAAATTGCGTATGCTTATAGAAAATAGGCCTTGTGTTCAGTGAACAAAAAAATATTTTGTTCTGATATTTTCTAGGTTAACATGACTATTTATGTTATGACAACTTGTGATATTAAGTTATTTTAAGTTGAGTGGACTTTAGTACCCGTTTGTTAAGTTTACTCAAAAAAGCGCTTGCAATAAGTTGCCTTATTTTTTTAAGTTGGCACAACTTTTTTTTTTTTTTACAGTGTTGTGGTACGTACTCTGTGGTCAAAATTACTGTTCTAAAAGCTTATGAACTTGTCCCAGAAGCATACCGACTGCGTTTTCGAGGTTGGAGACGTGGAGACAAGTCACATCTAGAGTTTATGCGTGATTTGGCTATGCATTTTGACTATTGGTGCTCCGCGGCCGGGGTTGACTCTTTTGAAAGCCTGCGTGAGTTAATTATTTTGGAGCAGTTTAAAAACTCTGTACCGGAGTGCATTGCCACTTATATTGGTGAGCGTGGAGTTAAGTCTGTTGGGGAAGCTGCTGCACTGGCTGACGATTATTTCTTGATTCATACTTCAAGAGGTGGTGTTGGCCCTTATGAAACAAGGGCAAATAGGCCATTCGAAGATAAGAGACGTCGTGTTCCAGGGGACTCAGAAAAAATTTGTAATTACTGTAATAAGCGAGGACATTGGAAAAATGATTGTTATGCTCTTAAGTCTTGTCCGACGCAAGAGTTTCCTAGGACTAATCCTGTGTGTTCTGCATCTATCACTGACAATGAGTTAACTGGAATCACTGGAGAAGGCGATCTGGAGTTGAAATCGTATTTGCCTTTTATTACAGAGGGATTTGTTTCATTAATGGGAAGCAAAGAGCAAGTGCGCATAAAAATTTTGCGTGACACTGGTGCATTTGACTCGTTTATTATAGCTGCAACATTGCCATTTTTTAAATGACACCTTTATGGGCTCTGACATTCCTGTAGTTGGAATGGGTTTAAATGTTTTGAAAGTACCACAACACAAAATAATGCTGCATTGTGATCTCTTCCAGGGGGAGGTGTCTGTTGGTGTGCGACCAGCACTGCCTGTGGATGGCGTTGCTATGATCCTGGGTAATGACATAGCTGGTGATAAAGTTTGGGCTGATGTATCTCCACCTGCCAAAGTGACGTTGACTCCTCAGGTGTGTAGTAAGCCTGATGAGAGTGAGGTACAATTTCCCTGATGTGTTCAGTGCCTGTGCAGTAACTCGTTCAAACTGTTTGGATAATGATTACTCTGAAGGTGTGGCCTCTAGTCCTCCTCTACTGTTACCCATTGTTCCTTGGTCTGTTTCCCATGATGAGCTGATGCAGGAGCAGAGAGCTGACAACACTTTGAAGCCTTGTATGGATGGGGTTTTTTCTACTGTCGAGGTCAGAAATCTTTCTTGTTGTTATTTTTTGCATGATAATATCTTGATAAGAAAATGGACGCCGCAGTTTGAGGGTTTTGTTGGTGATCTGATTTAAGGATTTAAGATTTAAGAGAGGTCTCAAGGTCACTAGAGCGTTCGAGTCTATCCTCGAAGAGGGCCGTGTGCCTCAGAAATTGCAGACGGATCAGGGAAAGGAATTTTTTAACAAACAATTTCAAGATGTGATGAAAAAGCACGACATTAATCATTTCGCTACCGCTACCGATTTGAAAGCCAGCGTCGTGGAACGATTTAACAGAACGTTAAAAAGTCGTATGTGGAGATTTTTAACGGCTACAAATTCCCGTCGATACATAGATGTTTTACAAGACATCATGCAGGGGTACAACACCAGTTATCATCGAAGTATCAGAATGAGACCCGTGGACGTCGTCAAAGTAAACAAGGGTCAAGTGTTTCAAAACTTGTACGGCGATATAAAGAAGACCGAGAGACCCGTATTTAATTTCAAAGTCGGCGTCGTCGTCAGGATTTCTAAAGTGAGAGGTCCGTTCGCCAAAGGTTATGAGCAGAACTACATGGTGAAATTTTTCACCGTATCCTCGCGTATTCCGCGTCAACCCCCGGTCTACAGACTCACCGATTTTGACGGCGATGTCATCGAGGGGTTTTTTTACGAAAAAGAGCTGCAAAAAATAAATGTGTGGAAAAACAAATCTTTTAACGTAGAAAAAGATTTTAGGTCAGAAAAAACAAGGGAAATCTATGCTTGTTTTAGTGAAATGGCTAGGGTGGCCTTCAAAATGTAATAGTTACATAGATAAAAAAAACTCAGCAAAGGACCGCCATGGACGATCACGGGTTCTACGTCACGTTGCCGTGCAATGCATCGTCGTCGGTTTATCCTGAAAATCACATATCCTCCTATACGACCAGGTTAGCAAAAGCTATATACTTGAAAGGACAATGGGAAGTCAGACTCGCCGAAATCGAATATCCTAGAAGTTGGTACAACTTTGATGACGAAGATGGTCATTTCATCCTACATACGGCCCCGGAACCCCCGGATAGCAAGACCTCCAAAGACTCGTATATCGTTTTTTCTGTAATTATGAAATTACACATAAGCGGTGGGTACTACGCAAACATTCGTGCAATCCTGCATGCTATAAATCAACTTATCGCACCAGCGGCCGTATTGAGTCACGACGAATTAAAAAAAAAGGTGATTCTGACCGCGAAACCCAACATTTCAGTGAGTTTTCGCGGGAGACTAGCCACTATTTTAGGAATGACGCTAAAACCTCTTGGAGGTTTAAACTATCATAAAAAACAGATTTTACCGTAAACACCATCATGTACACCCCTCATCAATGCGATTTCAATGGGGGGTTCTACACGATGTACGTCTAAACGGACATTATCCAATATCAAGCGGTCGGTGATTCTTACGTCCCTCTTTTGAGATGCGTACATATATCGAGTAAAAGCAACGACTCGGTCATTGCTAGATACGACACCTCGCATTACGCATCGATCACCAAGGATCACATCACCGCCGAGTACCATTTCCTTACGGGAAAATCATCGTAAAACTACACTTTAAACCAAAAAAATGGTTTATTATAGACCCGGAGAGACCGCTGACTATGTCAGCTACTACCAAAATCAGGCTGGCGGGGATTTGCCGGGCTATGCCGGGGGAGGGGTTATGTACGGAGCAGGCTTAGGGGGTCTTTTCAGAGGCCCGTTCAGGATGGCTATACCTCTGTTAAAAAGAGGATTTAGCATCACGAAACCCCATCTAAAATCGGCGCTAAAAATATAGTATCCGACGTCGTCTCAAACGTATTGACGCGATCTCATAATGATAAAGCTCAAGACGGATCCGGTCTGATGGTCATGGCACATAAGAGGATGTCTAAACCACCGGGTGTGAGGAGGCGTGGTCATTGGGGAAAGAAGAAAACAACACTTGGACCAAAAAAACGCTCAGTCGTACGCAGAAAGCGTAAGACGTCTGTTAGTCGAAAGGCGTCGATCAAGAGAGTCGCAAAAACCATTTTCTAACATGGCGTTATTGCACCGCATGTCGGGGGAGTGCATCAAGTACGAGTTGGACCTATTTACGGTCCCGCTGACGCAGACCGTTATTGAGAAAAACGGCTATTTAGAAGTAGTCCCATTATCGGCCATATCGGACTCGTTGCAGCGTTGGAGTTCTTTATCGCCGGCAACGGCGATGATTATTTGGATCTCAATAACACTATGCTCTATCTACGGGTGAAAATCACGGGGCCTGATAGAGCAGTTATTGCCCACCCAGCAAAGGTGGGGCCGATAAATTACCTGGCGGCTACCATGTTTTCACAGGTCGATGAACCCTCTGTGACCGCCTGATATCTCAGAGCTCCGGAACTCATCCGTATCGCTGCATCATCGAAAGTCTGCTCAACTACGGTAAAGATAAACTGGAAACTATTTTCACCGTCGGGCTGTTTCACAAAGACACAGCCGGTCACATGGATGTACATGACCCCGATTGTTCTCCATACCCGCCGGCTCTCGCGTTTCCAATCAAGAAAAATCTGTTTTTAGGAACGCTGCCAAAGTCTATCGTTATCGGTATGGCCGATAACGACGCATTCACTGGTTCCTACGAGAAAAATCCATTCGCGTTCAAACATTACAATCTGGAATTCCTAGCAGTCTACGTGGATGGTCAACAATTTTCCGCCAAGCCTCTACAACCTAATTTCGATGCCGGTTTGGCGGTGCGCGAATATTATCAGCTGGTGATGACGACCGGAAGACACCTTAATGATCGACCGCTCTGTATCAGCAGGAATGATTTCCTGAACGGATACACGCTCTACGCATTTAACCTGACGCCGGACGAGGACTGCGGTCAGCACATTTCCCTCATCAAGTCCGGGAACACCAGAGTCGAAGCTCGTTTCAGCCAAGCGCTGCCGAATACTGTTAATTTAATAATTTATGCCATATTCGACAGCCTCATTGAAGTGTCTAACCGCAGACAGGTACTGATCGATCACTACTGAGAGATGAACACGCTACAACTCACAGCTATCATGGATAAAATAGCATGCAGGACTCATTTTCTCTGGGTTCTACCAAGCGATCAACTACCCAAAAAACCGTTGAGGATCTTACCGTCCTTCTGCGTTGTTAATACCCACCCTGCTCGATTGGCGGACGAACATTGGGTCACCGTTTATTTAGCCCGAGAGGGGACCGCTTGTTTTTTCGACAGCTTCGGCAATCCGCCCAACAGCCCCTGCTTTCCAATCAGCATCAATAACTTTCTAGACGTCAACGACGTCAACGTATTATATTCCGACAGACGCGTCCAGGATTATTCATCGGATACCTGCGGACAGCACTGTGTGTTTTTTCTATATCATTTAGCCAGAGATCACGACTATAACCACGTGATGAAACTATACACCAATGATTATATTAAAAATTATAAAATGGTGTCCCTCTTTGTGAAGAGATTGAGACCGCATGTTTGTAATGATAAAATGTTATCATGCATTCATTGTGTGCAGACATGTTTGACGTATAAATAAAAAGCTTAAACCATTATATTTCTTATCGTCTTTTATTTATTTAATCATAAGATACATATTAATGCTCACACAAAATCTAAGGAGTCGTTACATTTCCAGCCATTGCCCTCGGACGATAGCCGGCAATTTAAACGCAGAGTCTTCAAAATCTGGAGCCAAGCGAGGCGAATATCTCCTCGCCTTTTTTTTATAAGGTCTAACAGGCGGTGATGGGGGTTCTACAGGTTTACTCTTTAGAGAGTTAATCTTGCGTCTGACCTGTTGATTCGGCACCGTAGAAAAAGGGATGTTTAATGCGGCAAAGGCGCGTAGAAACTCTGACCATCCTGGAGGACCTTGTACGGCTTTACCCCTGAACACAAACTCCCCAGATTCGTTCCACGAGCGTAGTCCTTTAGCTTTAGACATCTTGTCTAATATGTATCTGCTGTTTTTCACGCTTCTCGATGGCACATTCTTCAGAACTTCGGCGACGACAGCCTCCTCAGCTTTACCGTCTTCAACGTTAGCGGCAGTCTGCGATTCGTCTTTATGACCGGGATCAAGATCGGGTAACAAAAGCGTTAAAACACCGCTCTCACGATCCCCTTGTTTAACGATGGTCAAAAACCTGCTCAGGGTATTGCTGTAAAGTTTGACTTTTTCGTAAGGATTCAAATCGGTGCGGCGTAAAATATTTCTTATGGCGACGTCCAAATCGCTCTCCACGGTCTGTTGAATGTTCTCGCGAGCATTTTCACTCTTGAGCTTATCCAGTTGATGGTGAGGGACTAAATACATCTTTTCGGCATACTCCATCCTAACGATTCGCTATCAAGCTCGTGAGAAACGGCACGGCGACACTTAGGAGCGGTAACAGGAACCCTCCCTTCTGGTTGAAGACTCGTTTCTTGGCCGCTATGCCAACTTTTTATCGGCTACAAATTTAATATCCGCTTTTCTCTTTTTCAGTTTTTGGTACTGTTGCCTGTTGACCGGAATAACGCCATAGAGGATGTTTAGAGCCACTTCGCAAGAGCGCTAAAATGAATTCGTCGGACGCCAATTATAAAATAAGACGTCGTTGTTTAGGAGTGGCTTAATGTAGCAGTTTTAACAACGGCAGATTCTTACAAAGTCTGGCGGACATGGTTATCACGCTCTTCTTTTTTTCGGGATATAAACCACTTGACGGTCTGAAAACAATCCTGTTCTGAGACGGTACTGCTCCGGAGTTTTTGCTTTATAGTCTATCATTAGTATTCTGTCCTCAGTGTGTGTGACTGTACACAAATCGACAGATAGCTAACAGGCTTCAAGAGAAAGTCAGAGACTGGAGTAAAGTTCAAGGCTCTTTACTGTTGTCTTAATTCTCATGAAGGAATCTTTGTAAAACTGAAATGATACAGAAAGATAGCACCAATCACTGAATGCTATCCAAACATGTCATACATTAACAGACATGAAATAATGTACTTTTAAGCTTCAAAGTTGTAACACATATATTACATTCCGCTAATGTGCTTATAACTTATAGTAAATATAGGATGTGCAGCTCAACAGCTAAACTAACAAACTTTTGATGACCTCTTCACTGAAAGGCTATACAATAGCAGTTTTCATGTGTAAACAAATAAATATTCAAGAACATTCCAGAAAGTTTTACATGACATATGTATCAACGTAATTAACTATAAACTCAAATACAACTTACAAGCGATGCTTTCTCAAGGCACAAACACAAAATGAAGACAGGATTAGATGACTAGAGCTGCCAGTGGACCGCATGGAATATAACTACTGATGTATTTCCTGATCTGACTGCATCATGTGATAAAATCAACCAATGAAAGCAATGTAAGAATTACATATGAACACAATGAATTACTCCTAGATGACCACTAGGGGGAGAAAGAAACAAACTAAATGCAAAGTATTCTTACATAACATGACACTCCCCGCCTGGTATTAATAAAATACCACTCTCTGAATAACCTTATTAAGTCTGAATAAAAAGGGAAAACTAAATCAGTTTAATTCCTCAGCACTCTTGAGAAGGATCATCTCAGAAACAGGTCTCAAGAAGGTCCTCGCTGACCCAGATCTTGTGACCTTGAGTTCAATCTTCCTGACCTTACCATCTTCATCAGGGAATGTCCTTGTAACCAGAGCCATGGGCCATTCATTCCTTTTCTCCTGGTTATCCTTAAGCAGAACCAGGTCACCTTGCTCAATATTAGGTCGTACATCCTACCACTTGCTTCGACTTTGCAGCGTAGGAAGGTACTCACGTCTCCATCTGCTCCAAAATGTGTTGGCCAGATGCTGTACCCGTCTCCACTGCTGGCGATGAAGATCTGTGCTGTCAAAGGTTCCCGGAGGAGGAGGGTAAGTAGACATCTTCTGAGTCAGAAGTGTAGCAGGAGTAAGAAGAAAGGGTGCCTCCGGGTCTGGAGAAATAGGTGCGAGTGGCCTAGCATTAATAATTGCTGTGATCTCTGCCATCAAAGTAGACAACACCTCATGAGTGAGGCATGAAGGGTTGGTTTGCATAAGCATGGAGTTGAGTATCCGTCTGGCGAAACCAATCATTCGCTCCCAAGCTCCTCCCATATGGGAGGAATGCGGAGAGTTAAAAACCCAAGAGCAACCCTCTTCACCCAAGTACCTCCTCACATTGGGCTCTTTGGGATCGGTAAGGAGTATGTGCAGCTCCTTGCAGGCACCTGTAAAGTTGGTTCCACAGTCTGAACGGATTTGCTTAGCAGGTCCCCGCAAAGCAAAGAATCTGCGCAATGCATTGATGAAGCTTGATGTGTCCATCGCCTCTATCAGCTCTATGTGCACGGCCCGTGTGCTCATGCAGGTGAAAAGTAAAGCCCACCTTTTGCTGTTAGCCTGTCCACCGCGGGTTCGTCTTGTGGTGACAGCCCATGGGCCGAAAATGTCAAGACCCACGTAGGTGAAGGTAGGTCTGCCATCTTTTGTTCAGCGCTTTTCCCCCGAAGTTTGTTACATGTCACACATTTGTGAAGGATACTGCTGATACATTTCTTAGCGCCAATGATCCAGAATCCAGCTTCACGGACCGAGCCTTCTGTAAAAACACGACCTTGGTGCTTAACCTTGTCATGGTAATGGCGCACGAGCAATGTTGCAATGTGGCTGCGGCCTGGAATGATGAGAGGGAACTTTTCTTTAGTGTCGAGTAACGCATGGTTGAGCCTGCCTTCTCAGAAGACCCTCTTCGTCCACATAGGGGTTAAGCTTTCTCAGTGAACTATCTTTTGAGATATCTCTCCCAGCAACCAAGCAGGCGAACTCTTTGCTGTAAGTTTCCCTTTGCACACACTTGACAATAAGAGTTCCTGCCTTAGACAGTTCTTCTGCCGTGTGAGGTTTGCCGCACAGATGCCAACCACTACAGCTGTCATTCTTGGTTTTTACTTCATTTCTTTGAGACTGAATGATGTGTGTCAGAAATGTTGTGGCTCGTACCAGAGACTTCCAAGATGAGAACCGTTCAAAACGATGAGATCCCAGATTACATGATGGAGTAGAGAGAGTGGTGGCATGAGAACGCACATCAACGTCTGCATCTGGATCAATGAGCTCATATGACTCCTCTCCTGAAGTGGCTTCTCCTTCAGGAAGGGACAAAAACGAAGGCCCCGTGAGCCAGGTTGTGCTTGCTAATTCAGCCGCAGGTACAGAACGTGTAGCATGATCTGCTGGATTCTGTGTGGTGCAGACGTAGTGCCACTGCTCAGGTTTGGTGGACTTCCTGATTCGCTGGATTCTGTTGGAAACGTACACATAAAACCGCCTGGTCTGATTGTATATGTACCCCAAGACGACCTTGCTGTCTGTATAAAACCGCAATGTGTCTACACTGATGTCCAACTCACTTTCTATCAACTCTGCCATTTCTACTGCCAACACAGCTTCTCCCAGTTCCAACCTTGGGATAGTGTGAGCAGATAAGGGCACCAGTTTTGCCTTTCCCAAAACAAATCCCACGTAACACTTTCTATCATCGCTGATCACCTTGAGGTAAGCTACAGCGGCAATGGCCTTCACCGAGGCATCTGAGAAGATGTGGAGCTCTTTCTTTTGGGTGGTGGTAAGGGTAGTAGGTGTGTAGGCTCTTGGAATCTTGAACTCACTCAAGTCTTGCAAGGAGTCTTTCCACATTCTCCATTCAGTTTCCTTCTCATGTGGGAGAGGCGTATCCCAGTCGAGGGCTTCAATGCTAGTAAACTCTCGTAACAGGAACTTCCCTTGTATAATGATTGGCGCCACAAATCCGAGAGGATCAAACAGACTGTTCACGGTGGCTAGAACACCTCTACGGGTAAAAGGCTTCTCGGTAGATGCTACTCTGAAGGTGAAAACGTCATGTTTAAGATCCCAGCTGAGCCCTAAGCTGCGTTGAATAAGGGCTGAATTGTCATTGAAGTCCAGGTTCTGCAAACCCTTTGCGTGGTCTTCTAGTGGGAAGGCATCCAAAACATCAGAGTGGTTCGACGCTATCTTATGGAGGCGTAAGTTTGAGTCGGCAAGCATCTCTTGCGCCTTTTTCAGCAGATCTATGGCTTTAGCAGCTGATTGTAGAGACTTGAGGCCGTCGTCGACGTAGAAGTCGCGCTCCACAAAGTGTTGTGCCTCTGAGCCATACTCACTTGCTCCATATTGTGCCGCGTGATGAAGACCATAGATAGCTACTGCTGGCGACGGGCTATTGCCGAACACATGGACTTTCATCCTGTACTCAACAATCTCCTTTCCAGGTTCGTTGTCCTTGAACCAAAGGAACCTAAGGAAGTCTCGATGGTCTTCTCTGACAGTGAAACTGTAAAACATCTGCTCAATGTCTGCTACCACTGCTATCGACTCTCTGCGGAAGCGTAGTAAGACTCCAAGTAAGCTGTTATTCAGATCTGGGCCTTTAAGTAACACATCATTGAGAGAAATCCCATGATGCTGAGCACTGGAATCAAACACGACTCTAATCTGGTTCGGCTTCTGAGGGTGATACACACCGAAGATTGGTAAGTACCATTGTTCCTTTCCCTCTTGCAGCGGTGGAGCTAACTCTGCCTGGTCGTGATCGAAGATCTTTTGCATGAAGTTCACAAAGTGAGTTTTCATCTCAGGCTTTCTTTTAAATGTGTGGCACAAAGAGGCAAGGCGACTAAGAGCTTGTTCTCGATTGTTTGGCAGCTGTCGCCGTGGTGATCGAAATGGAAGAGGCGCCACCCAGCTATTAGACTCATCTATAAACATTTCTTTATCCATAAGCTCCAGGAAAAGATCATCATCGATGGAGAGACCCACTTTGTCATCATCTTTGGTTCTCTCAAAAATCATTCTGCCGAGGCTGCAGTCATGGAGGACTGGGGTGTGGTTTGTAAGGCCGTGAAGAGATGTGCAGTGTAGTCCTTCATTACCAAACCGCTCCTTGACTTGAATATGATTGGGACATGGAGTAAGGTGAGATGGACGTCCATTTTCAAGCACGTTAGTTCGAAAAGAATTTACAGACTCTGTCTTTTGGGCTGAGCCCAAGCAGACGTTACCTATAACTACCCAGCCAAGGTCTAGTCTTTGAGCGTAGGGTGCTCTAGGTGGCCCATTATGTTGTTCTCTGACTTTGTGAACCTGGAGGATGTCGCGTCCCAGAAGAAGGAGTATCTGGGCCTCTTGATCTAGGTGTGGTATCTTGTGAGCTATGGACTTCAGGTGTGTGTGGTGCTGTGCAGCTGCTGGAGTTGGAATCTCTGTGCGGTCATTCGGCACGTGATTGCATTCAATGAGTGTAGGAAGCATTACGCTTGTTGTTTCATCCAGTGACTCCACCATGAACCCTATGGCTCTTCTCCCAAACGCTTCAGTGACCCCTGAACATGTGCGCAGAATGTATGGTGAGTTTGACCCTTCAATTTGAAAGAGGTCAAAGAATTCAGACCTGGCCAAGGACCTGTTGCTCTGGTCGTCCAGAATGACATACATTTTCACAACTTTGTCAGGGCGTGCTTTAGGATAAACTTTCACTAGGCAAATCTTCGAACAGGATCTAGGTTCCTTACTGTTATCACAGACCTCCGTGCACCTAGAGGTGACTGCCATCTGAAGTGTGTCTCTTTCACCCTCCCCGCCATGCTCTGAGGAGGGACTTTTCCTGTCCCATGGTGGGGGTCCAGGATGCAATGCTGCAATATGGTTGTCGCTCTCACATTCTGTGCACTTCAAAGCTACTTCACAGTTCTTAGCCTGGTGAATGGTAGAAGAGCAACATCTGAAACAGATCCCATTTTCTTTAAGAAAAGCTTTGCGTTCCTCTAGTGACTTACTTCGAAAACCTCTACACTTTTTCAGAGGATGTGGCTTCTTGTGGATCGGGCATTGTTTGTCTATTTCTCCTCGCCTGCTGCTTGAACTGTCCGTCTGGGAAGCTGTTTGTAGCGAAGCAATTCCAGTCTTGTGAGCAGAAACATAGCTTTTGCCATATGCTGATTTCTTTTCCACTCAATCAAACTTTGATGGTCCTGTAGTATACCTGTGGGAATTATTCAACGGGGTTACAGGGGCTGTCAAGAGAGTGAAACTTGGGTCGTTTCTTCGGCGTGCTTCACTGCATATGAACTCTGTAAAGTAAGTAAATGGAGGAAAACATACATTTTGCTGCTCCTTGTATTGTGAGCCTTGAGCTAACCACCTCTCTTGCAGACCAATTGGCAACTTCTCAACGATAGGGTTGACACCCCTTGCGGTGTCCAAGTATGAGAGCCCTGGCAGGTAACCCTCAGATTTCGCAGACACTAACTCCCTTAGCAGGCCTCCCAGCTCCCTGAGCTTTATGGAGTCCTTATGACTGATTTTAGGAAAGTTCTCTATCCTCTCAAAGAAAGCTCTTTCAATTACTTCGGGGGAGCCATAGCACTCCTCTAGGCGCTCCCAAGCCATTCTTAAACCTATATCAGGCCTGACAACATGTACAGAACGAATCCGTATGACGTGTTCTGAAGACTGATTTCCTAACCATTTTGTTAAGAGGTCAAGCTCTTCGCTAGCACTTAAGTTCAGTCCTCCAATAGCGTTGCAGAATGAAGATTTCCACGCCCAGTAATTTTCTGGACGATCATTAAATTTGAACAGGCCAGAATTCACCAGCTCTCGACGTACCAAGTACCTCGCAATATCACTCATACCTGCTCTGTCGTCTGCATAGCCTAAATGTGACTGTAATGAGGCTCTACTGACAGAGGAAGGGTTTGGACGAGTAGAGAAAAGGTGATCAAAGGAGTGGTGATGAACTGCTGGCGTTGGCTTATCAGGCTGCTGCGCTTTATTACTATCGTCCCTTGTGGTGAGTTGATGAACCACCGACGTCGCTCTTTCTAGCTGTTGTGCTGCAGCCTGAATTGCACCTTCATTCTTGGGTAAGAAATGAGAAGCACTGCTGGGACCAGGGAAATGCTCCTTTCTGTCTGATTGGACCTCGAGTTTGATAAGCGGCAACAGTGATGGCGTGTATGGTTCAAGTACTGGGGGTTTTTCATCACTGAGACGTAGCTGGGAGTGTTGTTCGACGTATTCATGGGTGCGCTGAATGGCGGCTTGAACTGACTCATGAAGACTCCTACTGCCCTGAGTACCTTCGATCTCTGCTGCTGCCTCAAAAACTTCAGCTTCAGCTAAAGCTACTGCAATCTCCTTCTCTTGCTCCAAAACTGCTAACTCAACGGCTATACGTGCCTCCTTGACCTTCAAATCAGCTGCAAGATGTGCCTCTTTTATCTTCAATTCAGCTTCTCTCTGAACGAAGGTGGCACGTGCAAGTGCAGCTTCAACTTTAGCACGGGCCTTAGCAGCGGCCCTGCTAGCTGAGGACACTTTAGATGTGCTTGATAAGTTGGAACATTGTGATCTTGCTTCACGTGCCGTCTCTTGATCTTTAACACTGCCGTCAGTGATGGACGCTTTTTCCACTCCAGAAGGGAAGTCGTGGCCTGGTGGTTAGAGAATCGGGCTCCCAATCGAAGGGTTGTGGGTTCGAGTCCCGGGCCGGCAGGAATTGTGGGTGGGGGGAGTGCATGTACAGTTCTCTCACCACCCTCAATACCACGACTGAGGTGCCCTTGAGCAAGGCACCGAACCCCCAACTGCTCCCCGGGCGCCGCAGCATAAAAAATGGCTGCCCACTGCTCCGGGTGTGTGTTCACAGTGTGTGTGTGTGTTCACTGCTCTGTGTGTGTGCACTTCGGATGGGTTAAATGCAGAGCACAAATTCTGAGTATGGGTCACCATACTTGGCCGAATGTCACTTCACTCTCTCTCACACTCTCTCACTGATATGCGACATTATGTTTAACGATCATCCAAGATGTATTAGACGGGAAGTATAAAGAGGCCTTAGTATGTTTGAGGCGGTGTCCTGGCTCAGTTCTTTATCTTCTTATTGCTGTTTTGCCCGCCATGAAGCCGCTTTTTTACTATTCTGTCCTCAGTGTGTGTGACTGTACACAAATCGACAGATAGCTAACAGGCTTCAAGAGAAAGTCAGAGGCTGGAGTAAAGTTCAAGGCTCTTTACTGTTGTCTTAATTCTCATGAAGGAATCTTTGTAAAACTGAAATGATACAGAAAGATAGCACCAATCACTGAATGCTATCCAAACATGTCATACATTAACAGACATGAAATAATATACTTTTAAGCTTCAATGTTGTAACACATATATTACATTCCGCTAATATGCTTATAACTTATAGTAAATATAGGATGTGCAGCTCAACAGCTAAACTAACAAACTTTTGATGACCTCTTCACTGAAAGGCTATACAATAGCAGTTTTCATGTGTAAACAAATAAATATTCAAGAACATTCCAGAAAGTTTTACATGACATATGTATCAACGTAATTAACTATAAACTCAAATACAACTTACAAGCGATGCTTTCTCAAGACACAAACACAAAATGAAGACAGGATTAGATGACTAGAGCTGCCAGTGGACCGCATGGAATATAACTACTGATGTATTTCCTGATCTGACTGCATCATGTGATAAAATCAACCAATGAAAGCAATGTAAGAATTACATATGAACACAATGAATTACTCCTAGATGACCACTAGGGGGAGAAAGAAACAAACTAAATGCAAAGTATTCTTACATAACATGACAATTAGATAGCCGAAAGGTCGGTCGACCATGTCGTGATAACACTCCATAAAGTATTTTGTGTTTCCGGGGTACATTTGACGACCTAGCATCGCCACTTGATGGACGTCCTGAGGATTTTCAAACAGGATCATATAATTGGCGTTTAAACTGATGGTTCGGCTCGACTTTCCCTGCGCAAATAAATTTTGCACTATGTAAATAGAACTGATTACGATGGTGGCAGTATTGAGTGAACACGCGCTGCAGTTCAACGTTAGCGCTAGCTTGCTCCATGAGATCGTCGACCACGAGAAGGTTAGCGGTGGTAACAGGCAGTAAATCATCATCATTCAGACTCTGGGGTATTCCTTGTATAAATTTAATGTCATACAATTGAAATAAATCATCGTACAAAGTTTGCCAGCAATCATACAACCAAACAATGTTTTCAATTTTCTTTGAAATGATATTCAAACCTTTTTCCAACAAAAGTTTTACAAAATAAGACTTTCCGGAATTGGCTGTCCAGATACAACGCAGCTGAAAGGGTGTTGAAGTCTGAAATCAAAATCGGACACATCCTGAGACCCTCTGTGCATCGTCATCTGATCAGTAGCCGTAAGGAAGCGTGGTACAATCGCTTAAAAGCCGACGTTTATCGTAGACGACCTTAAACCTTTTAACGACTGATTTGTTTTGTAATGTGAGAGTCTTTTTGTCTCTCACAATGTTTTCCGTCTGAGCCAGGATGTATTTGGATCTATCATGAGACGTCACATAGCTGTCTACCAGACCAATCAGGGATTCGAGACAGATAGCTCATGAATTTTTAGCATTCAGAGTTATGCCCTTAGCTTTCATGGAAACTTTACCTTTGACCGTCTCGCAAGCATACGATTTGGGACCGCTGGTACAGAAGGTCATTATATGGTAATCGGGGTCTAATTCGCTCGTCAGCTTCCCAGAGGAGGCTCCCAGTCGCCGTCCCTAGACACGAATACAACGAAGTCTGTGTCAGAGTATAGCAGTCGGTCACCTAGTCTGTCCATCAACTCGTACAATTCCAGTCAGGCGTGTGCTGTAGTGAAAGCGCTTACAAAAACATTCACGTCGTGCACCTTGCAAACATCGTCTTTGTCGGGTTTATGCTGACTAGAGCTACGTCGTCTGAGACGAATGAGAAATAGGCCGGTGTCGGTGTTGCCAAAAACGATGAAATCTTCGGGCTCGCGCACCAGAATTGTTTGATGTAAGTTCGGTCTTAAAGAGAAGCGTCCCCACAAACTATTCAGAATTAATTTAGTGATTGCCCTTTGGGCGGCATTGTACTTGTTTTTTCCGGGTCAAGTTGAATACCCTCTTTTTCAAAATAGTCACGAATGTAAGCTTCTTTCTCCGCATCCGTGACGACGTTCGAGGGTAGCCCGACGCTTGTTGTTTCAAACGCAAGAAGGTTTTACATATTCGGCAAACAACGTGTCTGACCGTTGTGGAAAATGCCAAATCTCGTCTATCTTGGCTACCACATAGTCCTTCTCGATGGCTTTTAAAAGCTTGATACTGACCCAACAGCCCGAGAGCGATCTTTCCTGGTCCGTGTGGGTACAGCTCGAGGTCTGGTTTTGGTCTTGAGCGCAGGTTCTACATAGCGGAAACGTGAGTTTTCCTCGGGATCTGAAAGGGAGGACGGGGTGCAGTAAGTTGCGGGGAGGGTACACGGTGGCTTTGATAAGTCCGTAATAATTTTCAATCGGTTCGAAATCTGCAAAAATGATTTCGGGGTGTTTGATCGGTTAGCTTTTCCTGGCCTGACAGAAAGGGTACAGACTGGTGAAATCCAGATATCTTATTTTCTCATCGCCGCTCACTTTGTGGTATAGTTTATATGCATTGGTTCGGCCTCCGTAAAGCGCATCACGTGGATTCAATCTCTCTGGGGCGGAATAATCGGCCATAAATTCTATCATGGAGGGATCTGTCTTTTTCATCCGATTCCATTCGCATTCCCACAGAACCTCGATTTGAAAACCGTACGCGCTCCGGGGAATTTCAACCTTATCGTCAAACTGGTTCCTGAGAACCTCGTAGGGCACTCCGGACAGGGGGTGCATCTGATTGGGTTCAAAGCGACAGCAGTGCCCATGGAAGACGCACTCCCCGTATTCTAAGCCGTGCCTGACGCCATCCTGCTCGTAGTAGCCGTCTAAAAAGTATTTACCGATTGATACTTCGCCGTGGTTTCCGGCGTGATGAACGTCCACGTTTCGAGTCTTTTTTATATACTCGAGGCATTGGATCGAACCACTTGAGTAAGACTTATTCTGATGGATGTACGCTTTGTTATGCGTCAGGGCGAGCGTGTTTCTGGCGAGATAATGTTTTGAAGACCCCCGTTGTGCAGCTGGCGATCGTCGTGAACCCAAAAGGGTCGAGGTTGGGTGCAGTGTAGGAATGATGTCCTGTACTTCACGCATCCTTCACGCAATAACACAACGTCGTTAACGCCGTAGTCGTAAAGTTCTTTCTTGAAGTTAAAGAACTCGCCCTTCACCGTGCTGTACCACGCATCAAACTTTTCTCGGTCTTTATCCGACATTTTCTCGTAGTTGTAGAACTTTTTGTCAGGGTACGGTCTGACATAGTTCTCATTTTCCAGCCTGTTGAAAAGATGGGGAAAGTAGCCTTTTTCAGTCGTCATCAAGTCTAACGCCGCGGGCATTTTGGCGAGAGCGAAAAATTAGTAGCTATCGATGTATCGTTGGGCAAATGCGTTGTCGTACATCAGGAGTAGTTTGCACCCTTGCATTATGACCTCAAGCTCGATCCCTGCTTTGCAAAAATACTCCCGAATTAGAAAGGCGTCAAATCTGGAGGCGTAATGAGCAATGAAGCAGTAGCCTTTGTATCGGGGTTGCCTGAAGTGCTTGATTAGCTTAGCGATGCAGTCTGTACCGTAGGTGGTAAATTTCTGGCATTTGAATGTCAGGGCACAGACAAAATTAGCCACGTGGCGGCCATTTTCGTAACGCGTTTCAAAATCGTAAAAGATGTATTTTTCACACGGTTCCTTAGGCTTTAGAGGTTGTATGAAGCATTGATGTGCCCCATCGTCCATCAGACGCTCTCGACAATGCACACATTTGTCTGGGGCGCATATGTGTTTGGTTTTCTCGTTGCCCGGTTTAACGCTGTAACGTCTGTTACACATTTTGCAGTATTTGATCATGTCACAGGCGGGTATTCCTGACCGGGAGGGTTTTTTTAATGCATTTCGAAACAATAAGCCGATTTACAGTAACGCAAACAATTGGGGCAATGTATGATTCTTACAGGGAACCTGTAACATTCCGCATCGAAACAGATGTTGCAGGCGTGCTTACATCGATGGTGTCTGCGGTTGGTGTAAGATTTGTAGCAAAATGGACACACATATGCTGAACCGAGGAACGCCTTCAAACTCGTTATCATGTAGTAGTGGTCGTCGTGGAGATACAGGAAGACCATTTTTGGATGGGGTTCGTCAGAATTTTTGTAGGTTTCTAAGACCATGGCGTTAGATCTGTGAAATACGACGATTTTAATACCTATGTCGCCGAGACCGATTCGGTCTTGGATTGAGAAGCCAACGCTGTTTTGGATGACGGTAGCCAGTTTTTCTAACTCACTCTCGGGGTGTTGGGGGTTAAGAAAACGGGCGAGACAGATGGAGAGGCACAAATTATTTGAAATATTGGTTGGGGAAAATAAACTCGTCTTTTTCCTTTTAATCACCTCATCAACAGCCAAGTCCGCGAGTTTCCGACGACCCCCGCCTTGTCTGTTCATGGCTACGGAAGCTTCAAATTCTACGGTTTGGTGAGATAGTAACAGGTCGTTGCTCTGTAAAACTTTTTCAATTTGGTCCATAAACCCATCCACGTCGTAATTATTACCGTGGGTTAAAATCCCACTAACGGGCGTCTGTAAACTGGGAGCCGTCAATGTGATATTGATCACCGGAGAATTTTGGTCAAATTCCCTAGCGAAATTCACAATTCCAGTAAGCATGTCGTGTAAGCGGGTGTGGTAAGAGGCCAGATCTGTAGAGTTAATCTCTCTCAGATTCGTAGTCATTCTCAATGTCACGCTATTGAAACGAGGTTGTGGTAAAACATGATATCCGTTAACGTCTCCACCCTCGCGAATCAACCTATCAACGTCTGTACGGCTCAATCGAGTCTGTGTAGTAGGGTCGACATTACCTGATGCGGACGGTTGCGAAGTATCATTACCGGCGGGGTGCTCTGTGTTGGCAGGATCAGCCTCGGTACACGCTGCTGGTGGGCTGTTTAAAACACTGCAGTGTTGTACAACGGGATCATTGTCTAGGCTTAGCGGAGGATCAAACAAATTCATATTTGGATTTACGGCTAATTCAATTCAATTCAATTCAAGTTTATTTGTATAGCGCTTTTTACAATACAAATCGTTACAAAGCAACTTTACAGAAAATTATGTTTCTACAATATTTAGTAGTAGCTAGTAGTTTGTGCACGTTTGACAGGATTTTAGAAAAATAAAAATAATAATAATAATACAAGACGTAGTCAGCTAGATGATGAACTATCAATATTATTAATTAATAGTAATTATATGATGCAGTCACACATGTAGCAATAATTGTTAGTTCTGTTTGTTGATTCAAGGCTAGGATCATCTGGGGTCCTCTGAGGGTCAGCATCATCTCTTCTCAGGTGTTCTGGATCCAGACTGGAGCTTGTGTAAATCCTAGTTACCACGGGATGTAAATCCCGTGGCAAAACATAGAAACAAAATAGAGACATCATTAGCATAGCTGCTGATCCAACAAAGTAAAATTAGTTTAACCCAAGCTAAAGAATAAAAATGCAGATGCAACTACACTCACAATTTAAGAGATACATTATTCGAATGCTTGGCGAAAGAGATGCGTTTTTAATCTAGATTTAAACAGAGAGAGTGTGTCTGAACCCCGAACATTATCAGGAAGGCTATTCCAGAGTTTGGGAGCCAAATGTGAAAAAGCTCTACCTCCTTTAGTGGACTTTGCTATCCTAGGAACTACCAAAAGTCCAGTGTTTTGTGACCTTAGGGTGCGTGATGGGTTGTAGCGTGGTAGAAGGCTAGTTAGGTACGCAGGAGCTAAACCATTTGGGGCCTTATAGGTAAGTAATGATAATTTGTAACTGATACGGAACTTAATAGGTAGCCAGTGCAGAGACTGTAAAATTGGGGTAATATGATCATATTTTCTTGACCTGGTAAGGACTCTAGCTGCTGCATTTTGGACTACCTGTAGCTTGTTTATTGACGAAGCAGGACAACCACCTAGAAGTGCATTACAATAGTCCAGTCTAGAGGTCATGAAAGCATGAACTAGCTTTTCTGCATCAGAAACAGATAACATGTTTCGTAGCTTGGCAATGTTTCTAAGATGGAAGAATGCGGTTTTTGTAACATTGGAAATATGATTTTCAAAAGACAAATTGCTGTCCAATATAACACCCAGATTTCTGACTGTAGAGGTAGAAGTAACAGTACATCCGTCTAGTTGCAGATTGTAATCTACAAGATTCTGTGTGGTGTTTTTTGGTCCAATAATTAATATCTCTGTCTTATCCGAATTTAATTGGAGAAAATTATTTGTCATCCAATATTTTACATTTTTAACACATTCTGTAAGCTTAGATAATTGGGAAGTTTCATCTGGTCTCGTGGAGATATATAGCTGAGTATCATCAGCATAACAGTGGAAGCTAATTACGTATTTTCTAATAATATTACCAAGGGGCAACATGTATATTGAAAATAGAAGGGGACCTAGGACGGATCCTTGTGGCACTCCATATTTTACTGATGATAAATGAGATGACACCCCATTTAAGTAAACAAAATGGTAGCGATCGGACAGGTAGGATCTAAACCATCTTAGAGCCTGCCCTTGAATACCTGTATAGTTTTGTAATCGATCTATGAGTATGTCATGATCTATGGTGTCGAAAGCAGCACTAAGATCAAGTAAGACTAGAAATGAGATGCAGCCTTGATCTGACGCAAGAAGCAGGTCATTTGTAATTTTAACAAGTGCAGTTTCTGTGCTATGGTGGGGCCTAAAACCTGACTGAAATTCTTCATACAGATCATTTTTATGCAGGAAGGTGCTCACTTGAGCAGACACAACTTTTTCTAAAATTTTAGACATAAATGGAAGATTTGAAATAGGCCTATAATTTGCCAGTACACTAGGATCTAGTTTTGGTTTCTTAATAAGAGGCTTGATAACCGCCAGCTTGAATGGTTTTGGGACGTGACCTAAAGATAACGACGAGTTAATGATATTGAGAAGTGGTTCTTCGGCTACAGGTAACAGCTCTTTTAGTAATTTAGTGGGTACAGGATCTAATAAACATGTTGTTGGTTTAGATACAGTGATAAGTTTATTTAGCTCTTCCTGTCCTATATTTGTAAAGCACTGCAGTTTATCTTTGGGTGCGATGGATGAAACTGAAGTGTTAGACGCTGTAGAATCTACATTCGCTATTGTATTTCTAATGTTATCTATTTTATCAGTGAAGAAATTCATAAAGTCATTACTATTTAACGTTGGTGGAATATTTGAATCAGGTGGCGTCTGGTAATTTGTTAACTTAGCCACTGTGCTAAATAAAAACCTTGGATTGTTTTGGTTATTTTCGATGAGTTTGTGGATATGCTCTGCCCTAGCAGTTTTTAGAGCCTGTCTATAGCTGGACATACTGTTTTTCCATGCAATTTTAAAAACTTCCAAGTTAGTTTTTCTCCATTTGCGTTCAAGACTATGAGTTACTTTCTTGAGAGAGTGAGTATTACTGTTATACCATGGCACAGTACGTTTTTCTCTAACCTTTTTCAATTTGATGGGGGCAACAGCTTCTAATGTATTAGAGAAAATAGTGCCCATGTTGTCAGTAATTTCGTCTAATTCATGTGTATTTTTGGGTACAAATAGCAGTTGAGATAGATCAGGCAGGTTATTTGCGAATCTGTCTTTGGTGGCTGGAACAATAGTTCTGCCCAGACGGTATCGCTGAGACATATAGTTAATATCAGTTATACGCAGCATGCACGATACAAGGAAATGGTCTGTAATATCATCACTTTGGGGTACAATATCTATAGCAGTAAGATCGATCCCATGCGATATAATTAGATCTAGTGTATGATTAAAACGATGAGTGGGCCCGGTGACATTTTGCTTGACTCCAGAGACGTTTATTAGGTCAGTAAACGCAAGTCCTAATGTATCATTTGCATTTTCAACGTGAATATTAAAATCTCCCATGATTAGCGCCTTATCAACTGTAACTAGAAGGTCTGAGAGGAAATCTGCAAATTCTTTTAGGAATTCTGTATACGGCCCTGGTGGTCTATACACAGTAGCCAGAGCAAGAGATACATTAGATTTCTTTTGCATGTCTGACAGTGTAACATTTAGCAGAAGTATTTCAAAAGAGTTAAACCTGTATCCTGTTTTCTGGGTAACATTGAGAATATCACTATATATTGTTGCAACACCTCCTCCACGACCAGTCTGACGGGGCTCATGCTTATAACAGTAGTTTGGTGGAGTAGACTCATTTAGACCAAAATAATCATTTGGTTTTAGCCAGGTTTCAGTCAAGCAGAGTACATCAAAACTATTTTCTGTGATCATTTCATTTACAATAACTGCTTTGGGTGTGAGTGATCTAATATTTATGAGCCCAAACTTTAAAAATTGTTTTTGTTCATTTACTTTACATTTTTCTGGTTTAATTACGATAAGATTTTTTCTAGATCCTACATTATATTTTGACCTCACTATTCGGGGAACAGAATAGTAACATAAAGATTTTATTTATTTTCTTGATTTTAGGACAAACACAGTGTCTGGAAATTACATTGAAATAACATGAGTCTAAATCGAATGCATCCTGAGAGTGTTGATTTGGTCCAGAAACAGTATAAATGATGTCTAAATGAACCTTAAATGATGTTGAAATATTTCCACTGACCACTTTTGAACTAGTTTTTAACCTTGTAAGGAGGTTCTGTGAACGTCTAAATCGGACGTACAGAAGACGTCAAAAAAAGACGTCATAAAAACTTTCATTCTGGCTCCTCAGTGGACGTCTTTTCAACGTCTGCAAAGACATAAAAAGACGTCCACTGGACGTAACTTTGCACAGTGGGTAAGTTCACAAATAACCTAATAGAGTTGTTTTTGTGTTTGTCTAATTCAAATTTTTTTATAAGATGGGGAAACAATTGCATAAATGTGATGCATTTGTTTAATTTGGTTTAGTATATAAGCATACATTAAACATGATTCAAATAAATGTTATTTAACTTTTTTAATTAGCCTGATTTAGTGCTCTTAATTATTATGCAATTTATACAATAAACTTTATGTATTTTAAATAAATAAACTTTTTATTATTAATTAGTATTTAGTATTTAAATATCACTACCATCAGATAAAATAAAACAGCATAACATGAAGAAAATACTCACTTTTATCCATTGTCTTGGAAAGCAATTGTCTTGGAGACTCGCCCGAGAAAGTTTTTGGTTCAAGTGATGCTTTGAAACACGTCAAATTGGATTTATAATGGTGACAGTGTGAAAGAAATCAGTGTTGAGTGACCGCTAGGTGTCATCCTTGTTCTACGAATGAACCTGTTCAATACGTGGAAAGGTGAGCAGGGTCGCCCCGTGTCATCATAAATTCGTGGGCACGAGAGATGCAAGGCTCTGACCAACCGTAATTCATAGATGGAACCGTCAGAAAACTGTGAAAAACATGCTACTCCTGCATGAGATACGATGGTTTTAATTAACAACATCTTTTAAAGATATTATGATTGTGTAGTAAATTCAGACGAGAGTGAACTGTGGCGTGCAAACACTGACACAGGGACCTTCAGCTCTCTTAAAACAATTCCTTTCTGCTCTCTAAAAAAATGTAGAATGGATTTTGTTTATCTGAAACAGTCGGTTTCAGTATATTTTTTTTTATAACAGTTTCATTTATAACCTTTTAAAAGAATAGAATGTTTTTTCAACCTTAGTTAAATTGCTTTAGATTATGTATATTATATAAAGGATAGAATATAAAGAACAGAATGTTTTTTCAACTTTAGCATGATAATTAATTATATTATATAATTTATATAAATTATAGAATGTTTTATATATATAAATGTGAAATAACTAAAATGTTTTTTTTTCAACTTTAGCATGATAATTATTATATTATATAAATTATAGAATGTTTTATATATGAAATAACTTAAATGTTTTTTTCAACCTTTAATTGTTTTAGATTATATAAAGGATAGGATGTTTTATATATATATAAATGTGAAATAACTAAAATGTTTTTTCAACCTTTAATTGTTTTAGATTATATAAATTATATAATGTTTTATATATTAATGTGAAATAACTGACACCGACCCCATTTATATACTGCTCAGGAATGTAATGGGTGTGGGACAAGCCATATAACCGCACAGGCATACACATAACCACACACACACACACACACACATAACTATATAACTGGGACAAAGTTCAAACAACCGGCAAAAAACATCTGTCAAAACCACATGATCGATGCGTGGGGAGGGTTCGTATACCGTAAAACTACCCGTCAAAAACTATGATTTAGCACTAACTAGGTCAATAGGGTAAAAGCTTCTGTCAAAACCACATGATCGATGCATGGGAAGGGGTCATAGGTTAACCCATGAACTCATTCAGAAAGTTCAACCCATCCATCATAAGGTCACCGGAAGTTCAACCTGTCAAAAGGTCAAAGGTCAATCATCTTGAGAGAAGGTGTAGAATAAGTACTACTATCAGCCTATCATGCTCAAAGCCAAGGTGTTTTGAAGAGGTTTCACCAAACACTTAAGTCCATGTTGCGTTCATTGTGTGTTCAGATGCAGGTTGATTGGGAAGAGGCTTTACCGTGGATGTTGCTGGCTGCTAAAGAGGTAATCCAATAAAGTACAGGTTTTGGCCCTAATGATTTGATTTTTAGTCATAAACTGCGGGGTCACCTGGCTCTTTTTCAGGACAACTGGAAGGAAGCTCAACCACCAACTAACCTACTGGACTTTGTGAATGGGTTCAGGTATAGGCTCTATATGTTCCAGGAGGTGGCTAGGAAAAACTTGGCTAGGACACAAACTAAGATGAAGAAACGTTATGATGGTCAGACTGAGCACAGAGAGTTTCTCTCAGGTGACCAGGTTTTAGCTCTTTTGCCTATAATTCTCCATAGCAAGCAAAATTTTCGGGACCATTTTCTTTATTAAAGAAGCTCTCTGAACAAAACTATTTAGTTTCTACTCCAGCTCGTAGGACAAAGGCTCGGCTCTGTCATGTTAATCTTTTGAAGCCTTATGTTTCGCGTGAGTTGTTTGGAAATCGGGGGGAGTTAAAGTTGTCCAAAACTCATCCTGTTTGTTTGGCTAGGTCCTCTTCTTCAGTTGTAGCGGAGGTGGAGGATTTAGCAGAGCCTGATGAGGTCATGATGTCTGGTCAGCTGAAAAATAAGGAAGCCTTGGATAAATTTGACAGCGTTTTGAGTAATCTAGAGTCATGTCAGCAGACACAGTTAGTTAGGCTGATAAGAAGTTTTCCTTGCCTATTTGGAGATACGCCATCACGTACAACACTATTAAAGCATGATATAGATGTGGGGGAGGCAAAGCCAATTAGGCAAAGATTTTATCGTGTTCACCCAGAGAGGCGTAAAAACTTTGGAGGCTGAGATTAAGTACATGATTCGGAATAAGATGGCAGTTCCCTCTGACTCTAGTTGGGCGTCACCCTGTCTCTTGGTCCCAAAGTCAGACAATACATCTTGGTTTTGTACAGATTTTCGTAAAGTGAATGCGGTCACTAAGCCGGACTCCTTTCCTTTACCTCGTATGGAGGATTGTGTTGATCAAGTGGGGGGGGGGGGGGGGGGGGCAAAGTTCGTGACTAAGCTGGATTTACTTAAAGGTTACTGGCAGGTGCCACTGACAGAAAGGGCAAGGGAGATTGCGTCTTTTATTACACCAGGTGGGCTGTACTCTTATAATGTCATGCCTTTTGGTTTGAGAAATGCGCCAGCAACTTTCCAGCGCCTAATGAACTTGGTGGTGCGTGACCTGGAAGGATGTGCAGTGTATTTGGATGATGTTGTGGTATATGCAGATTGCTGGGAACAGCATCTGGAGCGTCTTAAAGCTTTGTTTGTGTGTCTAGCTCAAGCTAGGTTAACGGTGAATTTGGCAAAATGTGAATTTGCTAAGGCCAAGGTGGTCTATTTGGGTTGTGTTGTAGGTCAGGGTTCGGTGAGACCGGTGCGTGCTAAAGTGTGTGCAATTGATGACTTTCCATCACCAATGACAAAGAAGGAGCTTATGAGATTTCTCAGTATGGTGGGCTACTATAGGTGTTTCTGTAGGAATTTCTCTACAGTGGTCGCACCTTTAACTGATCTTCTGAGAGGAAAAGCCAAGTATGTGTGGTCTCTGGTATGCCAGCAGTCTTTTGAGAGGGTTTAAGCTCTAATCTCAAATGCTCCGGTTCTACTGGCTTCTCGATTGGATCGTGAATTTCATCGGGAGGTGGATGCCAGCATGGTGGGGGCTGGTGCAGTGTTACTGCAGAAGGATGATGGGGGGGGCGATTAACAAACCTGTATGTTTCTTTTCAAAGAAATTTAATCGTCATCAGTTAAACTACTCTGTCATAGAAAAAGAAACGCTTGCGCTTATTTGGGCGTTGCAGCATTTTAGTGTGTATCTGGGCTCTGGTCCAGTGGTAGTTTTCTCTGACCATAATCCACTAACTTTTCTTAGCACTTTACAGACTCCTAACAAACAGTTGATGCGCTGGGCTCTTCATCTCCAGTCTTACACCTTAGACATTCGGCATATCAAGGGGCGGGACAATGTGGTGGCAGACGCATTGTCCCAGTCACCAATGTGTTAGGTAAGATATGCCTACCCTAGAAAACTGTATCATGAGATACTGGTAGCTCGAGGGTACCTTTATGGGTCCCTGTCTTGTTGGGGGGGGTGTTACGGCCCTTGGCCTGTTTTTGCTTGTTCTCTTGCTCCTCCTCCTCTATTTCAGACTTGATTGCTGTCACATGAGAATGGTGTTTAAATAGGAGATTCACTGCTGGATTCAGCTCTCTCTCTTCCTGCTCGGTTCCGGTGGCTCAAAGCTTGAACGCTGCTCGGTTGACCTGTTCAGGTCCATGCCTCGCTCGGGACGCCAGCAATCTTCACTGATGCACATTTGAGTTTAAGTTTTTATCTTTTGTTACACTCAACACTTGCACTCATACACATCATACATCCATGCATTTGCCTTACACTAATGATATTGACATTCACACACCACATATTTGGATTTTGTTGTTTAAACTGTGTTGGATATATAATAAATTTATGTTTTGTACCGTTTGTTTGTGGCATGGTCTCCTATTGCTTGTTATGGCTCTGAGTTAGTCGTAACTATATATATATATAAACATTGGGCCAAATTGTGCAGCCCTACAAGTTTCGGCCTTCTTTTCAAATAAAGAAAATGTTTGTCTGAAAACCAAAAGGTTTGGATTTCGGGTGCCTTGTACAGAATATTAATGTAAAACCATTTAGTGTTTGCAGCACCAGTGTGTCCTTTACTGAACATGAATGTAAAAACATTCAGTGTCATGCTCAAAAATGTGATAAAAATATGATCAAAGAAGGCTTTGAAAATTAATCTGCATAGTTAATCCTTTTGATCTTTTATTTAAAAAAAATGTACAAAAATCTAACCTTTCATTGGATAATAAGAATTTAAAATGAAATATCATTATGAAATGTTTTTCTCTAAAACACATTGGCCACAATTAAGGACACCCTTTTATGGAATTCTTTTTTTAATCCTACATTGGCCAGTTTAACAGCTCTACATTTTCTCCTATAATGCCTGATGAGGTTAGAGAACACCTGACAAGAGATCAGAGACCATTCCTTCATCCAGAATCTCTCCAGACCCTTTGGATTCCCAGCTCCATCCCACATAGCAAACGGACTTGGCCCACATGAGGCCTCAAGGTGGCACTGCTGGCCTCCTGTCGGCAATGGCATGTAACCATTCAGCCAGAGCTGGGCCATCCCTGCTGAAAAAACCAGCTTGAACCAGCCTAAGCTGGTTGGCTGGTTTTAGCTGGAAATAGCTGGTTTTAGCTGGTCTCCCAGCTTGGCCAGCCTGGTTTTAGCTGGTCAAGCTGGTTTTAGCTGGTCTCTAATTTGTACCATATTTTCTATCGCCCTACAACTAAACCTAACCCTTACAGGAAATATTCTGCTATTTCAGATTTTCAATACACTCCATTCTATGTGATTTATAAGCTTGTTTCCTCATGGGGACCTAAAAAAATGTCACTACAAGGTCAAAATGTACTGGTATTAGGCATAGACTGTATAAAAACAGGTATTAGGCTTACTATATTATACTTACTATATTTACATTTGGTCCCCATAATGTGATAAATTAGTAAAAAAGAATAGATGATTTAATAATTATTTAATTAAGTTATTTAAGTTATGTTCTAATTTTAAATGTTTATTCATGTAAATTCTGCGTGACTGTGACGTGTTTAAATGGGCGTGCGTGCTGAACTATTTAATTATTAATCAGTTGGGGCATCTTTTTACCATGTTTACCTAAAAAAAAAAAAGTATAATAGTAACTTTATTAAATGACCCACTATGAAAATACAGTTTTACTGTGTTGTCGATGTCTTTTTCTCTACTTTAGGGAGGAATTTCTCAACAAATTCACTTCACAGCGCATCAATGGAAGGCTTTCCTATGTAACAAACACGGTTTTCCAGTCTTGTGTTTATCCATATCAGGTTTTTAAATGTATGGGGGGTTTATACTGTATTTTGCATCATTAATATTGTATGAAAATTATATGAAAAAAAAAACATGACAAGGTCACTGGACTTCTCACAGAATCCCAGTATTATAACACAAATATTTTCTATTTAGCTAATCTTAAATTAAACCTGGATTGATACTTTATAATACCAGATGTGATACTTCATAAAACAGGGGTCCGGTTCCTGGAGTTCTACCTTTCTGCAAATTTCAGCTCTGAATTCTGCAGGAAGGAAGATCTCCAGGAACAGGAATGGGCAGCCATGTTATATTGGTTATGTATGATTGATTTTGAACTGTACTATATTTATTGCAGGTTTTCTTGGATCCCAGTTGAAGACATCAGAACATCAGATGTTGGTCTGGACAGCTGTACCTACAGTACATCACACTGACCCCTCTGCTTTTGCATGGATAGCTGACTACTACCATGTTCTGTGAAGGTATTATTATAGCTAAACTGATCACCTGGGACAGTGGAATCTGCAGGTGTAAAAATAGTAGCACATGCATATCAGTAAACTGAAGTCACAAAAGTTTTTTTTAGGAGTTGCAAATGTTTTATTTACTCGTTCTTTCTCATAAACACAAAACAACAGTAACACCATTTCAAATTCTGAGGTGCACAAATGCTATTCTACAAATCACAAAATAAAGAAACCCATATGCTCACATTTTGGACAGAACTGCTGTAGTGAATGTGGGGCAAGACTCACTTATACATCGAAATCAAAAATGTGAAATCATGAAAATATTTTGCACATTTGTATATACACTTGTGGTCAGAATAACTGGCTACCTTGATAAATATGAAAAAAGAGTCAAGGTGATGCTGGTTACTGCATGATGATTAAAATCACACTGTAAAACCCGACAAGTAACTTAACTCAAACCGTTTGAGTAAACAGATTGCCTTGATTTAAACCATGTAAGTTTTAAAACTTTGCATTCAAGTAATTAAGTGATTAACTAAGTGCTGATTGAGAATTAGTGATGAACAGATGCTGTTAACAAACAGAATCACTGAAGAAAAGAGAAACACAAGAACTACTACAACTGACTTCAGACACAGCCTTAGATGAAATCAACTGAAATAAAATACATGAAATCTCTCAAGATCTGATTAAACAACCCCACAAACAATAAGCATCACCAGCTCCACTTATTAATAACCAGACTGACTTTATTTCTGTCAGACGTCTACAGAAGATCTTATTGAGAATGAACTAAGGTTTAGATGTTGATTTATTGTTTCATTTGAAGTAACCATGTTAGAGATCAGTGTTTGCTTTAGTTGGGCTCTTGACCCTTGACTCCTGTATTAGTCTTTTCTCTGGCTGTTATAACCGTGTGTTTCTAAAACACATTTGTTGTAACTCAAAAGCCCAGAAGAAATATCATCAGGTGTTAACCTGTACCTAGGTGTAGGTTGTTAATAAGCAAATAAATAGACTGTAAAAATATTGTTTTCTAAAACATCATGGACAGAATATTCCTGAGAGCACTGTACAAACTCGCAGTGCCACTGAGGCGTGTTACTCACCCGTTAACTTTTATGAATGGTGGGGAGAATTTGAGATTGCTTAATACTATTAGAAAATTTGCAACCGTTGTGATGTAATTATATAAATACATGCTATAGTCTGACGCGCTACATGTCTACTGAAACTACTGAAAGTACTGTTTTCAGTTTCGATTTACTGTAAATGCTGTGTTAGTGTCACTTTAATTTGCATTTGGGAATTCAACATTCGTCATTAGAATCGTTTATAAATCTGTTGTTGTTTACAGAGAGAAGTTTCAGTGTCACATGATCATTCAGAAATCATTCTAATTGCTGATTTGCTGCTCAAGAAGCATTAACTATTTATTAGCAATATTAAAAACAGTTTTGCTGCTTAACTTTACAATGATACCACTCTAAGACCAGCTAAAACCAGCTAAGACCAGCTAAAACCAGCTAAAAAAGTGGACAAAACCCCTCTAAATGATACCACCGAAAGATTTAAAAAAGAGAGAAATTAATAATTTAATTCATCATACATTAAAGTGCTGAAAAGTGAGTGAAGACATTTAAAATGTTTCAAAAGATTTATATTTAATAAATGCTTTAACAAATTTAATAAATATATTTGATACATGCAAATAAATACTGTTCAATGAACTTTCTATTTATCAAAGAATCCTTAAAAATACAATGTATCAGCATTTCCACACAAAATATGAAGCAGCAAAACTACTCGGTTACTAACGTAACCTCGGTTCCCTGAAATACGGAAGGAGCACTGCGTTCCTTGCCGTGCTAAAAGGCTTCACAACTCAGTCGTCGCTTCAGTCGAAGTAACCTGAATTCCTGTGGCGAAGCGGCCAATATATATAGCATCTTAGACGCAGTACGAGTGAACTATTGAAAGGGAACTGTTTTAAACATTGATAATTATCAGAAATATTTCTTGAGCATGAAATTAAATTGTAATGGCTTCTAAAGGACCATGTGACACTGAAAACTGGCTTAATGATGCAGAAAACTCTGCTTTGAATCACAGGAATAACATAACATTTTATAATATAATAAAATAGAAAACTTTAACACATTTCCACTTTTTTATTTTTATTTGTATAATATTTTACAATATTTTGATCAAATAAATGCAGCCTTGATGAGCAGAAGAGATTTATTTCAAAATCATTAATAATTGAATTGTTTCCAAACTTTTGGCAAGTACTATAATAATAATTCATTTATATTTTATTATTGCTATATTATATTATTTTCATGATTATGAAATGCTGTTTTTTTATTTTACACGATAATATTATGTATTATTACAGCATAAGATGTATATTTTAATGTGCTAATATATATATATATATATATATATATATATATATATATATATATATATATATATATATATATATATATATAACGGGATAAATATTATAGATGAGGGTTCTTTAAAGAGTAACTAAACCCTAAACCAACTTTTTTTAGTTAATGATCTATAAGAGTGGGGCTTTATTAGTGCTGTTCATTGATTCGAGTAACTTTTTTGACATTTGAGTATAAAGTGGTTTAATTCTACAATATATGGTGTAAAAACGTCTGAGTGCTGCCCTCTTCAGGTTGAACAGTTGCTACTGCAGTTGGATGTTTTGGGTGGCAGGTGACGTAAGCAGTTTCCAGCTCACCACGCCCCTTGGTACGAGCTACCACGCCCTTGGCAGTATAAAATCATCTTGTTCCGTCAAAATCACTGTAGTGAGTCAGGAGCTGGAATTGCGAGTATTCAATATTGGTAAAGACCAGGATAGACTAATATAGCATCTATTTAGCATAGCAATTATATAGTTATTTAGATCTTCAAGTTAGAGTAGATTTATCTGTATTTAGTACAGTGGTCAGGATGGTACGGTGGTGTGTTGCTGGTTGCGACAGCACTGCTGGACTGCATAGTTTACCAGCAGACTTTAAAATTAAGCGCCAGTGGTTGGATGCATTTGGCCTGGAAGACCGCAAGTTCCCGCCTAGAGCTCGAGTGTGCAAACACGGGATTGCTTCTCCAAATGGGCTTCTCCACACAGCTCGCGCTGAAAAGCGACGCGGTGCGGGAGTTAAGACCGCAGTTTGAGCCAGCGGCTCGAATTGATATGAACAGACACCTCGACACCCTCCACTTCAGGTGAAAGTGGGGGAGAAAAGTCCTCTACTTCAAATGATCGCTCTGTTGCAAAGCTACTTGCGTCATTACAGTCACTCTCCATTTTAGCGTCTCTGACAGCAGCTGTCAATCAATCCGTCACTGCGGGTCTCAGGTTCACGCTGCACTCGCTCAGCCCCGCCCTAGGTTCATCCCCTCTATCTCCGCTGTGATCTGCCCACTTTTCAGCATTTTTCAAATATTGTCAGTGGGTGGAGTCAGGCTCTGAGCAGGGGTTTAGTTAGGCTGCAACCTGCAGATCGAGGCGGGGCTGCACCTGGGGTGGGGTTGCACGTGCAGCCCCGCCCCACACCTACTCTGATTGGTTCGATCGTCTTTCATAGACTTACATGATAGGAAATGTGTGCGTAGTTGGTGTAGGACGGAGAACGCTGTTTAAAAAGCTAAAAACGTTGTACAGTTCTACAAAGCCTTCATAATGAACAAAAGAAGAAAAATAAAACATTAGCCTATAACTCGCCATGTCCCTGAAATGATTGTTTTGTTAAATTAAGCTGATCTTTAGGCTAACATACGAATATAGTAAATTAATTGGCTTGATTATCCACAGTAAGACGATCAGGTCTTCAGATAGAAGAATGAATTATGAATTAAATAATTTTAGAAAATTGTATTATTTCATATCATCAGAGTATGAGAAAGGAAAATGAAAGGGGTATATCATTACTGTTTTAATTTATATAGCATGAAAAGACAATTATTGTTACATATAATTATCCGTCATGCAGTTGATAAATGACTGCAATATTCTAATGTGTCTGTCAATTCAATTTCTATGAAACTTTACATTTTCTTTACTACATTGCAAAACATAGACTTTTTCTCCCCTTTATTTCAGGAAAATATGCTGCTCCTCGTTATTTGAAAGTGAAGAAATCAATAAACTTTTATTTCTATCGGCCAGTGATGATTCTGAAAGGACATAGGCTACCTGTAAACCGTTGCTATAGTAACGAACACAATTTCATGATAATTGTGCTCTTATCTTAGTGCAGTCTCACAGCCACTGTCAAATATTGAGATAAACTTTATAAAGTATCATCTATTTATATTAAATTGGTATCTTCTCCGATATCCATTTTGTGACCATTGAGCCGATTCTTTTCAATCAGCAGGAATGATTCGGGATATTGTAGCATACGTTTAATGTGGCTTAATGCATTAAAACAGTGTTTTTAAAAGACCAAACTCAGTAAACAAATTAATAATAAAGCATTCTATTCACTGACAGGCAGATGAGTCTAGAATAAGAATACAATGTGTTTAATTACGTGTTAAGCGTTTTCCTCCCATAGAAAACCATTAGACTAAAAGGAAAACGCGTAACGTGGTGTAATGCATTAAAACGTGTTTTAAAAAGACCAAACTCAGTAAACATTTTTAATAACACATTTTATTTACAGACAAGCAGGTTATGAGTGGAAATTAAACGCTTTGTGTTCGTATTCTGTGCTCATATCTGCTTGTCTGTGAATATAATGCTTTATTAATAATTTTTTTACTGAGTTTGGTCTTTTTAAAACACTGTTTTAATGCATAAAGCCACGTACTTTCACGTTAAGCGTGCTTTTAGAATGTCCCAATTATTAATTTGTGAATTAATCTGGTCAAGAGGAGTAAACTTGCAGCAGCTAACATCTCTTGATTCAATAAATCAGACATAGTGAGTCAAGTTAACAATAAAAAACTGCATTATAGTAAAGGCTTTGTAAAACTGTACAGCGTTTTTAGCTTTTTAAACAGCGTTCTCCGTCCTACACCAACTACGCACACATTTCCTATCATGTAAGTCAATGAAAGACGATTGAACCAATCAGAGTAGGTGTGTGAATCAGACATATTTATTGAAGGTGCAGCCCCGCCCCGATCTGCAGGCTGCAGCCGGGTGTACTTGAGTAAACCCTGCTGTAATGTGATCGCGCTTCCTATTGGTTGCGCTGGTGGCGCTATAGCGCACGGAGTTCGAATGAACTGCAGCAGAGCTAGAGAGAACTGCTGTGGGTGAGTCGTTTCTGTTGCAGCTCCACATTAAAAGTAAAAAATATTGCTTTCATATCGAATGTTAGAAGATGTATGTCAGGGATTGCACACAGTGGACATTAATTGATTTTAGAGTGTGTTTTCTTTTCGTATTTCTGGGTAGTTTGATAGTTTTATTTCTGTTTGCACAAACTCAATCTTTTAATGTGCGCCATTTTTCCATGTGCTCTCTAAACAACTGAAATCATTTCTCGAACAGATGGAGATTTCTCTTCTTTCCACTGCTCTGTGTGCAGGTAATTGTTTTCATAAGGCATTTAAGAATTTACATTTTGTTTAGAATTAGAGCTGAAACAACGAATCGATTTAATCGATTAAAATCGATTATTAAAATAGTTGTCAACTAATTTAGTCATCGATTCGTTGCTAAATAACTTATTTGCCATAAGCGGCTCATTTCGTGCATATTTCAAATCTGCGGTGACCAAAGTGTGGCAGTAATGAGCCACCGGAAGTTGTACTCATCCAGTACAGCAGGAGAAGTAGCGAATAGCCAATAGCTGGCCTCGTTTTATGTCACGTGCTTCCCGAACAGCGTCTCTGCAGCATTCAGCAGGATGTGGGAGTCCTTTATTTTGAGCCTTCAAAAAAGAAGATTAACCTGTAAACTCTGCACTTCATATCGCGTCTTTTGCGCGCTCATGTTCGTTATTTCCTATGTAGGCGCGCAGTATGCGCGCTCATAATGGAAGCGACGCGTTCGCGACGCACCCGTTTTTCCAGGTGCGTCTACACAGCATCGAGTTAAAAACATTTCAACTTTTCAGAATGCGGCAAGCCCACCGCGGGTCATGTGACAAGAACTAAATAATCAGCTTCATCCTTTCCCGTAACAACGTTAAAAGCTCAGCCAAGATGAAGGAACAGCTGATCATAGCTGTATATGGATTTCCATTTTGAAATAAATTTAGTAGCAGAGCTACTGCAAGCGATTTTTAGAGCTGCAAATCCATTTATCCTTTGCTGAAATTTCCGCGTCTTCAAGGCGAGAGCACGTCATGGTTGCTTAGATTCTGCACGAGCGCTTTGGAGAGGAGGAGAAAGCGGTGCGCCTAGCGTTTTCCACGCATTTTTAGGCGCGATATGTGAACGGCCCCTAAGACTTTCTTTTGTGCAGATTCTCCAGTACAATGTTGTTTGCAAATGTTTAGTTGTAAAAGCTGATAACATTGCTTTTTAACAGTTAACATTTAAAGCTTTACAAACATGTTCTTTGATCAGTTTGTCGTTTACGAGTTCATAATTCAGTCGTGCAGCCTAATTATGACTGAACGAGAGAGGTAAATGTTTAAAGATATTTGAAATGCACTTTTTTTTCTAAGTATTCACTGCTCTTTTTCACACAGCAGGTTTTTTTGTGTGTCCGGTTTTTTTTTCTTTTTCTGGACAACCTTCTGATGGATTTTACTTTAAATTGTGAGTTCCATTCATGTTTCATGCCATTGGCACTTTATTCGAAGGATTGTTTACAATTTCACAGCATAAGCTATAAAGCTGTTTCCCAGTAAATAATAAAATACAACGCACTGCAATCTTATTTTGTTTTATCCTTATTCTTCGTGAAAATATGTTCTGAAAGATTCCTTAAGCTTTGTTCAGGATGTTAAACTACTTTAGGAGCTCTAAGGACTGCCATGGTGAAAACATTATTTGAAATCTCCTTGTGAAATTTGCTAGAGTATGGGTCAGTGTTTTGATTGCAGAAGAGTTCGACAAAGGATCACTAACACATAATAAAACAACTCCAGGTATATTTTTGATGAGGATATGACAATGCACAATGGTTAAAATCTCTTAAAAATCTATGCTGAATGATAAAGACCCTTTATTAATAATTTACTTGGGGGGAAAATGGAAAAAAACTAAAGTATAAGTACATAAACCGATTAATCGATTAATCGTAAAAATAATCGACAGATTAATCGATTATCAAAATAATCGTTAGTTGCAGCCCTATTTAGAATGTTTATTGCAAACTGTATTTTGTTGAGCTCTCAATTTGTTGTTTTACTTAATGTTTTCAATTTAATTTTATTCTACGGTTACCATAAAATGGATGATTATGATTTTGTACTCTGTATATTATATGATCACAAAACATTAAATTTAGAAAGAGTATTGGTAAAAGTTTGTATAATTTCCTGGAGGAATTACATTTCAAAAATTGCTTTACTTTTGTTTGTTGTTTTAAGTACAACAATGTGAGTAAACTGTTATACTGAGAACAGCAGAGCTAGAGAGAACTGCTGTGGATGGAGCTGTATTAGCGTGACTCACAATTCTCTTCTTTCCACTGCTCTGTGTGCAGGGAAATAAATTTCAATATCATCCACAATCTGAGTGTGTGTGAGTGCTGTGGAAGAATGGGGCAAACCGGGCCAGATATATATATATATATAATTTATTTATGTTAAAATAAGTGGCAGGGTGCCTGGCGCAGGGAGTGGTCATATTTTCCTGCTTTTTTTTCTCTAGCTGATCACATACCTGTTTCATTTTTTTATTTATTGACAAGTTTGATTTTTGTGATTATTATTATTTATTTATTATTATTATTAAAATATAAAAATGTAAACAAGACAGATTTATGTTTTACAGGCTTCTTTGATCATATTTGCTAAGGGTGCCAATGATTCTGACCCTGACTGTAAGAATGAGAACTGATATGTGAGACCACAAATGCATTCTTGCACTCTATCTAGTGATAAACACAGCATGTGGTTCTTGACCCATTTTATTTGACACAGAATAATGACATGATCATGTCATTATTAATCAGTCGACACAACATTACTCTGGAATTAATTTGCACTATAGAAATATGGTTTTGGCAAGATATGTACAGTGGCAAAATATTTTTTAATAAGTGCTACTATTTCATATTCAATATTCTAGGCTAAATTAAAGGGATATAGGTAACTTTTATGGATATTTCTTTACAAACTTCATAATTTATTTTATTTTTTTTTAGAAGGATATGGCCATAGTGATGATGGGTTTTGCCTGTCCATGATCGAATCCACAAATACCACAAGTTACATTTTAAGAAAGTCTGTAAAAATGTGGAAAAAATTTAAATTACAATATATAAAAATGAAATATAATTTTACAGATTATTCTGGATAAAAATGAAATATATCCCTGCATAAATCTGGTATAACAGCCTGTGAAGTTTTTAATTTGTAATTTGTAGAATAGGATTTATACTCCTGCAATAAATATTTTGAGAAGGTGTAACTGTTTTGTTGTTTTTGTGTGAGAGAGAGAGAAGGAAACAAAATACAAGATTGCAACTCCTAAAACATTTTCTTGATGATATATAAAATAATTGAAATATTCTCTACAAATTCTACTGTCAGGTGCTCACTTTTGCTACAATAATTCTAGATACAATATATGTTCTGTATGCAAATACAACAAAGGGACATAAACAACCGAATATTCAGGGATGCAAACTTATCATCTTTAAGTGAAAATTGTCATTTTGAATCTAAAATAGATCATTTGCATGATTTATGTAAATCCAAAGTTTTTGAAAATGTGTGTAGTTTAATTTTGGTACCTGCTGAAAATGACTACTTTCAAACGCTCCTGTGCGTATATTTGTTGCTTGAAATTCGTAAAATGTGCTTGGGAAAAACAAAAACATGATCAGAATATTCACTGACTATCGACTATTATGCACTCACTGTATAATCCATTCACAATTAGGAGAACAGTGACAACCAAATTTACCCAATTACAGGAGTGAATCTGATCAAATGTTCTGAGTAACTTCCTAAATTGCTATTATTGACCCCACCCTCCTTAGTTACTGTTGCTGTGTCCGGAAGCCATGCTGCTCTCTCACTCCGTAACGTCACAAGAGCTGTGCCAAGTGTGCGACCACACAGGGCCTCGCGCTTCTAAAGGGCCTCGCTCCTGGCCTGCATTTTATGTCTAATTTTTATTACTGTTTTTTCACCCATTTTTTCCTTTAACAGACTAAAATAGTCATAGCTGATAGACAGTATAAGACTCTGTGTACAAGAATTAGTAAAGCTGTTTGTTGTTAGGATGACAACATTTTTAAAAGTTAAACTTTTAGGCTGGTCTAGAGCCCTGCATTTCAGCCCGACCTTTTTTACGCCCCTCGGCCTGGGCTTCGGGCCAGAATGATTATGATTATAATGATTTGTTTGATATCATTTGTTTGGTTTTTGATTTGTTTTATTTTGTTACACAGTAATTTAAAGCTTTCTAATATATATATATATACAGTACAGACCAAAAGTTTGGACACACCTTCTCATTCAAAGAGTTTTCTTTATTTTCATGACTATGAAAATTGTAGATTCACACTGAAGGCATCAAAACTATGAATGAACACATGTGGAATTATATACATAACAAAAAAGTGTGAAACAACTGAAAATATGTCATATTGTAGGTTCTTCAAAGTAGCCACCTTTTGCTTTGATTACTGCTTTGCACACTCTTGGCATTCTCTTGATGAGCTTCAAGAGTTAGTCACCTGAAATGGTCTTCCAACAGTCTTGAAGGAGTTCCCCGAGAGATGCTTAGCACTTGTTGGCCCTTTTGCCCTACGTCTGCGGTCCAGCTTACCCCTAAACCATCTCGATTGGGTTCAGGTCCGGTGACTAATACTATATCTATTATTAAGTATGTGAAATTTTTAAAACAAGCAGAAAATCAACATTGTTTCAGTGCCACGAGAAACATCGATTCTATGTTGTTTCTATGTCAGTTTGCTATCTGGGTGGTCTCCCAGCCTAAAACCATCTTAAACCAGCTAAGACCAGCCCGACCAGCTAAGACCAGCCAGTCTGACCAGCTAAAACCAGCTAATACCAGCCAGTCTGACCATGTAAAACCAGCTAAGACCAGCCCGACCAGCTAAGACCAGCCAGTCTGACCAGCTAAAACCAGCTAATACCAGCCAGTCTGACCATGTAAAACCAGCTAAGTCCAGCCTGACCAGCTAAGACCAGCTAAAACCAGCTTAAACCAGCCTGACCAGCTAAGACCAGCTAAAAAAGTGGACAAAACCCCTCTAAAACAAGCCTGATAAACCAGCTATGACCAGGCTGGGAGACCAGCCTGACCAGCTTAGGCTGGTTTTAGCTGTTTTTTTCAGCATGTGTGGCAATGACGGCACGGCGGGGATCCGGCAAACAACATGAGGGCCGATTGTTGATGGGAGGAGTGTGGCCCAGATCAGTCAGGTGATATGTGGCCCAAATCAGGCTAAGATCTGGCAGCATATTATGTGACCCATGATAAACAAGATAAATACAATATTGCATGATAATGGTTAAATGATCACATACATTTTAAAGAAGTGTAATATTGTTAAAATGTAGTCTTTGAAATGGCAAGTCAAAACAGAATGATACATTATCATTTAAAAATTAAGCAAATCAGTTAAGTGCATTAAACTGCACTTAATTATAATTTAATAACTTGGTACAAATAAGAGAGAGAGTATTTAACCGTTATCATGTAACATTTATTTGGTTTACTATGGGACACAAACTGATCTATAATAGAGAGTGGGGGCTTGTGATGCGCGGGTCAACCCACATAGCAAATGTCTTCTGGCCCAGATCCGTGCCACACATGACTTTTCCCTTGATAGGTTAACACCTGATGATATTCCTTCTGGGCTTTTCAATTATAACAAATGTGTTTTAGAAACACACGGTTATAACAGCCAGAGAAAACACAAAGACAGAAGTAAAGGGTTAAGAGCCCAACTAAAGCAAACACTGATCTCTAACATGGTTACTTCAAATGAAACAATAAATCAACATCTAAACCTTAGTTCATTCTCAATAAGATCTTCTGTAGACGTCTGACAGAAATAAAGTCAGTCTGGTTATTAATAAGTGGAGCTGGTGATGCTGTTTGTGGGGTTGTTTAATCAGATCTTGAGAGATTTCATGTATTTTATTTCAGTTGATTTCATCTAAGGCTGTGTCTGAAGTCAGTTGTAGTAGTTCTTGTGTTTCTCTTTTCTTCAGTGATTCTGTTTGTTAACAGCATCTGTTCATCACTAATTCTCAATCAGCACTTAGTTAATCACTTAATTACTTAAATACAAAGTTTTAAAAACTTAGATGGTTTAAATCAAGGCAATCTGTTTACTCAAACGGTTTGAGTTAAGTTACTTGTCGGGTTTTACAGTGCAATTTATTTTGTCTGTTTTCTTAATTGCAGAATATTTATCACGTGCATCCAGTCCTTCGTGCTGTCTTTGCTGTAAACTGGTTAAAAGGGACAGAAGTGAGAGACTTATTTACCCTCATTTGATAAAACTGTTTTGAAAAAATAATTTTACATTTAGAAATTTCTAGAATCTCTGTTTCAGGTTTTTTATTAGTGTAAAAACCTTTCCAAATTCCCTTGGCCAAGGAGTTTTTGGGGGGTTGGTTAACAGGTTTTATTTGTAACTGCAGTCTGTTAGTCATGTTTTGATAGTGAGATTAAGAAGCTGTCATATCTATGCACAGAACTGCTAATGTTGGAATTGTAATGTGTTTAATATGTCATTGAACATGGATCTTTACTATTGCTTAAGCTCACTGTAAAAAATTGCTGTAGTTTCTACAGCAAATTTCTACAGAATTTTACTGTATAAATATTTTACAAGATGCAGCTGTAATTCGCAGTGCATTATGGGTCAAATAAGGTTTTACAGTTGTTAACAGTATATTTCCACATCAACTGTAATTCATTTACAAGAAGCAGGTATTGTCACTGTAGTTCCTGCTTTTTACACTAACTTACTGTAGTGTGGCATTATGGGATTGCGCGCGCATCATTCAAATCTGAAACCCAGCTGACTGGAGCAGCGTGAGAACGATTGAAGATTAGAGGCTTTATTCATAATTCCTGGTAAATTCACTTAATTATACTTGAGAAATATATCCTTGTTATATTTATTTGAGTATATACTTATAATGTAAGGGATATCATGTCACAATAGCCTCCTATCCTGACATTTAGACAAGTGGCCTTGTTAACTTCTGTGCAGTAAACTGGGAATTGCCATCATAGCATAGTTAAACAGCAAAATCCCCAGTGTTAATTTAACACTCTGAGTGTGAACTCATATAAACACTGAAGCAATGTTAAAAGTAACACTGAAGCAGAGTTGAAGTTAATGAGATAATTAAGAAGTTAATTGAGTTATGATTGACCATTATTGAAGACACCTGATGTTAACAAGCAGACTCACCAAACGAGAAAATCACAATTTGTGTATCACCATTATAGTGGTCGGTGTTTGCTTTAGTTGGGATCTTGGCTTGTAACTTCTTAATTTTCAGATTTGTGTGTCAAGCCAAGAGCAAAAATCATGGGGTGGTGATAATTATGTTTTAATGTAATTGTTGCTTGACCTTAATCACTGAACTCATTTACAGGCTCTTCTCTTACTATCGCTCATTATTGATTGTAACAGATTTGATTCAAGAGTCTGTATTTTCTATACATTTTGTAAGCATTTCTTGTGATACTGTGATTTTGATTTTTGTTTTCTTTTTATTGAAGAGTTTTAATTTTAGGCACACACAGATAACAAAAATCAGCATATGAATCTCAACAACAATGAATCTCAATGACAATTAGTCCAAACTACAATCAATAGCACACATGATTGCCTTTGCTCTGGTCTGTATGTTATAATTCTGTTACTTTGCCCCACAAAATCTAAAGTTAATAACTGAAGGGTCAAGATCCCAACTAAAGCAAACACTGACCACTATAATGGTGACACAAATTGTGATTTTCTCGTTTGGTGAGTCTGCTTGTTAACATCAGGTGTCTTCAATAATGGTCAATCATAACTCAATTAACTTCTTAATTATCTCATTAACTTCAACTCTGCTTCAGAGTTTATATGAGTCCACACTCAGAGTGTTAAATTTTCGATTTTTGGAAGTTACAATTTCTTATTGAGAGGATTTAAAGTAGTGTTTACCTAACTTGTATCATAAAGCCCAATGCGAACGATTGTCATAGTAACTACTATCTGTCGAAATAACTGACGAACAGCAAAATATGTGAAATTTCATTTGTTTATATGTGTTCATTTGTTTATATGTGTTCAGCTGTCCCATATTGACGTGACGCCTTACTATAATAAGTGAAAGACATCTTTATATCCCCGACTGGACAAGTTTAAAAAAAGATTTAAAAAAAAGAAAGAAAAAACACAGAAAAAAAAGACTGAGGAAGCATCGAAACGCGAGACTGATTCTGATTATATTGTTTCATTCAACATCAAAACAAGCTTAACGTAACACATAAACTCACGGTTTTCATCCAGAATATCTTAAATTGTGTTCCGAAGACGAACAAAGCTTTTACGGGTTTGGAACGACATGGAGGTAAGTCACTAAAGGCAAAATTTTCATTTTGGGGTGGAGTAACCTTTTAAGTACTGGTAAATGCTGATTGTATTGTATAAGTGGCATTTTGACATTTATTTTATTGAGCTAGTTTCATTTGATACATAACTTTATCCTGATGCTTTTGCTTGTTTTTATGTGCAGATGTTTTCTTGGAATCACAACACTCACTGGATACAAGACGGACACAAAACAAGTGGAAAAGTCTCAGAGAAGAGGGACAACCCTCATGTGTGTGCTCATCTCAGAAAGTTGATGATGATGATGATGATGCATTTTATTTATAATGCGCTTTTCTCCAACCCAAAGCGCTACACAGTATAGTAAACATAATATAAGATAATTAAACAATACATTAAAAACAGGAAAATCAGACAAAAAAAAATCTAAATAAGATACACTTCAAAGACAATAAGCATTTTTTAAAAGATGGGTCTTTAGAGACCTCTTAAAGCAGTCCAGAGTTGTAGAATTTTTTTATCGCAAATGGAAGTTTATTCCACAACCACGGAGCGGTAACCGTAAAGGAGCGACCACCCATCGACTTAAATTTGAATGTGGTCTGCTGTAGAGCATAAGAGTCAGATGAGCGGAGAGAACGATTTGGAATGTAAGGAACAACTAGATCACAAAGGTATTCCGGTGCTATCCCATGAATGGCTTTATATGTTAAAATCAAGATTTTAAAATCGATACGTGCCGTTACTGGAAGCCAATGGAGTTCATAAAGAACGGGAAATATGCTGCTGAACAGTTGTGTGTGTTAGTACACGTGCGGCCGAGTTTTGGATATACTGTAATTTCTTAATATGTTTATCAGGGAGACCAGAGTATAGTGCATTGCAGTAATCTAGTCTCGACGTGATAAATGCATGGATGAGCTTTTCTGCATCTGGCAGGGATATAAAAGGTTGAATTCTTGCAATATTTTTTAGATGGAAAAAAAGCTGATTTTAAAACCAATTTGATATGGGCATCAAAAGACAAATGTGAATCAAAAATAACACCTAAATTTCGCACCTGTGATGCTGGGGCCAGTAATTCAGAATCAGTGATCAGATTTTGACAGTTAAACTTGTGCAAGGCTGCCGGCATACCAACAAGTAGAAATTCTGTTTTTGATTCATTAAGTTTAAGATAATTGGCATGCATCCATAACTTAATTTCTTCCATACATGCGCTCAGAGCTGTGATTGCAAGATTAGGATCAGGGAGAGTGTTAACATAGATCTGCGTGTCATCAGCATAACAATGAAACCTCAGACCGTATTTTCTGATAATGTCACCAAGTGGGAGCATATAAATGCTGAAACAAAGTCGGCCCAAGCACTGACCCCTGCGGGACACCCTGCTGAACTAATGTGGCCTCAGATTTATGTTTCCCCATGCAAACATACTGAAAACGGCCTGCTAAATAGGACTCAAACCATTTGAACACAACACCAGAGATGCCTAACAACACACACAACCTGTTAAGAAGGATAATATGACATATAGTGTCAAAAAGCTGCACTAATGTCTAGCAGGACTAGAATGCTGCAAGCACGAGTGTCAGCAGAAACAAGTAGGTCGTTGGTGACCCTTACAAGTGCAGTCTCAGTGCTGTGTCCAGATCTGAAACCAGACTGAAATGGTTCCAATAAGTTGTTATTGGACAGATATTGCCGTAAATGACCAACAACAACTCATTCAAGAACCTTTGCCACAAAGGGCAGGTTCGCAATAGGCCTGTAGTTAGCTAAATTTAGAACATCACAGCCCGTTTTTTTTAGAACAGGTGTGATAGCGGCCACCTTAAGGGCCGGAGGAACCTGGCCAGTGGCTAAGGAGTTGTTAATAAACCTGAATCAGTTCAGGTTTTTAGACAAACACACTTATCACACGATCCTCAACAGTGGTGACAATTTTTCATACTGCAGTGCATGACGGGAGTTTTTACTAAGGTTTTACCCAGCATGCAACATTTTGTTTATTGTCACCACTGTTGAGAGTCATATGCTGGTTCTTGATGTCTGTGTGTGTCTATAGAATACAGTTTTTCTAATTTTGTATGCATTTAGTAGATTTAAAATTCACTTAATTTTTTTTTCTATAGTGTAGTTTTACTGGGTTGATTATGCCAAACTTAAATAGAGCTAATAGTGATGGGATTTATGGCTCTTTGAGGGGATCCGGATCTTCGCGATCCGTTCCTTTCAAAGAGCCGTTCAAAAGAACGGCTCTTTTGGCTCTTTTTAAATATTTAGTCAGTTTTAAGAAGCCAGCTTGGGGGCATCTCAGTTTATCCTGGAAATAATCACTGGGAGGAATGATGAGGTGAGATTTGTAGTCAAATAATTAAAACTCAGATATCACACAACAATATCTGAGTTTGAATTATTCTGAAATATTGATTATTACCTCATTTGTCATGTGTGGACTATATTCCATAGGTTTGCACAAATCCCTCTGCTTGGACAGTGACATCACTATTTTGGATTTACCTTTAGTACAAAGTGTGTGTGTGTGTGTGTGTGTGTGTAAAGCTACGTTGACTTATGTTATTCATACAATACCTACTCACAAATAAACATCAAAAACAAAGCCAGCTGCAATGAATTTCTGTGCAAAACAGCTTTTACTACAAACACTTCCACACAAGAACATTGTTATCACACAAGAACATTTTGATAGAAAACTAAAAATATTTAAAGTAGATAAAATTCTAATAAATAAAATGGAAATGTCTACATACTACTGTAAACTTTGCAAATAGGACATCAGCCCCTTCAAGTCAATGAACAATAACAAAGTGGGCTGCAATGAATGTCTGTGACAGCTGACAATGACAGAGGCACGCAGGGTTTTTTTTCCACTGGAGTAGTCACGTGAAGGATGCGTGCACAACTAATAACTAATATCATCACGCTATAAAGGGTTTGCATGCGCTGGGTGCGCCCCTCCCCCATAACTGTTCTGTCTCGCGGAGGAGCTCATTTGTGTGCATATGTGTGAAACACGCATAGGAAAAAAGAACGACAGAAAGAACGGCTCCCCTCCAGCCGCGACTCGGCTCCCATCGTTCATGTTTATGAGCCGTTCAAAAGAATCGGTTCGTTCGCGAACGTCACAACTCTAAGAGCTAATGTTAATTTCATTGTAATCTGACCACCTATCACATACAGATTAATGTCTTCTCTCTGCTTTACAGCACCTCATGCAATGCTACATAAAGAGATCTAACACGACAGTCAAGGGTCAAGAGCCCCACTAAAGCAAACACTGATCTCCATTATGGTTGCATCACTTTAACCAATAAAACATCAACATCTGATCCTCTGTAATTCTCAAGAACATCAGGTGTTCATCATTAATGCACAATCATCACTTAATCACTTAATTATCTCATTAACTTTAACCCTTTGAGGACTTGGGATATGACTTGAAGACTTGCTTGTGACTTGAAAGTCCTAACTCTGGTAAAAGCTGAATGTCAGTCAACAATCCAAAGAAGACTATCTCACGATGTATAAGTCAACATGAGTTGTAAGCAGAAAAAGCATAAGATCATCTGTTACTACAAGGTTTGATTCAGCAATGCATACATGTTTGTTGCGAAAACAATATTGAAATTGTTTTGAATCAAATTGCTTTGAATTAGTAAAAGGGTCAAGACACTACCTAAAGCAAACCCTGACCACAAATATGGTGGCATAGTGTTTTTTTTTTGTTTTTTTTTTCAGTTGAATGCTGTGGCTAAATTCAGTTGTAGTTCTTGTGTTTCGCTTTACTTCAGTGATGTTGATTGTTAACAGCAGAAGTTCATCACTAATGTACAATCATCATTTGATTAGTCACTTAATTATCTTATTAACTTTAACCCTTTGAGGACTTGGATATGACTTGAAGACTTGCTTGTGACTTGAAAGTACCACCTCTGCTGTCTATTAAATGCCACTCCAATTATGTGATGGCGATTTTAGCGGTGATCACGGAAGCAGCTTTACTGATTAGATGCGCATGATCATATCGTTCGATATATCGCCCAGCCCTACTTTCTTGTGACTTGAAAGTCCCACCTCTGATAGACAGAGCCGTAAATCGCTGACAAGCCACGCCATATCGCGTTCATTATAGAAGGTGATTCATCTGCGATAATGAACGCGATATGGCGTGGCTTGTCAGCGATCTACGGCTCTGTCTATTCAATGCCACTCCAATTATAAGCAGGTGATGGAGATTTTAGCGGTGATCACGGAAGCAGCTTTACTGATTAGATGCGCATGATCATATCGTTCGATATATCGCCCAGCCCTACCAACACCCACAGAACATAATAGGTCCAATGTATGTCCCGATTTATGAGTTGAAAAGTCAACATGTTGAATGAAGTTAAAACACTCTAACACATGCAGGAAGGCCGCTGCAGAGGAACAGTTTGGATTGTCAACATGAATATTCATGTCCCCTATTAGCAGCATGTCTGGACAAATAGGACTTAGCAGAGTCAATAATTCTGCAAGTTCAGAAAAGAACCTCGCATCAGCCTTAGGTGGGCGATAGATTAAAACAACTAGTACTGGTGAAGTGCAGTTAACTTTGATAGTCAAACATTCAAAAGATGACACAGCAGGTATTGTTACTTCGGTAGCACTTTATTTTACAGTCCTGTTCCTCATGTACATACTATGTACTTATTATAGTAATTACAATAACTATGTAATAACTAGGTACTAACCCTGAACCTACCCCTAAACCTAACCCTACCCCATGTAGTTACCTTGTATTACCAGAACTTTCTTAGATAAATACACTGTAAGTACACTATAAGTACATGTTAGTACACGTACTGTAAACTAAAGTGCAACCGTTACTTCTGCAATAGACAAATCAGATCTGTATAGAATAGCAAGACCACCACCTTTACCAGTGAGTCTAGGTCTGTCAATGTAGGTGAATCCAGGTGGTTTGGCTAAATTAAGATTGTAAAAGTCATTTGGTTGCTGCCATGTCTCACAGAGACAGAGAAAATCAAGTTTTCTGTCCAATATTATATCGTGAAGCAGTGCGGCTTTCTTGTTCATTGAACGCACATTTAATTGAGCGAGTCTAATTTTAGACCTTGCGTTCTTTACGCGATTCTGCAACGTTTTCTAAGGAAAATGTAAGTTAGATGAACAGATGCCACGAGAGTTCAGAAGACTTGAACGCCTAAATGAGGAGTGAAGTACATTTATTCCAGCAGGTGAAGGATAGAGACATCGGCGGGAGCCACGATGCAAATATCTTGGCCGATGCAAAAGTTTGAATGATCGCAAAGTTTTAATAATACAGGCGCTGGGAGGCAGATGATGATCCAATGAAAAAAATTCTCAGAATGTGAGTACCTTATCATGTTGGAGCTCCACAATCCTGACTCTAGTGCTCCACAGGATCCAGTCACAGCACAGACCATCAGTGAGAAGAATGCAGCAAAAGGAAACAGCATGCCCACATCCAATGCAATCCTGATAAAATTGTGAAGATCGCAACACTCTGAGTCGCGGGAGCTGCCCGGCAACCAGAACGCAGAGGCTGCAGGAGCAACAGACCGCCGGCGAATCCACACACGCAGACACACACCGACCCCAGACCAGAGACGACACAGCCTCCAGCCCCGTCCAGGCGCCGCACCCGGCACCCGCCACCTGAAACAAGAAGAACGCCGAGGAACCACCCCAGAAGCGACCAGCAATCCAAGCCCAACAGGAACCCCACAACCAAATGCCGAGACGAGAGGTAGGCCTAATAGGCTATTAAATCATTTAAAAAGTTGGTAGCAAAATAAAATAAAACAAATTTTAAAATAACAAATAACTAAAACACATGGGTTGAGAAGTGGCATCCAGCTGAGCCAGCGTCCTCTCACACCCCGGAAGTTCCCCTGTTTGCCTGTTTGATGGACTTTCAGTATTTATTTATTAAATTGTCTTTTGCAGGAATATTCTTAATTTAATAGAACATAAGCTCAAACAACAGAATTTGTGATTTAATGTTGATTCCAGCATTTTATTTTAATAATTTTCTTTAAAACATTTTTTTTTACAAAAATTATACAAATTCTGTTGATTGACCTTCATTTTTATAGAAAGTTAATGTTCTGCTCCGAGTATGGCTAATTTTTTTTACATGTATTTGTAGTTATTTGTGATGCTATGTAGGGCTGGGCGATATATCGAACGATATGATCATGCGCATCTAATCAGTAAAGCTGCTTCCGTGATCACCGCTAAAATCGCCATCACATAATTGGAGTGGCATTTAATAGACAGCAGAGGTGGGACTTTCAAGTCACAAGCAAGTCTTCAAGTCATATCCAAGTCCTCAAAGGGTTAAAGTTAATAAGATAATTAAGTGACTGATTAAATGATGATTGTGCATTAGTGATGAACATCTGCTGTTAACAATCAACATCACTGAAGTAAAGAGAAACACAAGAACTACAACTGAATTTAGCCACAGCCTTCAACTGAAAAAAAAAAAAAAAAAACACTATGCCACCATAATTGTGGTCAGGGTTTGCTTTAGGTAGTGTCTTGACCCTTTCACTAATTCAAAGCAATTTGATTCAAAACAATTTCAATGTTGTTTTCGCAACAAACATGTATGCATTGCTGAATCAAACCTTGTAGTAACAGATGATCTTATGCTTTTTCTGCTTACAACTCATGTTGACTTAGACATCGTGAGATAGTCTTCTTTGGATTGTTGACTGACATTCAGCTTTTACCAGAGTTAGGACTTTCAAGTCACAAGCAAGTCTTCAAGTCATATCCCAAGTCCTCAAAGGGTTAAAGTTAATGAGATGATTAAGTGATGATTGTGCATTAATGATGAACACCTGATGTTCTTGAGAATTACAGAGGATCAGATGTTGATGTTTTATTGGTTAAAGTGATGCAACCATAATGGAGATCAGTGTTTGCTTTAGTGGGGCTCTTGACCCTTGACTGTCATGTTAGATCTCTTTATGTAGTATTGCATGAGGTGCTGTAAAGCAGAGAGAAGACATTAATCTGTATGTGATAGGTGGTCAGATTACAATGAAATTAACATTAGCTCTATTTAAGTTTGGCATAATCAACCCAGTAAAACTACACTATAGAAAAAAAAATAAGTGAATTTTAAATCTACTAAATGCATACAAAATTAGAAAAACTGTATTCTGTAGACACACACACACACATCAAGAACCAGCATATGACTCTCAACAGTGGTGACAATAAACAAAATGTTGCATGCTGGGTAAAACCTTAGTAAAAACTCCCGTCATGCACTGCAGTATGAAAAACTGTCACCACTGTTGAGGATCGTGTGATAAGTGTGTTTGTCTAAAAACCTGAACTGATTGTCTCCTTTTGTGTCTTTCAACATTGAAGCATTGTGATTCTTTTTTTACTTCAGTTCAGTAATAGCTGAGTGTCAGTCTACTATCCAAAGATAAACACAATTTCATGATGTTCAGTCATCATGAGTTATAAGCAGAAAAGGCATAAGATCATCTGTTACTGCAAGGTTTGACTCAGCAATGCATACATGTTTGTTGTGAACACAATATTGCAATTGTTTTGAATCAAATTGGTTTGAATTAGTAAAAGAGTCAAGACACTACTTAAAGCAAACCTTGACCACAATTATGGTGGCATAGTGTTTGTTTTTTTTTCTTTTACTTTTTTTTTTTTCATTTGAAGGCTGTGGCTAAATTCAGTTGTAGTTCTTGTGTTTCTCTTTACTTCAGTGATGTTGATTGTTAACAGCAGATGTTCATCACTAATGCACAATCATCATTTAATTAGTCACTTAATTATCTCTTTAGCTTTAACCCTTTGAGGACTTGAATATGACTTGAAGACTTGCTTGTGACTTGAAAGTCCCACCTCTGATAGACAGAGCCGTAGATCGCTGACAAGCCACTCCATATTGCGTTCATTATCGAAGGCGATTCATCTGCGATAATGAACGCGATATGGCGTGGCTTGTCAGCGATCTACGGCTCTGTCTATTAAATGCCACTCCAATTATAAGCAGGTGATGGAGATTTTAGCGGTGATCACGGAAGCAGCTTTACTGATTAGATGCGCATGATCATATCGTTCGATATATCGCCCATCCCTAATGCTATGTTATTTTTAAGATAAGATTTTAACTGTTGAAAGACTGACATTTTTATTTTACCAGTAAAAGCCTTGCAATGTCTTTCTGCCAGTTTTAATAAATACTTATTTGCAATATCATTGACTTTATTCATTTTTATTCATTTGTAAATGTATTAAGATAGAGCTCATGATAATGCATTTATATACATATTTTATAGTTTACTGTTAAAATTATTCTTTAAAGCAGTTTCATTGTTAAATTATTACAACATCATATTGTATTTAGGGGTATTTACAGGATTTTATTGGCAACTTTTTTCCCAGTAAAATCCTGTAAATTCTACAGTACATTTTTTACAGTGCTGTTTAAACTATTTTAAAGTGATCTTAAGCATCATAGGTTTCTGTGTGCTGGCTATTTCTTGCATTATTTGCTCCTAATAAAAGACTGTTAACTACACATTGTATTATTGTGACATTATAACAGTAAAATTAAATTAAATTAAAATTAATTACCAGCAATGCATAAAACAAGTAAAATGTATTTACAAGAACAACTGATTTTACTTAATTATATCAGATTTGTAAGTGAAATTTTCACTTATTTCTTTCACAAAATCTTGAAGTGTTCCTGTAGCTCAAGTGAAGAGCATTGCTTTAATAAGCCCAAGGTTGGGGGTTTGATTCAACGGGAACACATGATAGGTGAAAATTGTTAGCCTGAATGCACTGTAAGTCGCTTTGGATAAAAGTGTCTGCTAAATGCATTAATTTAATATAATTTAATTTAAATTTACTCAATAAAATTTAACAGGTCAAGTTACATGTACTTATTAGTTTTTTTTTATTTTTACTTAACTTAGTTAAGTAGATTTATAATTTCGAAATGTGTGAAATTTACTTGAAAAATGCTTAAATTAAAGTGTTTACTTATTGTTTTTTTCAGTGTATGCCAATAAAGTACATTAAACTGAATAGAAAATCAGACTTAAAACCCACAAATCATGTAACTGTGCAATAAAAAAAACGTATTGCATTGGTTTTTCTATTTATTTTTATAAAGAACAAATCAACCAATAAAGAGTGAGTGTATAAAGTATACAGTCAATAAGAGAAACATATCAGATATACACATGTAACTTAATCATAATAATTTATTACAGATGTGACAAAGAGCAGTACCACAGTAGTCCAAATGACGATGCATTGCAGCTGCAGTCCACTCTGGCAGAATATAATAGTAGTGCGAGGAGCAGTGCATAATTTAAGTTATTAAACGCTGAAAATACTATCCCGATCCACTCCCTCAAGGCGCGTGTTTCTCATACAAAACACGCATCACCGGAAACACGGCATGTCGCCATCTCTGACGAAACCGACGAGAGTTTGATATCGCTGCCGTAAAACTTGTTGTAAAACTTCTTAACAGCACATTTTTAAATAGTTACTATAGCTACAGAGGAAGGAGATACAGATTGCCAATGAATGCGGTTTGAATTTGGATCTGTTCTTCACAGCAAGTATCAAATGGATAAAGGATTTAAATAAAAATTAAATACTTTCATGATCATTTTATTTAATGCTTGTGCATGACAGCATACTAATAAAAATGATGTGCCCCACTCTCTATTATAGATCAGTGTGTGTCCCATAGTAAACCAAATAAATATTACATGATAACGGTTAAATACTCTCTCTCTTATTTGTACCAAGAATAATAATATAAAATTTAATAAAATTATAATTAAGTGCAGTTTAATGCACTTAACTGATTTGCTTAATTTTTAAATGATAATGTATCATTCTGTTTTGACTTGCCATTTCAAAGACTACATTTTAACAATATTACACTTCTTTAAAATGTATGTGATCATTTAACCATTATCATGCAATATTGTATTTATCTTGTTTATCATGGGTCACATAATATGCTGCCAGATCTTAGCCTGATTTGGGCCACATATCACCTGACTGATCTGGGCCACACTCCTCCCATCAACAATCGGCCCTCATGTTGTTTGCCGGATCCCCGCCGTGCCGTCATTGCCACACATGGCCCAGCTCTGGCTGAAAGGGTATATGCCATTGCCGACAGGAGGCCAGCAGTGCCACCTTGAGGCCACATGTGGGCCAAGTCCGTTTGCTATGGAGAAGGGTCTGTCTGCAGACTGCAAGACGGGGGCGTAACTTGAAGTGGGCGTAACTTGAAGTAGGAGGCTTAACTTTGAAGTTGTTCAAATCACACAGAACCACGCGAGATCTCAAAACGAGATTTTGTCGGGATGCATTCGAAACCGCATACCCTTTAATAAGGCACTTAATTTCAATAAGTACTAACTTAACGAGCGCTAAAAAGAGTACATATACTCTACAGCATAAATGCGTATGTATGAAGTATGAATCCATTTTGAATATCATCATCCGCTATGTTGATCATGTGACCTACAAAGTTAAAACAAACACAAAAACTTAAAAGATATATATGACAGGTTTAATTAAAGTATTTGTTAGTCTCTTGATAATGAAGAACATTGCCCATGTTGTGGTCTTGTTGCAGAAACGGCTGCCTTTTTATTTTGTGATTGTAGTATATACTGTTGATTTTAATTTTTTATATTTTAAACTCCACTAATGTGATCAAGTGTTATCCTTAAAGCATTTTTTTTATTATTAGAAAACCCAAAATCGTTATCTCTTGAATATTTTTTTTATATTATTTTACGTGAAAAAATGTTTTTCTTGTATAGTATCTCATACTATGATGAACACATGAATTTTTTTATTTACTGTTTTATGGCATTATGATTGTTTATTGTTAGATACAACCTCTTACCATGATCTTTCATGTAATAATTTGGCAATAATAATAAAAAAGTGGGTCAGGTGCACAAACACAAAAATTTAAAAGAGCTTGTCAGTAAAACTTAATTACGCCATTGGATCCTCAAGCTCTCGCGAAACCTCGTCACTTCACGCGCCTCCACTCAGAATGACGTGCGAGCACAGCCTGGAGGAGACAGATCTCTGCTTATTCGCAAAGCAGAGGTAAACAAATAACTGTTTGAATAGTACAGCATTTTCTTTACTCAAACACGATGTCTGTAAAGGCTAATGTTTTTGTGTGTTTGAAGACTGGAGAAGTACTTTTTTTGCCATCTAGCCAATATACTTTTGTACGTTTTGAATATCTTGTGCATAAGCACTTTATCATTTATATCATGAGACATTGGCCAAGTTTACTAAACAACAAGAACAACTAAGCGCCCATATAGCAACAATAAACGTTATATAGCCTGTAAAAGGAGATAATAGCATAAGCACTTGCCTCAGATGCGGATAAAAAACAGATCTCATCATTCGCCGGCCAAAGACCTTGTTAACTCCATTTGAGCTTGTTTTTTACATAGCCTAATGTTAATTGCACGTGTCTGATACAACACAGACGACGCAGTGTTTTTTAATTATTGATTTTTCCGCCTTTTCTTTCTTTTCCCCCCTGTATTTTAGTAGAGTGTGCCGTGAAACGGTTTTAATTGTCAACAACCATCAGACATCATATTGTGTGTATTTGGTTGCTTAAATTCAACAAACTACGAAAATACTCGCGAGGCGGCTTTTTACGCGCGAGCTTTGGACTGCGAGCACATAGCCTGTGGAGCGTGCGAGTACCAAATGGCTTAAAATACTTAAAATGTGTGCAAATTATACATTTTTGTGACAATGCAACAATTAACCGATTAGTCAAGTCAAGTGACAGTTCTGTCAGCTGTCCCGATCGAAATGCGAGTGAGTCTTGTATCGCAGCTTGCAGCAGGTCGCTGAAGTGCAGACAAGATGCGCTGATGTGAAGCGCGCTCCGAGAGAGTTTATGGTTTCGAATGACTGATTGAATCTTGTTTCTGTGGATTTATTTTATTATTCAAACCTACAAGCTATATTGCATAAATGCAGGGATTTACCTCATTATAAACTTGAAAGCTGCGAGAATTATTAAACCACAGAAATGTAGGACCTGATTAAATATATAACTATTACACGGAGAGTTGAAAAATAAAATTCCACAACTTTTTCAAAACGTTTCTAGGCCTGGAAATTGTTGGTTTAAAATCGCATGGCATTTTCATGACCTTACAGACCCTAAATGCAACTGATGCACGCTCTTAAAACTCTTAAACTGCAGTAAAAAAACGGTAAAATTCAGGAAAAATACCGTTAAATAACGGGTATTAACGTACATTAAGTAACGGTAATTTTCCGTAATTCAAAAATATAGTTTTTTGTTTTTTGATTTTGATTTTCTGTATTTTCTTCAGCTTTTAATGTTTAATAAGATGTTTTACATAAATATTGTGGAAAGTTGAGAAAAAAAAACATTAAATTATCATAAAGTTTGAACACTTTAACTTCAAATAATCAGCCATGAGTGTGAAAATGTGTTTTAATAATTTATTGACCTAGCTGCAAGAATATACCAATAGTTTAAGAACTGCAATTTACTAATATTCTTTGTTCAAAACTGGAACACTATAGCTACCAGTATAAAGATTATAGCACAGCTGCAACAATATTCCAATAATTTGTCCATAACTGCAATAGTATAGAAAATATTATTACAAACGATCATAACTGCAACAATATTCCAGGAAAAAATAAGCCCAAAGGTTTAAATTACTGTAGATCACAACTGCAACAACATACCAATTCAGTTTGTTCATAACTGCAACAGTATACAAAGAAAAAGTATATATATATATATATATATATATATATATATATAAATATCATAACTGCAACAACACACAATAAAATAATTGTTCAAAACTGAAACAATATCGCAGTTTGGTAAACAAATAAAAATTTATAATTAAAATTGTCCTTAAAACTGAACCACCTGTGAACAGATTAATTTATCTTGACAACAGATGATGCATGAAAAAAAATAATTCAACCATGAAATCAAATAATCAGCAAGTATTTTAAGTCTGTGACACTGTCAAGAATTTCTGCTAGGCAATGTAGGAAGATCTGACACTCAAAGTTTTACTCCATCCTTTCATAGTCCGCAATCTTGTTAATCAGTGAAAGAACCTTTGGACTGACTGACGATTTCTTTCTCGATGTGGTCTTATCCACTTCCGGTCCCTTCTCGGGGTTCATCTTAAAAAGGCATCTGTTGAATGAAAAAAAAAATCCTTAGTAATAAAAAATGGACTGTAACATATGCTGTGAATATATTTAAAATAAAAGCAGAACAATAAGAACTTGTAAAGGGCATGCTTGTGGTGGATGTTTGCTATAAAGAAGTATGTGAGAGGTTGTGTGTGAGGCAGACTGAGAAGGTTGTGACAATGTAAGAGAGTGTGTTGTGTGAGGATGAGAGTGTGAGGATGCATGTAGGGCTGCACGATTAATCACATGCGGTTGTCAGATGCGTTTGCAGATGAATCACATTCTATTATGAACAGGATATTGTGTAGCTTGTCAGTGAACTACAGCTCTGTGTATTAAATGTTGCTGATTTGAAGACAGGTGATGGATATTTACTACTAATCACAGGACCGGCTTTACTTTTTTTTTTTTAGACACGCCTGAAAAACGCATGTGATTAATCATGCAGCCTTAGAAGCATGTGTGAGGATTGCGCGTGAGAGTGTGTTAGTGTGTTAGTGTGTGTGAGGATGCATGTGTGACTGTCTATGTGAGAGTGTGCTTGTGAGAGAGAATGTATATGTGAGAGTGTGTGAGTGTAAGGATGCATTTTTAAGAGTATGTGAAAGTGTGTAACTGTGTGTGAAGATGCGTGTAAGAGTGTGTGTGTGTGTGTGTGTGTGTGGATGCATGTGTAACTGTCTATGTTAGAGTATGTGGATGTTTGTATTAGAGTGTGTGTGTGTGTGTGTGTGTGTGTGTGTGTGTGTGTGTGTGTGTGTGTGTGTGTGAGAATGCGTGTGTGAGAATGTGTATGTGAGATTGTGTGAGTGTAAGGATGCATTTATAAGAGTATGTGAAAGTGTGTAACTGTGTGTGTGTGTGTGTGTGTGTGTGTGTGTGTGTGAGGATGTGTGTGAGAATGTGTATGTGAGATTGTGTGAGTGTAAGGATGCATTTATAAGAGTATGTGAAAGTGTGTAACTGTGTGTGTGTATGTGTGTGTGTGTGTGTGAGGATGTGTGTGAGAATGTGTATGTGAGAGTGTGTGAGTGTAAGAATGCATTTGTAAGAGTATGTGAAAGTGTGTAACTGTGTGTGTGAAGGTGTGTGTGTGTGTGTGAGGATGCATTTCTGAGTATGTGTATGTGAGTGTGTGAGTTTGAGTATGTGTGTGTGACAGTGTGTATATGAGAGTGTGAGGATGCATGTGTGACTGTGAGTGTGTGTGAGAATGCATGTGAGAGAATGTGTATGTGATAGTGTGTGAGTTTGAGGATGCTTTTGTGAGTCTGTCTATGTGAGTGTGAGGATGTGTGTGTGACTGCATGTATGTGAGTGTCTGTGTGTGTGAGAGTGTGTGAGTATGCATGTGTGACTGTGTGTGAGTGTGTGGGTGCGTGTGTGACTGTGTGTGAGAGTGTGTGTTAGAGTGAGTGTATGTAAGGATGCGTAAGTCAGTGTGTGTTGAAAAAGTGAGTGACTGTGTGTGAGGACACGCGTGTGAATGTGATACGTGTGAGAGTGAGTTTATGAGTGTGTGTTTTTTACCTTTGCACAATCTCTTGCGTTTCTTCTTGGTTTTCTGGGTATGAAATGTTCGAGCAGTAGTATGAAGCAAACATCAGCTTCAGAGCGTCGTAGAAGATCGTGATGTGGCCGTTAACTATGACTTGGTCAACAGAAAACAAAGTTCTCTGCAGTCAAAGGGGGAACTTCCTGTTGTCATGCATAAGAAAAAGAAGAGATCAGTTACACTGTGATAAACTTACTGCAAATATTAAATTGTTTTCCTTTAAATATATTAAAACATACCACACACAATTATTTTTCTGACAGCTAGTAAAATGACATGAAAAGGTCCCTGCCTGTGACACAGAAGATAACTGCTGATGATTACGGTAAACATGACTTTTAAATGCATCGTAATTTCTGAACCGTAAGTGCAAGCTGTGCAGACAAACACAAAAACAACTCTATTAGGTTATTTGTGAACTTACCCACTGTGCAAAGTTACGTCCAGTGGACGTCTTTTTATGTCTTTTACAGACGTTGAAAAGACGTCCACTGAGGAGCCAGAATGAAAGTTTTTTTGACGTCTTCTGTATGTCCGATTTAGACGTTCACAGAACCTCCTTACAAGGTTAAAAACTAGTTCAAAAGTGGTCAGTGGAAATATTTCAACATCATTTAAGGTTCATTTAGACATCATTTATACTGTTTCTGGACCAAATCAACACTCTCAGGATGCATTAGATTTAGACTCGTGTTATTTCAATGTAATTTCCAGACACTGTGTTTGTCCTAAAATCAAGAAAATAAAATAATCTTCATGAAATAATAAAATAACTGATGATTGAGACATTAAATCTCTGAAGATCTCAGCAGAGGAGGATCAATTTACATCATTTACATCAACATCATTTGAAGTCACCATTGTGGTGGACAGTGTTTGGTTTAGTTGGGATCTTGGTCCTCATACTTCTTGTGTTAGCTTGTCTCTGGCTGTTATAACTGTGTGTTATATAACACTCTTATTGTGGTAGAGAGAAGTGAGCTCAAGTGCTAACATCTTTCTTTTAATGGTGATTAAACTATAGCACAATAAGTTATTAATGTTTTGTTGCAACTATGTATTTATTTTCATGGACAGACCCTTTGTAGAAATAATGTACTTATTTTTAAAAAACATATCAGGTAGTCACACACAGACATCAAGATTGTGGATATGCATCACATCAATGGTGACAATTAAAACTAAAAAGGCTGGAAAATAAGAATGAGTTTATCTAGATATCTTTATCTAAATCATGATGTCATAACATTAAACCGCCAGCAGATGGCACAATTTAAAGGAAAGATGTTAGCACTTGAGAAGAATGAGGACCAAGATCCCAACTAAACCAAACACTGTCCACCACAATGGTGACTTCAAATGAATCAAATATCAACATTTAAACCCCTGTTAATTCTCAATAAGAGCTTCTCTAGATGTCTGACAGAAATAAAGTCAATCTAATGAGTGAAGCTGTTTGTGGAGATGTTTGATCCTCCTCTGCTGAGATCTTCAGAGATTTAATGTCTTTGATTTGCAGTTGATTTTACCACATGCTCAATCATCAGTTATTTCATTATTTCATGAAGATTATTTTATTTTCTTGATTTTAGGACAAACACAGTGTCTGGAAATTACATTGAAATAACACGAGTCTAAATCTAATGCATTCTGAGAGTGTTGATTTGGTCCAGAAACAGTATAAATGATGTCTAAATGAACCTTAAATGATGTTGAAATATTTCCACTGACCACTTTTGAACTAGTTTTTAACCTTGTAAGGAGGTTCTGTGAACGTCTAAATCGGACATACAGAAGACGTCAAAAAAAGACGTCATAAAAACTTTCATTCTGGCTCCTCAGTGGACGTCTTTTCAACGTCTGCAAAGACATAAAAAGACGTCCACTGGACGTAACTTTGCACAGTGGGTAAGTTCACAAATAACCTAATAGAGTTGTTTTTGTGTTTGTCTAATTCTATTTTTTTTATAAGATGGGGAAACAATTGCATAAATGTGATGCACTGTTTAATTTGGAGATGGGGTGGTGCTAGTGCAGTGGATAAGACACATGTCTTTGGTGTGAGAGACCCGGGTTCGAATCCACTGTGAGACACCAATGTGTCCCTGAGCAAGACACTTAACCCCTAGTTGCTCCAGAGGTGTGTGACCTCTGATATATGTGGCAATTGTAAGTCGCTTTGGATAAAAGCGTTAGCTAAGTGAATAAATGTAATTTGGTTTAGTATATAAGCATACATTAAACATGATTCAAATAAATGTTATTTAACTTTTTTAATTATCCTGATTTAGTTCTCTTAATTATTATGCAATTTATACAATAAACTATATGTATTTTAAATAAATAAACATTGTATTATTAATTAAGAATAATTACACTTTAAACTAATTACATAAACCTGAGGATTATGCATTTAAAATAAATAGGTTTTATTATCCTAATGGAAATAAATCGTATAAAGTTTATTTGGTAGATTTGTGTTAAAATTATGAAAAAAATTTAAATGGGAATTTGTTATGTAATAAAATTACATAAATCTTAAACTTTGGGTGAAATATTTCTGTGAGTGATAAAGGTAGGGTAGGTGGTATTAATTATTTTTTGTCTCTTTGTTTCTCTTCTGATAGCAATACCTCACACTCCATCCCAGTAGGTGGCGGAATATGCTGTGGTTGTGCCTCATCTGTGGAACAATTTGCCCCTAGAATTTAGGATAGCCCCTTCCGTGTTTTCTTTTACGTCACTTTTAAAAACGCACCTGTTTGCCTTGGTTTATAATTAAGGATGGTTAGTTTTACTATTTATCTATTGAGTCTGATGCTGTTCTTCCTTTTATCTAAGTCTGATACTGCCATTTCTGTTTTTTTTTTTTTTGATGAGACTGATACTGTTCTGCCATTTTCTGTTTTCTTTTTTTTTTTTTTACTATAAAATGTGCTATATAAATAAAATGAACTTGAACTTGAATATGCGCCATAGCTTGGCCACCGCCATTAAACATCAAAGAAGAAGAAGAAGAAGACGATGACTTCTAGAAGCTTAGATTTGGTCATACTTAGATTGGTCATTTAATCAGGGAATAAAAAGATTTGTTCAACATGCTTTAATAGCAGTTTTAAGAAAATGGGGAGACACAAAACTGGAAAATGTTAGTATTGTAATATGGAGGAAAATGAAAGGAAAGAAAGACACTGATTGATGGCCTCAAGGGAAAAAAAACTTAATTTGATTAACATTTTACAGAACATATCGGGATAAAAACTTTCAATACTTAATGCGTTATTTAAAGGACACATAAATATATGATACAACTTAGTGAAGCTATGCTCCTGATTCACACTCCTAATCGGTAGATGGCGGTAATGCATCTAAAAATTGAATGCCATCCGCCATTAAACACCAAGAAGAAGAATACGACGATGAGGATGAGTCACCGCCATTAGTGTCTTATGCGCTTTGTTACAGTATTTCATATTTTAAAACGTAAACTTAATTATTCTTTAGTACAGCATAAAACGTCATGTTAATGAACCAGTCACCGTCGGTATAAAATCGTTTTTTTTTAGCATTTCGTGGGTTTTGTTAACATTATCGTGCTTGACCGTTGGGGTGGGTGCGGTTCAGAAACAAAAAACGAGTTTCCTATTATCATTAGACTCTGACTTCGCGAGAATCTTAAACAATATGAAGAAAACTTTCACATTCTTTGAGATCTTACTACTGATGTGCGGTAAGTGCGCGATTTCTGTGTATTTGTAAACGCTTTCTGTTTCACTTTGTCGACGCTGGAAAAAGCGGTGTTCAGTGACCAATGTTTTATCATCTCTTTACTCAAGATGGCGCCGTTGAGCTTGGGCGACGCGGGTGTGGCTACTTACTTCCGGTCTTGCGCTCGCATTTACTGTAAGGGAAATTTACACACGAACATTGGCTAGATGTATACAAGTAATGTTTTTCAAATTTAACAACGGGTAGTTGTACATCAAAGACACGAGGAAACATACTCCCTACATTTTTGCGTATCTCTGTGTGGAAATGATACAGCATCAAGATACAGCGCAGAGATTGCTTTATTTTAATGTTATGCGGATCAGCGTTAGCGGTTTATCAGTCAACAGGGCTCTTTTTATTCAGAAACAAACCACTCAAATGTGGTTTACATTGTCGGAGAGCTGATTTTGTTCTGATTTTTTTCTAGTAAGAAACAGAAAAAACCTGTTAAACGAGACGCTATGAGATTTCTGATAAAGCATGTATGTTTTATTAACTTAATTTGATAACATAATTATAAACTGTAACTGTACAATTTAACGTAATGTAATTTTGGTAGGTTTGCATTAAAATATCGGTGTTTGCGTTCATGTGTGTTGTTATCGACGTTTTGTGAAAAAATCTGCAGCATAAATCATCTGTCTAAACAGCTTAGGGCTGGGCGATATATCTAATGATATGATCATGCGCATCTAATCAGTAAAGCTGCTTCCGTGATCACCGCTAAAATCTCCATCACATAATTGGAGTGGCATTTAATAGACAGCAGAGTTGGGACTTTCAAGTCACAAGCAAGTCTTCAAGTCATATCCAAGTCCTCAAAGGGTTAAAGTTAATGAGATAATTAAGTGATGATTGTGCATTAATGATGAACACCTGCTGTTCTTGAGAATTACAGAGGATCAGATGTTATGTTTTATTGGTTAAAGTGATGCAACCATAATGGAGATCAGTGTTTGCTTTAGTGGGGCTCTTGACCCTTGACTGTCATGTTAGATCTCTTTATGTAGCATTGCATGAGGTGCTGTACAGCAGAGAGAAGACATTAATCAGTATGTGATAGGTGGTCAGATTACAATCAAATTAACATTAGCTCTATTTAAATTTATCATAATCAACCCAGTAAAACTACAGTATGGAAAAAAAATTAAAGTAAGTGAATTTTAGTAAGTGAAAAACTATACTCTGTAGACACACACAGACATCAAGAACCAGCATATGACTCTCAACCGAGGTGACAATCAACAAAATGTTGCATGCTGGGTAAAACCTTAGTAAAAACTCCCATCATGCACTGCAGTATGAAAAATTGTCACCACTGTTGAGGATCGTGTGATAAGTGTGTTTGTCTAAAAACCTGAACTGATTGTCTCCTTTTGTGTCTTTCAACATTGAAGCATTGTGATTCTTTTTTTTTTACTTCAGTTCAGTAATAGCTGAGTGTCAGTCTACTATCCAAAGATAAACACAATTTCATGATGTTCAGTCATCATGAGTTATAAGCAGAAAAAGCATAAGGTCATCTGTTACTGCAAGGTTCGACTCAGCAATGCATACATGTTTGTTGCGAAAACAATATTGCAATTGTTTTGAATCAAATTTTTAAATTTGTTTGAATTAGTAAAAGGGTCAAGACACTACTTAAAGCAAACCTTGACCACAATTATGGTGGCATAGTGTTTTTTTTTTTTTTTACTTTTTTTTCAGTTGAAGGCTGTGGCTAAATTCAGTTGTAGTTCTTATGTTTCTCTTTACTTCAGTGATGTTGATTGTTAACAGCAGATGTTCATCACTAATGCACAATCATCATTTAATTACAACCCGAATTCCGGAAAAGATGTGACGTTTTTTAAATTTTAATAAAATGAAAACTAAAGGAATTTCAAATCACATGAGCCAATATTTTATTCACAATAGAACATAGATAACGTAGCAAATGTTTTACAACATTTTACACTTTTATCCACTTAATTAGCTCATTTAAAATTTAATGCCTGCTACAGGTCTCAAAAAAGTTGGCACGGGGGCAACAAATGGCTAAAAAAGCAAGCAGTTTTGAAAAGATTCAGCTGGGAGAACATCTAGTGATTAAGTTAATTGATATCAGGTCTGTAACATGATTAGCTATAAAAGCTTTGTCTTAGAGAAGCAGAGTCTCTCAGAAGTAAATATGGGCAGAGGCTCTCCAATCTGTGAAAGACTGCGTAAAAAAATTGTGGAAAACTTTAAAAACAATGTTCCTCAACGTCAAATTGCAAAGGCTTTGCAAATCTCATCATCTACAGTGCATAACATCATCAAAAGATTCAGAGAAACTGGAGAAATCTCTGTGCGTAAGGGACAAGGCCGGAGACCTTTATTGGATGCCCGTGGTCTTCGGGCTCTCAGGCGACACTTCATCACTCATCGGCATGATTGTGTCAATGACATTACTAAATGGGCCCAGGAATACTTTCAGAAACCACTGTCGGTAAACACAATCCGCCGTGCCATCAGCAGATGCCAACTAAAGCTCCATCATGCAAAAAGGAAGCCATATGTGAACATGGTCCAGAAGCGCCGTCGTGTCCTGTGGGCCAAGGCTCATTTAAAATGGACTATTTCAAAGTGGAATATTGTTTTATGGTCAGACGAGTCCAAATTTGACATTCTTGTTGGAAATCACGGACGCCGTGTCCTCCGGGATAAAGAGGAGGGAGACCTTCCAGCATGTTATCAGCGTTCAGTTCAAAAGGCAGCATCTCTGATGGTATGGGGGTGCATAAGTGCATACGGTATGGGCAGCTTGCATGTTTTGGAAGGCTCTGTGAATGCTGAAAGGTATATAAAGGTTTTAGAGCAACATATGCTTCCCTCCAAACAACGTCTATTTCAGGGAAGGCCTTGTTTATTTCAGCAGGACAATGCAAAACCACATACTGCAGCTATAACAACAGCATGGCTTCGTCGTAGAAGAGTCCGGGTGCTAACCTGGCCTGCCTGCAGTCCAGATCTTTCACCTATAGAGAACATTTGGCGCATCATTAAACGAAAAATACGTCAAAGACGACCACGAACTCTTCTGCAGCTGGAAATCTATATAAGGCAAGAATGGGACCAAATTCCAACAGCAAAACTCCAGCAACTCATAGCCTCAATGCCCAGACGTCTTCAAACTGTTTTGAAAAGAAAAGGAGATGCTACACCATGGTAAACATGCCCCGTCCCAACTATTTTGAAACCTGTAGCAGAAATCAAAATTGAAATGAGCTCATTTTGTGCATAAAATTGTAAACTTTCTCAGTTTAAACATTTGCTATGTTATCTATGTTCTATTGTGAATAAAATATTGGCTCATGTGATTTGAAAGTCTTTTAGTTTTCATTTTATTAAAATTTAAAAAACGTCCCAACTTTTCCGGAATTCGGGTTGTAGTCACTTAATTATCTCTTTAGCTTTAACCCTTTGAGGGCTTGAATATGACATGAAGACTTGCTTGTGACTTGAAAGTCCCACCTCTAAAAGACAGAGCCGTAGATCGCTGACAGGCCACGCCATATCGCGTTCATTATCGAAGGCGATTCATCTGCGATAATGAACGCGATATGGCGTGGCTTGTCAGCGATCTACGGCTCTGTCTATTAAATGCCACTCCAATTATAAGCAGGTGATGGAGATTTTAGCGGTGATCACGGAAGCAGCTTTACTGATTAGATGCGCATGATCATATCGTTAGATATATCGCCCAGCCCTAAAACAGCTCATGCATATTGTTACGAATTATTTTGCATTAATGATCAGATAAACAAATATTAAAATTATTCATGTATTAGTTGTATCATTTTACAGCTCGTTTTATTCATTTAAAAATGTCTGATGCAAAGTTAACTGTAAAATAATAAAATTTGGTGAAAATGATGGAACAAACTATGTGCACAATGTCAAAAAAATCCTATTGGAATTTCAGTATATCTTTTTGGATCTTACTGGATTCTTAGAATCCTATTGGACATTCTGATTGATTTTAATGGGATTTAACTGTGTCCTGTAGGATTTAATTTGATGGTTAGAAGAATCTGATTGGACATTGTGTTTAATTTAATAGGGCTTGGGCGTCGTGACGTCATTACTTGGCGTCACGAACACGTTGAATGCCTCCTTTACTGCTACTCGGACTACTGCGCAGTGTTTAGACATACTCCCTCTCATCCGTGTGTTTTAATTTGATTAATTAAAAATCTATTTCAACCATGGTAAACCGTTGCTGTATTGTGGGGTGTAATAGCATAATAACATAATCGCCATGGGGAAAATAAAATGAGAATGGATTAACTTTACACTGCTTTCCTGCTTGGAGGCGCGACCACGGAGACCATAACATCTGAATATTAATTTATATAGCTTAAGTCAACATTGAAAATAAGGGAAATTTCTCGGGTTACTCATCCAAAATACGGGAAATTTCAACATTCATCTTTTTGTTGCTATCCCTCTGCTGACAGCAAAAATTCTTACTACAAAACTGCTGCATTATCTAACATTAAGCGATTTGTGAAGCTAGGTCCAACGTAGGGCTGGGCGATATATCGAACGATATGATCATGCGCATCTAATCAGTAAAGCTGCTTCCGTGATCACCGCTAAAATCTTCATCACCTGCTTATAATTGGAGTGGCATTTAATAGACAGAGCCGTAAATCGCTGACAAGCCACGCCATATCGCGTTCATTATCGCAGATGAATCGCCTTCGATATGAACGCGATATGGCGTGGCTTGTCAGCGATCTACGGCTCTGCCTTTTAGAGGTGGGACTTTCAAGTCACAAGCAAGTCTTCAAGTCATATTCAAGTCCTCAAAGGGTTAAAGCTAAAGAGATAATTAAGTGACTAATTAAATGATGATTGTGCATTAGTGATGAACATCTGCTGTTAACAATCAACATCACTGAAGTAAAGAGAAACACAAGAACTACAACTGAATTTAGCCACAGCCTTCAAATGAACAAAAAAGTAAAAGAAAAAAAAAACACTATGCCACCATAATTGTGGTCAAGGTTTGCTTTAAGTAGTGTCTTGACCCTTTTACTAATTCAAACCAATTTGATTCAAAACAATCGCAATATTGTTTTCACAACAAACATGTATGCATTGCTGAGTCGAACCTTGCAGTAACAGATGATCTTATGCCTTTTCTGCTTATAACCCATGATGACTGAAAATCATGAAATTGTGATTATCTTTGGATAGTAGACTGACACTCAGCTATTACTGAACTGAAGTAAAAAAAGAATCACAATGCTTCAATGTTGAAAGACACAAAAGGAGACAATCAGTTCAGGTTTTTAGACAAACACATTTATCACACGATCCTCAACAGTGGTGACAATTTTTCGTACTGCAGTGCATGATGGGAGTTTTTACTAAGGTTTTACCCAGCATGCAACATTTTGTTGATTGTCACCTCTGATGAGAGTCATATGCTGGTTCTTGATCTCTGTGTGTGTCTACAGAGTATAGTTTTTCAAATTTTGTATGCACTTAGTAGATTTAAAATTCACTTACTTTAATTTTTTTTCCATAGTGTTGTTTTACTGGGTTGATTATGATAAATTTAAATAGAGCTAATGTTAATTTGATTGTAATCTGACCACCTATCACATACAGATTAATTTCTTCTCTCTGCTTTACAGCACCTCATGCAATGCTACATAAAGAGATCTAACACGACAGTCAAGGGTCAAGAGCCCCACTAAAGCAAACACTGATCTCCATTATGGTTGCATCACTTTAACCAATAAAACATCAACATCTGATCCTCTGTAATTCTCAAGAACAGCAGGTGTTCATCATTAATGCACAATCATCACTTAATTAGTCACTTAATTATCTCATTAACTTTAACCCTTTGAGGACTTGGATATGACTTGAAGACTTGCTTGTGACTTGAAAGTCCCACCTCTGCTGTCTATTAAATGCCACTCCAATTATGTGATGGAGATTTTAGCGGTGATCATGGAAGCAGCTTTACTTATTAGATGTGCATGATCATATCATTAGATATATCGCCCAGCCCTAGTCCAACGTGACTTTAGTTACAAATTGACATGAAATCGTGCTCTCACAACAACCACGCTATCTTAAAAAGCCCAACATCACGCTAAGGTTAAGTAAGCAAAACGAGGCTTTGAAAACATATGTTTCGCTGGAAGGGCAAGGGGTAGCAACAGGACAACAGTACAGAGACTGACAGGTCCGATTGAAGGGCTAACGGGATATTTTACAGGAAAATACTAAAACGGGAAGACAAAAGCGCTCAAATACGTGAGAACCCCGGAAAAATTGGGAGGGTTGATCGCTACTAACTACACATTTGAAACACATAGTTAAAAGTCCATATGTGAATGGTTGTTAGCACTAACGGTTACTAAACTAGCAGCTAGGTGGAGCGCAGCTTACCGGATTACTGTATACTGTTTGCCACTGTTCTGGTTCTATGATCTGCAGATCCTGAACATATCCATTTGTGAACTGCACATGAGACTCCAATGACTTGTAGCTTCGGAACTGTTCTGAAGTGTAGGCGCTCATGAAACAAACAAGGTAGCCGAAAATATCTGTAATGCAAAAGTGCGGCAGCAGGTCGTCGTCGGTGCTTCACTATTTGTTGGGATTTTCATATGGATCCAAACCGTTAATAGTGCAGATTTTGTCCACATACCAGTCCCTGGCATCCCTATTTAGCGTATCCCAGTAAATCCCACAACCTTTTCGTGATTTTAACATCTTTTTTCTTTCTCCCAACTCTGCTTCTTCTAGTTCAACTTGCTGTATGTTTACATTCGCTAGGCTAGCAACATGGCCGCCACGTCCCAGAATGCAACTCGCCGCCCAAGCCCTATTGGATTAAAAGTTTTTTGATTTGTATCATATTGGACATTGTGATTTTCAAATGGAAATGTACTTTGTCCTTTAGGATCTTATTTGATTCTGTTAATTACTTTTTAAGAGTAATTTTACATTTTTAGAGTAACACTGTGTGTGTGTGTGTGTGTGTGTGTGTGTGTGTGTGTGTGTGTGTGTGTGTGTGAAAATAGTAGGGCTGTAGTCAACCAAAGAAATGCTTAGTCGACCAAAGTCCTGTCCTGCACAACGATCAGTCGACTAAAAAAAAAAAAGACGCAATGTTTTGCATTTTGATTGAACATTTATTAAACAATTGTCATAGAGAATTTATAAAACAACAACGAAAAAACATCAATAATACATAAAACTATAATAATAATAATACAATTCTTTGAAAATTAAGTGATTTTTTTTTAACTGCAAAGTGAGGAGCTCACATCTGGCCACTGACCGGATCCCTTCAGTAATTCCACCGAGAGCATGTTGACAGCGTTGTCCGTTACCACTGACACCCGCTTCTCTGGTGGAATGTGGTAAGCGTCCGCGACTTGAGTGACATTTTCTCCCGTGTGCGCTGCTTTGTTTCTAACACAGCGCTATTCATTTTACAGTCCGCATCGATAAAATGGGCTTTAACTGTCATGTATGCCTCCATTCTAAGCGAAGATCACAAATCAGATGCGAGACCTACAGCCAGGGAGGATTGGAGTAACGGTCTTGTCGTTTTTTTTTTTTTTTTTTTTTCAGACAAAAGATTTAAGTTCCTTGGACATTTTGTCGACAAAAGCCAAAACAAGTAGCGTTCTAACTGAATGAATACAGCAAACCTACCTATATTCCTTACTGAGCGCGAAGCAGCAGTGCAGCCAGCCATAGGGTACGGTTCCCGAGTGTTCACGTGGTGCGCTAAACTTAAATTAAACTAAATTAAAGCATTTAAAGTTTGGGATAAAACATAGGCTAATTATATTTAGAATGCAGTAATATATAACTGGTAATAAAAGGATTAAATATCAAGGAGTAAATCAATGAAAATTTCTTCATTGGTGTAAAAAAATAAAAATAAAATATGCAACAGGTCGACCAGTATGAATGTCAGTCAACCAAGACGTCATCGACCAATTAGTCGACTAAACGACTAAAGTTGACAGCCCTAGAAAATAGTGCGCATGCAACTTTTGCGCGCATATTTTGAACAGTAAAGCCGCCTTTCCACTGTCTCCGACAAGCGACACCGGGAGTCATTCATTTCCAATGGAAAGTAGTGCGGGAGCTGCGTGGAGTTCTGATTATATGCGTATGCGGAAATTTTAGATCCGATTTGAGCTTCGGATGCGTTCACATATTTGAACTTCTGCGGCCAGACCATATGTGACCGCCCGACCGGATGTGATGTATTCTAACCAAAACTATCGTCGCAAGGTCAAAATTACCTATATGTTGTTCACTTTAACATTATTCTTTAAACACAATTTCTGTGAAATTGTGCTTTAGAATAGTTATGGCAGAAATAATTATTTTATAATTATAAATTCTATATTTACGTTGATTAGCCCCATGAAACCCACTTTCTTTGATTTGTGACGATGCATTCATACATTAATTATATTCATTAAAAGTTTATTTAAAGATGCTAAAAAGGAAAAAAAAATAACGATGCTTATCTGAGCTGCATCATAAACAAACAATTTTGAGTTAATTAACTATATATGTTGGTGAGTTGTTGATCTCGTCTTCTGATTAGTACTGGAGTCTGCCATTACATAGCAAAAGCTAAATTGTTTAACAACTGATATTAATGAAATATTAATGTATGCTGTTTATAAAAACATTTAATTGTATAAAACACTGGAGCAGCGAGTACAAAATGCCTGTTCTACCACTTTGAGCTGTTTTGAATTGTGCTTTACGGTTTTGTGTAGCGCTATAAGTTACTTTAATTATTTGTATTGGAGTAATATGTTCTGTTGTCCAGGTCAGGTCTTATGTTCCAGTTAAAAAGTTTGACATGGGACAACAGTTCTCCCGTGATATATATGTGTGTGTGTGTGTGTGTGTGCGCGCACGCGACGAGATAATAAGATGACGAGCCTTTGTTAGCGAGAGGACCTGTTACGTTGCCTGGTAACGCATTGACCATATGCACGGAGCGCTCTTTTTAACTTAAGCATAAAAATAAGCCAGCTCGTAAACTTCCGGTAAAGCTGATTTAATGTTGTGCTTTATGTAGGTACAGAAACATCTCCTGCCTAGTTCTTGTCAGAAATTGGAGAAAAAAAAATGCAACATGATAAATAATGATAGCATAACAATGGGCTAGTTGCGTATCTCTGCCATCTTGGATTTCCGGTCTTGCGAGTGTGTGCGTAGATATTTCCGGTTGTGCTAAACGCCAGTGCGGAGAACCCGGAGAAATCCAAATATTACCTTCTATATATGTTTAAAGGATTTATAATATCACTTCAAGTGCAAATAAGATCTACACTGCTATTATTACTATTCTATAAATGTTAACTGAGCCAGTGGATTTGAAACCGTGTATGTTTGGGTCTGGTGAATGAATTAAATACACTAATCTTCCCTACTGTTCACGAAATGAAAATTGAACTCATGGTGTGTACACACAGATACATAATTTGTTTTTACCTTACCAATTACATAAATGTAAAAATTACTTATTTCTCAAAAATGTTTGTATTACATTGATTATTATTTTTTTGTTTAATGAAATGTTCACCTTGTGAGATATGGGTTGTGATTTATCTTCACATTTCTCAATTGTGCACATACATTAGTTTGTTTCATCATCATTTTCACAAAATATTTTATTATTTGACATAGTCAACTTTGCATCAAACATTTTGAAATGAAAAAAAAAAACGGGCTGTAAAATAATACAACTAACACATGACTAATTTTAATATTTGTTTTATCTGAAGAATTCGTAACAAAATACATGCGCTGCTTATAGACAAAATTATTCATGCTGCAGATATTTTACAAAACAGATGAACATTGATAAAAACACATGAATGCAAACAGCGATCTTTTAATTAATGCAAACCTACCATAATAGCATTACGTTAGGTTGTACACAGTTATAAACTGTTATCAAATAAAGTTAATAAAACATACATACTTTATCAGAAATATCTGTCTCGTTTTGACAGTCAGAAACCTTATGATCTTATATTTAACAATCAGAACAAAATCAGCTCTCCATAAGTATTGCATATTTGAGTGGTTTGTGTTTGAAAGAAGAAATCCCTGTGGACTGATTAACCTGATGCTGACGCTGATCCTCATAATCAACAGAAGAATAAAGCAATCTCCGCATTGTCTCTTGATTAATTTCCACACAGAGGTACGCAAAAATTTAGGGAGGATGTTTCCTCGTGTCTTTGATATAACACTATTCGCTGTTAAATTTGAAAAACATTAATTATACTCATCTAGCCAAGTTTCGTACGTAAGTTTCCCTTATAGTAAATGCGAGCGTCGCAGGACCGGAAATAAGTATGCACACACTCGCGTCGCTGAAGCTCACCGGCGCCATCTTGTGCACCTAGCCCATAATGATAGATGATGGAAACATACAGTTTTATGTTATTTAACAACGAATAATTTTATATGCCAAGCCTGGTAATCCCTGTGATTACCAAGACACTTAACTACATTCAAATGCTGACAACTAAACACTATAGTAACTGTTTATAGGCCAGTGGCTCTCAAATTATTATACCAATACAGGGTTTTTCCTGGGTCTTCGGTGATGGCTGACCGACATGGTCATCCACACACAGCAAAGAGTACCTTATACCCACACGATCCGCAAGCCCAATATTGACAATAAAATTTTACATTTAAAATAAATACAAAGAAACAGTTTTTTTTATCCTATTTGTTAATGAAGAAACGATCACTGTCATCCTTTCTTGCCCTCTTTGCAAAAAAGCTGTGATTTTTCCATGACTGGCTTTCATAGTTTAGAAAGATAAAATCCTTTTTTGATAGACCTGATAATTATTTTAGTATAATCATATCAATTAAAAATGTTAAACATTAAAAGATGTAATGGTGTAATTTTTTACCATATAAAATTCAATAAAATTAGCAGCTAGCTAGCAACAGCTTGCTTTGTGCTTTGATCTAGTTTCATCTCACTCCAGTCTAACTTTAAACTAAATGATTTTATAGGTAATTTACTAGACATTGTCATAGGCCTATACATACTGTGGATTATTAAGGCTAAATTTGACTAAACACTATTGCTAATGGGGTAAGCACACTTACTTTCTCATTTCAGATGTGTATGTTCTTCTAAGAAGTAATTATTTGTTATACACCGATTCAGACACTGACAGGCAGACCACTTGCTTTAAATGGGTCATATAATGCCCATTTTACACAAGTTGATATGATTCTTTAGGGTCTTAATGAAAATTCTGTAACATAGTTTGTTTAAAATTTCTCAATGTTAGTGTAAAAAACACGTTTTACCCTGTCAAAAACAGCTCTTTTCAAAACACGCTGGTTTGTGGAATTCTCCTTTAATGCTAATGAACTCTGCCCCTCTCTTCCATCTCCTCTCTGAGAGACTGTTTACTTTAGCCACATTTAGTGTTGTCAAAAGACCCGATACTTCGGTACCAAGTCGGTACTAAAAAAAATGTAAACGTGACGGTACCAGGTTTCTTTAAGTACCGGTAGTACCGAGGTCCCGTTCAAACCCGGTTCAGCGCTATGATTTCCGCGAAGCAGAAAACGAGGACGGAATCTCAAAATCCAGTCATGTTTCTAACAATACAAAGCTAAATGCAAATGGGTGAAGTGATCCTTTAAGCCGCAAAAGTTGTTTGAAATATGAATCCGTGTTCAGAATCAGAATCAGAATCAGAAAGAGCTTTATTGCCAAGTATGCTTGCGCATACAAGGAATTTGTTTTAGTGACATAAGCTTCCAGTAAACAGACACACAACAACACACAGAAAAAAAAAAAAAAAATACGGGAGAATTACAAATTGGCAAATAAATAAGTGTATAAACAATTGTGCTATAAATGATAATGGAATAGGATTGAGTGAGATGCAGGAATGTTCTAGGATGGAGGGGTAACAAATAAATATAAGGATATTGCACATTTTTGCATAAGTTTAAGTGGGAAACATTTAACTGTTCATGAGGTAGATTGCCTGGGGGAAGAAACTATTCTTGTGCCTTGCTGTTCTTGTATTTGCGGCTCTGAGGCGCCGGCCAGATGGCAAAAGTTCAAAGATGGGGTGACTTGGATGTGAGGGATCCAGAGTGATTTTCTGAGTCCTTTTCCTCACTCTGGATGTGTACAGTTCTTGGAGGGTGGGCAGGGGAGCACCAATAATCCTTTCAGCAGTCCGAACAGTTCTCTGTAGTCTTCTGATATTTGATTTTGTAGCTGAACCAAACCAGACAGTAATTGAAGTACACAGGACTGACTCAATGACGGTTGAGTAGAACTGTTTCAGCAGCTCCTGTGGCAGGTTAAACTTCCTCAGCTGGCGAAGGAAGTACAACCTTTGTTGGGCTTTTTTCACAATGGAGCCAATGTGATTGTCCCACTTCAGGTCCTGAGAGATGGTGGTTCCCAGGAATCTGAATGACTCCACTGCAGCCACAGTGCTGTTCATGATGGTGAGTGGGGAAAGTGCAGGGGGGTTTCTCCTAAAGTCCACAGTCATCTCCACTGTTTTGAGCGTGTTCAGCTCCAGGTTGTTAAGACTGCACCAGACAGCCAGCTGCTCAACCTCCTGTCTGTAAGCAGACTCGTCACCGTCCTGGATGAGGCCGATGACTGTAGTGTCGTCTGCAAACTTCAGGAGCTTGACAGAGGGGTCTTTAGAGGTGCAGTCGTTGGTGTACAGGGAGAAGAGCAGAGGGGAGAGAACACATCCCTGAGGGGCACCAGTGTTGGTGGAGCAGCTGTTTGACATGAATTTCCCCAGTCTCACTAACTGTTGCCTATCTGTCAGAAAGCTGGTGATCCACTGACAGATAGAGCTAGGAACAGAGAGCTGGGTCAGTTTGGTCTGGAGGGTTGTTGGGATGATGGTGTTGAAAGCCGAACTAAAGTCCACAAACAGGATCCTCACATAAGTCCCTGTTTTGTCCAGATGTTGCAGGATGAAGTGCAATGCCATGTTGATTGCATCATCCACGGACCTGTTTGCTCGGTACGCAAACTGCAGGGGGTCCAGTAAGGGTCCAGTGATGTCCTTCAGATAAGCCAGAACCAGTTTTTCAAGTCCTGTTATCTTGGGTTTCTTTGGAATGGGGATTATGGTGGAGCGTTTGAAGCAGGAAGGCACTTCACACAACTCCAGAGATCTGTTGAAGATCTGTGAAAAGATGGGGGCCAGCTGGTCAGCACAGATTTTCAGACAGGCTGGTGTAACGCCATCTGGGCCTGGTGCTTTTCTTCTTTTGTTTTTCTTGAAGACCTGGCGCACATCATCTTCACAGATTTGAAGAGCAGGAGGTATGGAGAGGGGGATTGCAGGAGGTGTTAATGGTTGTGTAGGGAGATGGTCAGAGTGGGTGTTGGGGGTTTCAAATCTACAATAAAACTCATTCAGGTCGTTAGCAAGTCGTTGATTAGCCTCAGTGCAAGGGGATGGTGTCTTGTAGTTTGTGATGGCTCTCAGTCCTCTCCAAACTGAAGTAGAGTCGTTGGAAGTAAACTGGTCTTCCAACTTTTTAGCATAGGTCTTTTTAGCCGCTCTAATCTCTTTGTTCAGTGTGTTCCTGGCCTGATTGTACAAGACCCTGTCCCCATTTCTGTAGGCATCCTCTTTGGCCTGACGAAGGTGTCTGAGTTTTACTGTAAACCATGGCTTATCATTGTTGAATGTTAAATAAGTCCTGGTAGGAATGCATATATCCTCACAGAAACTAATATAGGATGTTACAGTCTCTGTGAGTTCGTCCAGATCGGTGGTAGCAGCTTCAAAAACGCTCCAGTCTGTGATGTCAAAACAAGATTGTAAATCCTGCTCTGTTTCGCTGGTCCATCTCTTCACAGTCTTTACTACAGGTTTAGCAGATTTAAGTTTCTGCTTGTAGGTCGGTATAAGATGAACCAGACAGTGATCAGAACGTCCCAAAGCTGCTCGTGGAACAGAGTGATATGCATCCTTTATTGTGGTGTAACAGTGATCCAGTATATTACTGTCTCTGGTGGGACAGGTAACATGCTGTCTGTATTTTGGCAGTTCACGGGAGAGATTGGCTTTATTAAAGTCCCCAAGAATGATTAAAACAGAGTCCGGGTGTTGTTGTTCTGTGTCTGTGATCTGATCAGCGAGTTTCTGTAAAGCCAGACTTACTTGCGCTTGAGGAGGGATGTAAACACTAACCAGAATGAACGAGTGAAACTCCCGCGGCGAATAGAACGGCTTGCAGTTGATAAACTGTGTTTCTAGATCAGGACAGCACATCTTCTTTAACACAGTTACATCTGTACACCACCGTTCATTGATGTAAAAGCATGTCCCGCCGCCGCGCGATTTCCCCGTTGATTCTGCGTCGCGATCCGCTCTTAACAGCTGAAAGTCCGGCAGATGGAGTGCGCTGTCCGTTCTGCGTGTCTCTGTGTGAATTAATGCATGGCAGAAACGAGCGGGTTTGTTTACTACATAGACTGAAGCGCGTGACGCTTGCATTAATTTCAGCATCTGAGCTTCAGAGTTCTCTCTCCATCAAGCGATATGAACTTTTCAGTTCATCTCAATGGATGTATTTGATGCTCTGTAAACTCTTTGTGAAGGCGCACGACTCACCGTCGCTTTACTGATAGCGCTGTTTCTCACACATGCAAAGAGAGAGAGAGCGAGAGTCTTACCACGCTGAATCAACACGCTATATGTAAACTATTCTTTGTTGTCTTTTCCTGTCAAAATAATGGAGTTCATTTAGAATTATTCATATTCATTTTCGAACAAGCAGAAGACATACCGGTTTCTCCGGTAATGGGCAGAGCTAATGCGCAAATGGCAATTTCATTGGCTGGCTCTGACTGAACGCAGACAACGTGATTAATATTCATGAACCCAGCAGCTCATCAATTCATAGTGCATTGTATATACATTAGTATGATAGTAGAATTAGTAGTAGTATTAGCTTTTAATAATAATTAATATGATCTATTACTATTTTTTTTACAGAAACCCTCTTTGACCAAAAATATCTTAAGCATCACCACCAGTCTTAAGTTCAGTAAAAATGACAAATATGCATTCATTAGGCCTAAAAGTTAATTTTTACATAAAGGCATTGTGCTAGAAATATTACTATTATTTAGTAAAATGTATGTGATACTGCTACTACTGTTGAAAAAAATTATAAAACTTTATTTTAGAAATAAACTACAATATTTCTTCCATGTTTTAATTTTAATAGCATATCCCCTTTATTTACCAAAAATAAAATGTTTAAATTTCATAAATTAAAAGACAAATTAAATTTGGGTGAAATTTGTTTACTGTTTTTCATAATTATATAACTTGTAGAAAAACTTTAAACACAATTGTAAATAAGTATAAAGAATGGCATTGGTTTTATTTTTAGTGCTAAAAAGTTTTTTTTTAATTAGCATATTTTTGTGTTTTGCTTTGGTACCAAAATTGGTACCGAGAACCATGGATTTTCACTGGTATCGGTACCGAATACTGAAATTTTGGTACCGTGACAACACTAGCCACATTCATAGTGAAACTTGCTAATAGGGCTTGAGCGTCGTGACGTCATTACCTGGCATGGCCGCCATGTTGATGACCTCCTTTACTGCTACTTGGACTACTGCGCAGTGTTTAGACTAGGGTTGTAACGATATACCGTGATATAAACATGTATGATTATCATACCATGTACATTTGCTTATTTACGGTATTGAGAGAAAATAACAGACACAGAATCTCACCTGCGCCTAGGCAACAACTTTCCACCTTTCCAAGGGGCCGTTCACATATGGCGCCTAAAAACGTGTGGAAAATGCTAGGCGCGCCGCTTTCAGATTTTTTCCCAAAGCCTTCGGGCACTTGCGCTCCTGAGGCATCTGCCGTTGCTAAGCAACCATGACCTGCTCTCTCCATGAAGACGTGGAAATTTCAGCAATGGATAAATGGATTTGCAGCAGCTCTGCCAAAAAATTAATTTAAAAATGGCAATCCATTTATGATCAGCTGTTCCTTCATCTTGGCTGAGCTTTCAACATTGTTACGGAAAAGATGAGGAAGCTACATGAGCCGCGGTGCAATTGCGGCATTTTGAAAGTTGAGATGTTTTTTACTCGATGCGGTGCGGACGCGCCTTGAAAAAATGAACGCGTCGCACCGCGTGCGCGTCGCTTCCATTATGAGCACGCGCCTACATTTGAAATAACGCACTAGAGCGCGCAATAGATGCGATATGTGAATGGCCCCTAACTGTTCTCTTGCTCCACCCAAAAGTACAGCGGAGACAACATCAGAGACAGAGGCCGTTATCTCTAATCTCTATCCCACGTCAAAATATGAGTTAAAATTGGCATTGGTATGGGAATACTTTTTGTATAGAAAAGACGAATGCTTATTTGTCCTTGAGGTAGACACAGTTTGCAAAAACTGTGGTCGGAAAGCGGCCGCAAAACGAGGAAACGAATCGAACATGTTTACCTATGCAGAACATCATCATCCCGTGCAGATACAGCTATGTCCCATTTATTATTTAAGGTTAATGCATTATGATTTCTGTGATGCGGAGTGAATCCAGTCATGACAATGAATTTACAGTAGCTACAGTAGGTGGCCAGCCTATCTGGGCCTTACCGCCGCGCGTACCACCGACGCGGTGCCGCGGGAGTAACTGTAATTCAGTCGCATGTTAAAATCATTCGCAAAACTACCGCCAGGTGGCGCAAAGGGACGGATTGCGAAATGAATGTAATTTTAAAATGAGATAAAAGAAGGAAGTAAAACAACAATAACATCATGATATAACATTGTAACATTTAAAAAAAAAAACATAAATTTTTTTACAATTTGTTAAAATTAAAAGAAGACCTTAACACAAAGGATCATATGCATGCTATTTTTATTAAACAGTAAATAAATATAAGGCCTATGTATATATATATATATATATATATATATATATATATATATATATATATATATAAGCTAAATGTTTTAATTTCATTTTCATTTCGGTTCTTGGTTTAAAAAAAATCTTCAGGTCGAAATGGGAACGGTCCAGCATTTAGCAATAATAAGTATTAACTCTGTTATTATTCTTGATTTTTCAATCTACCAACACTTTGCATTTTTGAATTATGCCTTATGTGTGAGCAAAAATTAAGTATTATTTGTTTCAGCTGTTTATTCGCGCTGGTGTCTCGCGCACATATTCACTGGAAACAGCAGTCGTTCACCAGACATTCGGCGTGAGCACTTTGACATTGTTAATTATGATTTTTTTCCCATCGATACTGAAACGCACACAGCCTATTTACCTCATGAATAATAGTTAAGCTTCAAATGGGCAACATCACGAATATGGAAACGTTTGGATTTCTCCCAATTGAGAGCCCAAGCTTACCTTATGCTTAGCTTTAAATTATTATTATTATTATTTTTTTTTATTACTAAGCTTATATTATTATATACTGCAATTATATTTATCCATTAGAATTATATATTTTTAATTATTGTTTTGTTCTGATAAATTTGTAAAATTTAAAGGATTTGTTGTAAAATATTTTCTTATAGCCTATTTTCTTCCTCTCACAAACTCTGATTTATTTTTTAGCGTGTTTAAAAAAGAAAAAAACATGCAGTAAACCGAAATAGGTGATTAATCCCTTAAAATGAAACGTATACAAGACTCATATATTTTTTTCCTCTGACAAACTTAATTTATTTTTTAGCGTGTTTAAAAAATAAAGAAAACATTCAGCAAATGAAAATAGGCGATTAATCCGTTAAAATGTGTTACTCTTGGTTAAGAGTAATTATAATTATTTTACTTCAGAACAGAGCCTGGGACTAATCTAGGCTATCCAGGGTGTTTTTTTTTTTTTTTTTATTGCATCTGAAAATGACTTTGTTCATTACATTCACTTCACGCGCTCTCGTGCAGATCAGCCTCCCTCGATGCTCAGCTGTGGACGATTTAAAAATGTTTGATATAAAGCAGTGGTTCTCAACCCGTGGCCCGTCACGAATTCAAATGCAGCCCGCACCACATGCTGAATTAAAAAAAAAAAAAAAAAAAAACTTTATCAGTTTGTAAATTTGTATTTTTTTTTACATGAATTAAAAAAAAATGCTACTAATGAAATATAAGCTATATCCTAATGTTTTTATGTGATTTTTTTTCTCCATATATTATTTTCAGACATGAGCACTGGCATAAGCATTTAACGAACACATACAAGCGTGCACTTTGGCAGAATTCAATTCAAATAGTCATCAACAGCCATTAGGTAAATTGCCTTTATGGTAAAATTGCGCATCAGAATGGACACATTTGTTTTTTAAGGGAGAAAAAAAAGAAATTCAAAAAATGCCAGCGAATTAACATTTACAAACCGTGAATAGTCACATTATCAGTATTGAAGGAGAAGTGCTGGATTTTCGTTTTTTTTTTTGCCTCGCAACTCACTTGAAGAAGTTCAGGCAAATAGAAACACCATACACTAGCAATCCTTAACTGAAGAAATGTGGCAAAACATCGCTGAAGAGAACCTCATATTATTAAATTCAAAAGTGCTTTCCATATTTGGATCAAAATAGGCTACATTTTGGAACGCACATTTTCTGAAATGTTGCGCGTCAGGTCATGCAAGCCTGCATCCTAAAGCCTCTGTCAAACTTTCTGCGTCCGGAAAAAAGGGAAAAAAGTTTACACATACCTTAAGCCACTTTGAAACTCTCCTGTTATTTTTTTTAATTATTATTATTATTTTATATGCTATGTTATGAACATAACATTTCAAACATACTGAAATCCTTTATTCACGGAGTGAAGGTGAAGCGTGTTTCTGGTATCAGAGCGCATGGAGGGGAAGTTGTTGCTTCTCACAGACTCTGCTGCGAGTGAGAGAGATGTTTCACCTGATGAAACGAAGACGACCGCGGGAACACAAGCACCACACATCCGCCAAAAATCAACCTGCAGCAATGCTCGTTCATCGACTCGCCAAGCTTTACTTTTGTAGGTCGCATGGCAGTAAATAAATCAATAATATGACCATGCAGTCAATACAGATATTTAATAAAAACATTAAAACAAGCAGGGCTGTAAAATAAAACAATAAAAAACGCATGCCAGGTCTACACCGCACACAAGTGGAACGATCCAACAAAAGACAACAGAACACAGTGATGGACACACTGGACTCGATCCCCATCAGTGAACTGATGCTCGTTCTGTTTATGATGTCCATGTCCATGGTTTGAAGCAACCCCAATACAAATAACGTGATATTTAGCCCCTAAAAGGCAAATTTTACCAAGGCAACCCTTCCAAAAAATGTATATGTTAACCCCGGGAAGCAATTTTTATCGGGGAACCTCCTGGAAACGCGATTGGGCTAGCTTTGGACTAGTTTTATGAAGCAACTGGGCAGGATTTGTTGTGAAAACCTGGCAACCCTGATCTGAACGCACGTGCTGGAGATATACTTACAATCACAGGAGCATCTTTACTGATGACATGCGCATGAAAGTCGCATTCGATTTTTTGCACAGCCCTAATATAAACTAGAAAATATATTAACAGGTCCTCCGTCCATGACACTGACTCACTGCGGAGCTGGCAGTTTTAGACTGCTAAATGAATAATAAAGAACTATATTAAAACTTGTTTTGTAAAATTTCTTAGTCATTTGAATATTGATTTAAAAATCGGTTTAAATCATAGATGAGTTTTTTTTTGTTCTAAAATAAAAAAAAATGGGATTTTTTTAGACCATATGATATTACCCTACTTTAAAAGCAAGTAAAGAAGGTTCCCTCTAAAATCACTTAAGTTGTCAATTACTAATGCTTTTTTTTTTTACATCGTGTGAATGTTGTTGATTATAATGAGAGAACTTGAGTTTAATCATGAGGACGTTTTATTAATTCTTTAGAGTTTCAAAGATTTAATCGGCTTAAAGTGGCAGGTTTAACAGTGCCTGCTGTCTCACTATCTGAGGACGTGAACACAAACAATGAGAACCTCACTGAGAGGACAATTAATAATCATTTCAGCATTTTATTTGAGCAAACCAATCAAAAACAAACACATTGACACTCAAAGCTCTTCAAAACAACCTGTCCAAATAAAAGTCTGCTTTTTAACTCCAAGAAATTGACAGAAATTACGATTGTACTATAATGTAGCCTACTTCTAAAACAACAATAATAATAATTTACATAAACATTAGGGAATACATTTTTTTCCCTCATTTTAATTTAGTAAATCTCTGTTGTGCAGCCCTTTGCGAAAACATAAAAGAATAAAGGTTTTAAAACATCAATTAAATTTGTTAAATTTGTATGCTTTTCATTACCACCATTTTGTATAGTATATTTGTATTAAATCATATAAGTACAGAATCCAGAAAAATTAAGTCAAACCAAAATTTATTAATTTGTATGAATTATTAATGATAAATATAAGTTATTAAACTAATAAATAATCAATGGTAACATTTTCTTGTTTAATACCGTATAACATGAAACTGAGGTATTTTCTGAGACGGTTATCATACTGTGAAAATCTCATACCGTTACAACCCTAGTTTAGACGTACACCCTCTCAGCCGTGTGTCTTAATTTGATTACTTAAAAATCTATTTCAACCATGGTAAATGGTTGCTGTATTGTGGGGTGTAATAGCGCAACACATAATCGCCATGGGGAATTTTTTTTATTTAATGGATTCACTTTCCACCGCTTTCCTGTTTGGAGGCGCGACCATGGAGACCAAGTAAAGTATAAAATCTGAATATTAATTTATATAGCTTAAGTCCACAAAATAAGGGAAACTTTCTGTTGCTATCCCTCTGCTGACAGCAAAAATTAGTGACTTTGCTTACAAATTGACGTGAAATCGTGCTCTCACAACAACCATGCTGTTATCTTAAAAACCCCAACATCACGCTAAGGTTGTTTTCAAGTAAGCAAAACGATGCTTTGAAAACATCTGTTTTCGCTGGAAGGGCAAGGGGTAGCAACAGGACAACAGTACAGAGACTGACAGGTCCGATTGAAGGGCTAACGGGATATTTTACAGGAAAATACTAAAACGGGAAGACAGCGGGAAAAGCGCTCAAATACGCGAGAACCCCGGAAAAAAATGGTTGGGTTGACCGCTACTAACTACACATTTGAAACACATAGTTAAAAGTCCATGTGTAAATGGTTGTTAGCACTAACGGTTACTAAACTAGCAGCTAGGTGGAGCGCAGCTTACCGGATTACTGTATACTGTTTGCCACTGTTCTGGTTCTATGATCTGCAGATCCTGAACATATCCATTTGTGAACTGCACATGAGACTCCAATGACTTGTAGCTTCGGAACTGTTCTGAAGTGTAGGCGCTCATGAAACAAACAAGGTAGCCGAAAATATCTGTAATGCAAAAGTGCGGCAGCAGGTCGTCGTTGGTGCTTCACTATTTGTTGGGAATTTCATATGTATCCAAACCGTTAATAGTGCAGATTTTGTGCACATACCGGTCCCTGGCATCCCTATTTAGCGTATCCCAGTAAATCCCACAACCTTTTCGCGATTTTAACATAATAATTTTCTTTCTCCCAACTCTGCTTCTTCTCGTTCGACTTGCTGTATGTTTACATTCGCGAGGCCATCAACATGGCGGCCAAGTCCCAGAATGCAGAATGCAACGCGGCGCCCAAGCCCTATTAGCACATTTATTAGGAAAGGCGATTTGCAATGATTCATTAAAATACATTATACTCACTGTTTCTGTAGGTGAGGCTGGATCATGAATGATTCGCGCGAACATAAATGCATTTCAGTAGATGTAGGGCGCATTTCTTTCATTTCTCCAAACGTAAGTTAATCCTCTGTGATTTCAGTCGCTCAGATTTCGGGAGTAAATGACTACTGCTATGTTCATTATTACATCCAACAACAAAACACCTCAATCACTTAGGAGTCATGCTCGTCTGCATCTCTGACTGACGATGGCTCACTCAGGGCGGGTCTGAGGTAAGACACAAGTCCAGTCTGTCCTGAAGCGCTGCTGTCAATCAAACAATCATGGGAGGGACCTCCGACCGTGTGACGTCACAAGGTCAGATGGCTCGATTTGAGAAAGGGGAAAACATTAAACGAGATTACAGAAAAAACACTTGGTGTATTTTTATCATTATAGGGTGGTTGTATACACACACTGCCAACACACATTTCAGTTCAAACAACTTGTAAGAGTGCATGTAGCATTATATGACCCCTTTAACCATTAATTATAATGAATCGGCTCAAAGGAGTCATTAGGTCATGAATCGGACTTCGCGGACATGTTGTGTGGGAATCCTGGCTGTAAGGACATCACAAAAGATTTGTCAACACACACACAAAACACTTCATAACTGAATAGTTTTTTTTTTTTTGTTTATTTAAAAGTTATATAACTATGTATATGTCAGCTGCATGTGTGGAATGCTTGTCACATGTTGTAAGAGAAGATAAGGCAACTTTTGAAGGTGACCCAGCAATGTTCCGTCAATTTGCCGGGTCCGATGTGCAGTGTGAAAGGGGCTTTAATGGACCGCTCTATTTTGACATTTGCTTGTCTTACGTTATTACTGTCAATCGTAGTAAGAGTCCAGAACAATTTAGCAGATTTACCTGCGTATTATTTAACATTTAGTTTTAAAGGGACTGTAAGTAGGAATTACTCCCATCTAGTGGTGAAATTGTATTTTGCATTCAAACTAATTTTGCTCTCCAGCGCCTCGCTTTTTCAAATGCGTATTGCATCTACGGTAGGCGATATGTACCAAAAAGCTTTGACAGGATGTCTTCTAATAGCACTTTGTTTTGGCGACGATGTTTTCTTCTCCTGTGGCGCGGCATATGTATGGTCCATAATAAGAATGCAATCCAATAAACTTGCCGGTGCAGTTTCAAGCGCCTCTCACTGCTCTGCACCATAGACTGTAAAAAATATGGACAAAGTGTCTGTGACGTCGCCCATAGACTTTCTGAAGAACGGGTTTGAAGCCGTTTATGGGGGGTATGCGCTGCGCCATCTTGGAAAATCTTGAGAAATCCTAACCCCGCCCACCTTCTGACGCAGCGCGCTTCACTCAGCTCGCTCTGCAAATTTTGTTATCTCTGTGTATATTTTAGGCAACGAAATATGTTATAAAAAACCATACTAACTATTTTCGTTTTCATTAAAAGAAATCTTAAACATTATAGCCACACAAATGTGGTTCAGGCAACGCATATTGATTATATTCAACTACACATAACGTTTGCCTATTTATGACAAAACAAAATATAAAACACAAACCTGCCTCTTTTCATTTTAAATATAATATAAAAATATTAAACATTTTATGGTCAAGGCAATATGTGCATTTGTACTAAACAACAGATTTTGCAGTAAACAACATTACAGATCATCTTCGTTGTATTAAAATTTAAAATGACAAAACTCAACCCAGTCTCTTTTTGTTAAATTTCAGTTTTATCAATATTAGCCATTATAAAAGTATAAGTAAAAGGTATAAGAAGCTATACGAATAAAGCAAACAATTCAGTTAAACATACAAAGTCAGCGCTCTAGTCTAACCATACATCGGTAAAGTTAAATAGCTTATAAAGTTATGAAAGTTCCCCTCAGCCAAAACGATTGCCCAGGGAAAAAATTATAGATTTACGAGACCAAAAATCGCCCATTAGATATACACAAGATGAATTATATCTCAGGTTTAACCACTACAGAGACGCCAGAGTCCGCGGCATTGGCGGCAAACTTTAGAAGGTCTAGCCGAGGAAAGACTGCTTCAGGCGGGGCACATGAACGCCGAGCGCCCGGTCATCGCTGGATCAACTGGATAAAATTTTCATAAATCTTTAAATAAACCACAGATTTGAGCTTTAAACAACTACATTCTCGCCTGAAAACCTCTTAAAACTACATTTCATGATACAGAAACAGTAGTATTTTATGTCAGCTGTATTAAAAAATGGCGCTTCTTGTTGTCATTCTCCGTGGCGCTGCCTTGTCAGCTGTCAATCACGCTGTCACTCAAAGTTAACCACACCCTTATTGTCATATATTTTATATCTAAATACGATCTAAACTAACGAGTTAGAAAAAAAATCACCCCCCTCACAGTTGTCAGGCACTCGGAAGCTATCGAAAAATACAATAAAAGTCCATGGGACCAACTTGTAAAGACATGAATTTATGCTGTGAAAACGGACATTTTAACATGGGGGCTATGGACATTTGCTCCCTTTTGGGACCTTCCCCTGGCGGATTTTCATTGTATTGCAGTTTCTCGCACTTCCGGGTAGGCTTCATTTTTCAGATCAGAATGTTGCTGCTTGCTCTGCACCTGCGTTTCTGGCTCTGACCGAAAAAGCGTTGTGGAAACGCGTTGGCTTAGTACTTTTTGTCCCTCTCTGCTATTATAGTTTTGCAAGATGGCGGAACTACATGGAAGCCTCCGTCGACCTACCCGTCCCATGTATATAAAGATAATAAATTCTTCATTTACGAGGATTAGTTTAAACATTGGCATAGGTATTTGTACACCATTGAGGGCATATTTATAAATAAAAATATTGATTTTAGATAAAAAATACCTAAAAAGTTACTTATTGTCCCTTTAATATTTAGTTTGTCATTCATATAACATTTTCTTCAAATTGTGAAAGGATTTTGAAGAGAAACTGAGCAAAGGGCACTCCCCTTAAAGCACAGTACAATTGACTGGAAATGACTGAGCTGGCTTATCTAAAGCCAGGAAGTAATCGTGCATTTGTTCAATTGATAGAGCATTAGTGATTGCTTTGGAATATATTTGGTACAATTATATATATATATAATTTTTTACATTACACACAAACTGAACTTTATTACATTTATGAACAGTATTATACACCTCAAAGGGAATTTAAACGGAGTTACAATATCAAATTCTACATATTGTTTGATGTTTTATTGTTCTGTGATGTGATTGTATTTGGTATTATTATTATTATTATTGTTAGTAAAGTGTTATTTTTATATTCAACTTCTGGTCTCCTATATACGCTTTATATGTTCCTCCTCACTCCTTTCGAGTCTAGAGCTGGTCCAGTCGATATTTACATTGGAGGACACAAGTGCTACATACTGTGTGTGTGTGTGTGTGTGTCTGATCAATCCATTATCAGTGCCTTAGAAATTTTTGCCCTAATGCTGTGTGCTGCACAAATCACCTCTCATGTTGTTTACAATGTTACTGAAGATTGTGCAACATACAATAAACAATGTCTACATCAGGGTGAGTTTAAAGAGTAACTAAACCCTAAACCAACTTTTTTTAGTTAATGATCTATAAGAGTGGGGCTTTATTAGTGCTGTTCATTGATTCGAGTAACCTTTTTGACATTTGAGTATAAAGTGGTTTAATTCTACAATATATGGTGTAAAAACGTCTGAGTGCTGCCCTCTTCAGGTTGAACAGTTGCTACTGCAGTTGGATGTTTTGGGTGGCAGGTGACGTAAGCAGTTTCCAGCTCACCACGCCCCTTGGTACGAGCTACCACGCCCTTGGCAGTATAAAATCATCTTGTTCCGTCAAAATCACTGTAGTGAGTCAGGAGCTGGAATTGTGAGTATTGAAAATGACTAGGATAGAGTATTATAGCATCTATTTAGCATAGCATTTATATAGTTATTTAGATTATTTCGTGTAGCCTATGTAGTTAATTAGCATAGTTGTTAGTGTAGTTAGTATTTTTAGAAGCATAGTTAATTAGTAGCATAGTATAGATCCCATTTAAAATCCTATAGGAATGATCCTACAGGATATTTATGTCTTATCCTGTAAGACTATTCCTATCAGAATCCAACGGTTCCAAAATATGATAGAAATTCCAATTAGAATCCTGTACAGTTTTCTTATTGGAATCCTGTAGGATTTTTTGACAATGGATATTTAAATAAATCGCAGCATGTCTCACAAGGTAAATATTTAATAAATAAAAAAATCAATGTAATACAAACAAACATTTTCGAGACATAAGTAATTTGTACATTTACATGATTGGTAAGGGAAAAATACATTATGTAGCTGTGTGTACACACCATGAGTTCAACTTTCATTCACCGGACCCAAACATACGTGTCAAATGAACTGGCTCAGTTAACATTTATAGTATAGGTCTTCAACCCAGCTCCTGGGGACCCACTGTCCTGCAGAGATCAGCTCCAACCCTAATCAAACACACCTGAACCAGATAATCAAGGTCTTCAGGATCACTTGTAAAGTCACAGGCCAGGTGTGCTGAAGCAGGTTGGAAGTAAACTTGCAGGACAGTGGGTCCCCAGGAGCAGGGTTGAAGACCTATGATTTATAGTATAGTAATAATTGTCAAAAAATCCTAAAGGATTCCAATAATAAATCATCCTATGTAACACTTTAATAATTGACTCAATTGTCATGTGACACAGCAGCTATGATAGCAAAGTATAACTGTTATAGGCTTTTGTTTTATTTATTTTTCCTTTTTATTCACAACAATTCCAAACATGCTTAATATATCAGAAAATATCTTGATTCTCAAATATGTGTAAGTAAACGTGTTTTGCACCTTTATAGGTTATTTCATCAATAAATGTTGATGGGCAAAGTAGTCTAATCTATTAACTACACATAAAAACCGGACATTTTACTTAAGTGCCATATATGGGTGTAATGCCTTAAAATATTTTTAATACAACTGAATTTGCATTTAATGTCAATTTTAATAACAATATTGTAAGTTACTTATTTTAACACTTTCATTTTACAGAGAGTAAAGAACATTTACATTATCAAAGAACATTTTCATTCAGTCTAGCCAGAGTTCAGGCACTCTCAAAAACTCAGGGAAAAAGGCAGGAAGAAGGAGGCGGGAACCGGCGAACATTCAAAATAACACTTAGGAGCCTATATGAATCACTCTTAATCTTGTCTAAGTCTAGGAATAAGAGTAAAATTATGTAATTCTTCGAATTTTGACACACTTAAGACTAAAATTTTACTCTGAGTGGCTTTATACATGTGGCCCCTGGCACCAACAGCACATTTTTCTGAGTGGGTGAGCACTTCGTGGACCGCTTACCTTGTGCATGAAATCAGCTGCATCCCAGCAAACCACAGAGTCATAGCAACAGAGTGGAGGTGAGATAGCTGCAGAGAATCCACTTGTCTGGAAGCTTTCGTAACTGATGTAGATTTAAAGGGTTAGTCCATCCAAATATTAAAATAATGTCTTTAATGATTCACCCTCATGTCGTTCCAAACCCGTAAGACCTCAGTTCATCTTCGGAACACAGTTTAAGACCTCCGTGAAGTTGGCACCCCATGAAAAGAAATAATCACCAAAACTATGCCATTCGTTTGTGCTACGTTTGTGCTGATTTGTGCCGAAGAAACGAACATTTGTGCTGGTTTGGTGTTTTGGGATATTAAACATTCTTTTTTTGACCGTGTGACGTCACTATTTAGTTCTGGTGATTATTTCTTTTTATGGGGTGCCAACTTCACAGAGGTCAGTTTAAGATATTTTAGATTTAGTCCGAGAGCTCTCAGTCCCTCCATTGAAACTGTGTGTATGGTCTACTGTCCATGTCCAGAAAGGTAAGAAAAACATCATCAAAGTAGTCCATGTAACATCAGAGGGTCAGTTAGAATTTTCTGAAGCATCGGAAATACATTTTGGTGTTAAAATAGCAAAAACTACGACAGAAACGGTTTTTGACTCGAGAACAAGTCAGTCTTTTGTTTGTTATCTGGCTCGGCTCGGTGTTCATCTCTATTGAATTACTCCGGGATATTGGTTTGTTTTAACTCCGAGGGAGTGTCAGGAGTATATAGGAGTGTCATATATATATATATATATATAATATATATATATATATATATATATATATTGTTTATGTACTTTTGACTAATTGGGTATCTGAATAAAAAAACTATAACCAATACAGAAAGCTAAAAAATGATTTTGGTAATTAGCAATACTGTTAGTTAAGTGTAGCAGTGGCACAAATCTTACAAAATTGGTTAAAAACCTTACATACATTTGTTTGAATAAATTTGTTAATCACTTTAGGCAGTAGTTTAAATTTCTAGGTCAAAAATTAAAATAAAGATAATACGAATAAAATCACAGTAATGTTTTGCAGGGACACGCGTCACATGCACTTTCATGCACATGCACATCACTGTCAGCCTCTTACTGTCATTTCTTTATCCTGTAAAAGCATCTGACATTTATATTTAGACAATTACACGCTGCTTTCCCTTCACGGTTTCTAGTACTCTCATAAATTACTTGCACCGCATGTTGACTTTTAGACATAAATTTAATGTTCAACAACCAATATTTCAGCACAGTGAATGTTTTTGCGTTGAATAGTGTCTCCCTCTCTACTGTGTTCCATCTGTTTAACGCGAGCGCCTGCCGCGCCAGCGCTCCTTCACTTAAGATTTCAACTTAATGCAGACGGTCAGGATGGGCCTTCATGCAAAAAGGATATGACTATTAACTGAAAGTTTTGTTTATTTTTTATTTTTATTTTTTTTGTGCAGAGGATGCACACATGTATCTGTCAAAGTGACTGACAGGGCAAGCCATTACACTAATGCAGAAGCTTAAAATAAAGATTTATCATGTTTTGGGCAGTCTGGATCACGTACTTTTCCTGCAGGAGCTCATTCTGTTTCCTCCACTACTTTTAGATGCATTTTTGTCCATAGTCAGTGCTGTAATTTGTTGCGACCGGATCAAGTTGGACATGCACATGCACTGTGGGCAGACCCGACTAATCGATAATGAGATTGTATTGATTAGTTGTTGCAGCCCTAGGTGCCTTGTAGCTGTGCAAGCTCACAGAAAAGTGAGCATAGTCTCACATAAAGTGAAAGTGAAGTGACATACAGCCAAGTATGGGGACCCATACTCGGAATTTGTGCTCTGCTATTAACCCATCTGAAGTGCACACACACAGAGCAGTGAACACACACACACACTGTGAACACACACCCGGAGCAGTGGGCAGCCATTTATGCTGCGGCACCCGGGGAGCAGTTGGGGGTTCAGTGCCTTGCTCAAGGGCACCTCAGTCATGGTGGTATTGAGGGTGGAGAGAGCACTGTACATTCACTCCCCCCACCCACAATTCCTGCCGGTCCGAGACTCAAACTCACAACCTTTGGATTGCGAGTCCAAGTCTCTAACCATTAGGCCTTGACTTCCCTAGTTTGTGTTTGTGGCCACCTTTAGCACACAGAGCAGGAATGTGACGTAGATGTTTCTTTACAGAAGTAATTTCCATCATCGGATGCTTTGATCATAATTCTCTATAATGTGTTAGATCAATGAAATTAACTAAAAAAAATTTTTGTACGATTTTTCGTTTGATATTTGACTCATCTATGTGTGTCTGAGCATTTTGAATATTACGTTGATCTTCACAGGGGTGGCTGGTTTGTGGGAGGGGGTCGAATTCAGACCTTATTATCTTTATGTAACATAAATGCAAAATGTATGCATGTATTCAGAAAGTTTAGATTATGAGCTTTAACATTAAGTCGCGCATATGCATCACAGAGCTAGTGTAAGACCAACATTTGTGGGTAAAAAGTCTTTTTTTTTTTTTTTTTTTAAGAAAAGAACTAATCATCACCCTTATTCCTCAGCTGGGATCATGTAGAGCCCTTTAAAGCAGCATTGAAACTGCTCATTTTTTCTTCAAAAACCTACATTTCTTTGACATGAACATCTTACATAAGGACATAAGTAAATTACTAGATAATTAAGAGTAAATTATCAGGACATTTTTATTCTGAACGTGAACTAATCCTTTAATAAAATGCATTAGTTTCATTGTAGAAGTTAATGCAGGATGCAAGAACATGTCAAAAATGAATGTCCAGTCAGTACACTTAAGATTCGTCTCGTGTCACTGCCTCTTATGATGTTTGTTGTATTTCTCATTACAAGTCACTTCTTTGTATAAAAACATCTGCTAAATTAATGAATGAAAAAGTAACACATTCTTAGATTTAGAACCACTAACAGAGAATGTTGTTTCTTTACTTCCTTTATTTAAACCTTAAAGGCCATCAAGTTGACCTTTTTTTATTTTACCTTTCCTTTCCTTCAGTGTGAAATATAGATGTTTGTGCATGCAAACAGTCGGCAAAGTTACAAACTGTGTGTGTGTATGTATATATATATATATATGTGTATATGTGTATATATATATATATATATATATATATATATATATATATATATATAATTTTTTTTTTTTTTTTACACATATCATTGTAACGATAAAATCTTAGTATTCATCGGGAAGAAGGAGGTGGGAACCGGCGGACAATCAAACGAAGCTTTAATGACAAAATAAACACTAAACAGCGCACCAGCCCCTCACGGACGACTGATGCGCACAAAATAAAAACCAAAACACAACTAAAAGCCCAGGCCTGGTCCTCTCTCGTCCTTCACTGTTGTCGCTCCAGTTTTATATCCTTCCATCTCCTACGTGGGACTCGAGAACGGCGGTGGGTCGCAGGTGTCGCTGATTTCCCAATCATTGCCGGCCTCACTCCTTGTTCCCACGTCCCTCTGCCCCGCCCCACTCGCCACAATCATGTAAACCTATTCTTGTGGACCCAATAAACAAAAGTATGAACCTGTAAATGAGCATAATAGGGGCCTTGAAATAAGTCTAGTTGTGTTTATAAGATGAGACTGATCTCATTCTGTATTAATAACCTATGATGTTTAAATAAACGAGGTGTATGAAGCCACACATAATGATAAAAAACACAAACACGTGTGAGGTGCTATGAAAGACTCAGGCTGATCTCTACTATAATTCTGTTCATTTAGGTTAGGAGCAGTGTTGGATGAGTTTAATCTCTGAGAAACTGTTTCTGTTTGTTCTGCAGGAGTGTTTTATGCTGAAACAGAAGAAGTGAAGTCAGTGATGGAGGGAGATTCTGTCACTCTGAACCCTGATCTCACTCAAATACAGGGAATTATTCAGATAATGTGGAGGTTTGGAGAGCCAGGTTTGACCATTGCCCGATTTAAAAATGGGATCTCGTATGATGGGAAATTCAAAGACAGACTGCAGCTGAATCAGACTGGATCTCTGACCATTAAGAACATGAGAACCAATCACTCTGGACTTTACAAACTAAAGATCGACCACGACACTGGGGCCTCAGATCAGAAGTTCAGTGTTACTGTCTATGGTGAGGATACACATATTTGAATAATTAGACATTTTGATGTATTTTCTTGTTTTATGAATTAAATTGAATTAAACTGAGATTTTAAGTGCAGCCAGCAAATGTATTTTGAAAGTTTTCAGCAGTCTTACAGAATATCATCACAGCTATGATTGGGCCGAATGTAATCACATGAGTGATATTCAGAACAAATGCATGATGTGGAGTGTGATATTGCTTATATACTACAGTTTTATAAATAAATTCATATTAAGTGACTTATATTTTACACATAAATGTCACATACTGGTTGAAGCCGGGATGAGGTAAAGGTTATAAACGCAGCAGTATAACGTTTTTATTAAACATAGAGCTCATGGAACAAACAGAGCTTAAGTCCACAACCAAACCAATAATTGAAATGAGAGACAGGTCACACAACTCAAATAATTGATGCAAAACCATAGGAACCAATGAACACAAAGAAAATCTAGAAAAAGTGAAAACCAATTGAAAAGCAAACACAGAATACCCATTACTATGAAAAATGTGGCCAGATATCAGTAGTATTGAAAATTCAAAGCAGCATCAATTATTGCATAAAATTAGGAATAGTTATTCTAACTGTGGAACACTGAAAAGTGCATTGATTGAAAAAGTGAAATGTTCCTGTGCTGTTTTATTAACTGTTGTATATCTCAAACGGAGTACTTTTATTAATCTACAAATGCCTTGTTTTGGCAAACCTTTGTCCACCGTGAAGACAGACAGGAGCTTTGTCTTACTCGTGTTCAGTCAACACATGTAATCACTGAATGTTAATGGTCCTCTTGAGTTTACTTACAACAAAAAACATGCAAATGTGGAAAAATAATGTGTGAAAATAAAGTCATTATATCAGTTTGTTTGCATCGTGTGTGAGCACGGTCAGGTCAGTTAGCGTTTCCACTTGCTGCTTTCAACCTCATTGGTCTGTGCTCCTTCATTAGCTTTATTATGTCCCTGTGGATTATTTGCGCCCCTTTTACCTATAGAGGGAGCCGACTCAATCAACACAAATATAAATTTGAAATAAAGAATATACATTAAAATAAATTAATTTATTGAAAGTTAAATAGAATACTTAAGTTAAATTAAATACCATAACAAATAAATGTACAGCTCCTGCATGCCCTATGTAGTAACCATAAGATAAACGAACTGACTGCAAAACTTGGTAAAACACAGTACCAGTGTTTCAAGTTTAATCTCTATCTGTGAATCTGTTTCTTGTAGAGTCTCCATCTGTTATTGTTGCTGGTGTAACTGAAATGAAGCTCATGTCAGTGACGGAGGGAGATTCTGTCACTCTTGATGTTCCTCAACTAACCGGAGATGAGCTGATAGTGTGGAGGTTTGGAGATGAAGGAAAACTCATAGCTAAAGCTGATATAGAGACCAAGAGCTCATCATTATATGATAAAACTGATGAGAGATTCAGAGACAGACTAAAGCTGGATCAGACTGGATCTCTGATCATCACAAACACCAGAAACACAGACTCTGGAGAATATAAAGTGAAGATCAGCAGCAACAATCAGACTTCATACAAGAGATTCACTGTTACTGTCAGTGGTGAGTAACTCAAGACTGGTTTTAATGATTATTTATCAGCTGTCTGTGAATAATTTTATTAGCTAAAACTGTTTCTCTCTTACATTACTGACACCTGAATATATCTGTAATAAATATGATTATTGTCAGGCTTATAATGACATTGTTAACATTTAATTAGTTTTATATTCAGCATTGTTTGAATGTTTATATGTAATTATCACAATCATTAACATTGAGATCTACTTACCAAATTTACACTCTGCTAGTGCTGATGTTTGTAGTGTTAGTTATATATCAGACACACATTCACACTAATGACTGTCTCTCTTTAGCTGTTCCAGATCCAGGTTTCTCTGCAGGTGCTGTAGCAGGGATTGTTGTTGGTGTTCTGCTGCTGGCTGCAGCTGCTGTTGGTGTGATGTACTACCTTCGCCCCAGTAATGTACCAAGCCAAACACGTAAGTATTACAGTTGATACAGCAAGAGAAAAACACTGAGCTTTATTGTGTTTCAGTAGAGTTTAAATATATAATATGATTTTTCAGTCAGCATTACTATTTTAACCACAAGTTCTGTAATTGATTCGGTATTAAATTGTGTTATTGTCTAGTTTTGAGCTGAATTACATAAATACACTAATTACTAAATCTCTGTCTGTTTAAAATGCTGAATTTAAGATGGTTTTTGATGTTTGTGTTTATTTAGTTTTGTTCTTCTATTGAGGGTTGAGATATTTAGTAGAAACTGTCCTAAATGTATAGTCCTGCTGTCCTTTATTCTTTCATTTTGAGTTATATCAGGGCTGCATGAGTCTTTCATAGCACCTCACAGATGTGTTTGTGTTTGTATCGTGTTTGGCTTCATTCACTTTATTCATTTAAACATCACAGACTATTTATACAGAAACACTCAACTGAAAACCAAGAAAAATAAAGGGATCGTTTACTCTAAAATATAAATTCATGTTTTACCCACTTCTATGTCATTGCAAACGCATATGACTTTATTTCTTCTGTCAAATACAAAATAAGATATTTGGATAAACATTATGGAGCTCTTTTCTGTATAACAGTAGTTTTTAGAGATCATGTCTGTCAAACTATTTTAAGTATTATTAAATGTCATCCGTCATAAAAGTGTCATGTGACTTGTTTACTATATTCAGAGTCTTCTCAGGTCTTGTGATGTTTGTGTGTGATCAGACAGAAATATGAGTAATTATTCACTGATCATCTTGAGCTCTCAATGAAGCTCTGAAATTAAACACAAAAGGTATTTGGGCTACAAACATGACAGAGAGAATTAGTTTCATAGATGAACTTGATACATGTTTGAGTATGAATAATAATATTTGAGAATTACAGCAAAGAGTTTCAGCAGACAAACACTTAAACTGCACAAAGCTGTTGTATGAGTTCAGAAAACTTACAAAATATGAAATCATTTTCTGGTGTCTTTAATGTCATTTGTGAAGGTCATTATAAACTCTCATTACATGGAAAAGAGCTGCTTGAAGATTCTTCAATATCTGCTCATTCATTAGATGAACGAGGGCGAGTAAATAACAGATTGTTATATTTAGTTATATAATGATGAAAAAGATTAATATTTACCTGAATGAACTTGTTTTAAAAACAAGTTTGTTCCTTTGACTAAAACCTGATGTTTTTTTTTGAGTGGAAAATATTTAATAACCAGTTAATTCATGTTAACACATGCAACGTTATTACAAATTGTTACAGATCTTTAGTAAAAGTCATTCATGAGATGAAGTGATTATTAGAAGCACATCTGAAGAATCAAGCAGTATCCTCTCAGTCAATAAATGTTTCTGACATGTTCACTGAAAACTCAATAATAATCTCTTCTTTTCTGTGTTTCTGTGTGCTGCTGTCAGGGAGAGTGACTGAGGGAGATGATGTCACTCTAAACCCTGAAACTGAAATACAGAGAGGAGATAAGATACAGTGGCTGTTTGAAGACACTCTCATCGCTGAAATCAGAGGAGAGAACAGAGAGATGAAGACACATGACGGTCCTGATGAGAGATTCAGAGACAGACTGGAGCTGAACGAGACAGGTTCACTGACCATCAAGAACATCTTGACTGAACACACTGGACTCTACACTCTGAAGATCACAAGAGGCAGAAAAACCTTAAAAAACAAATTCATGGTTTCTGTTGAAGGTGAGTCGCTCCAGTCAGTGTAATAATGATCTCATTCATCCTCATTCATTCATTTTTTCTGAGGAGAATTCAGCTCAAACTGCTTAATGTTTCGACTCCTTTTAGTTGTCTTCAGTGTTTCTGTCTTAGGTTATTATAAACATTGTTTTAAAACAATCACTCCACTAGCCTGTGTTGTCATATGACTACATTTTGTGACAAAGTGATAAAAGCCCCCCAAAATGAAATTACATCATAAATGTTTCTATAAAGTGCTTATTGAGGAGACAGAGATCAAGACCTGTGCTTTTTTTCTTGTGCCTTTGCTGTGCACATACCAGATCGTCTCTAACACTAGAGGCCAATGTCAGTGAGAGCTGTATTGAATAATAATTTTTATAAAGAATTAAATTTTCAGCACAAACTTTTCACACAGCAGTGTAAAGATCATCACCGATAAAACAGCGTCTGCATGATCTGTGTGTAGAAATGTCAAACTCTGATGTTCACATGCACACACACTTGATCTAATAATATCTGTGTGTTTCTATCCTTCTATGAACTGTTCTCACACATGAAGAGATGAAGATTGCAGTGATGGAGGGAAAATCTGTCACGCTAAAACCTGCTTATGAAATAAAGACAGATGATAGGATTTATTGGCTGTTTGGAGATAAAGATCAAAAGACTGGCATAGCTGAATTCAATGGAAAGACTGGAGATATCATACCATATGATTATGTTGCTGGTGGGATATTCAGAGACAGACTGGAGCTGGACGAGATGACTGGATCTCTGACCATCAAGAACACCAGAACTGAACACTCTGGACACTATAAACTACAGATCATCTCCAGCAGTGGTTTATCAGAACAGACATTTATTGTCACTGTCAAAGGTGAGTAGCTCAATCAGTATAATAATGATCACAGATCTCCATTGGCAGTTCATTCTACATAATTCTGTTCTTCTGCAGATAATTCAGCTCAAACTGATTAAAGTTCAGACCCCATTCAGTCTGTTCGGTAGATTTTCATTCTTTGGAAATCTATGATTAATGTTTTAAAATTTCCCATTGAACTACACTGAAATAAACACTGTTCTGTTGCTGCCCCATGTTCCCCCTTCCTTAAGCTTTTATGTATATCAGCACTGTGTATAAAGTTCACTTTGATTTCTTCAGATTTGATAACTCAAAGACAAAACTATAAATCCGAGACAGTAATATAAAGTTTCTGTTTAAGAAAACAGCAAACTGTCTTCATTTCAAACTAATAAAACATCTGATATTCACATGAACACACTTGATCTAAAGACAAATTTTTCTTTGTTTTTCTCTGTTTCTGTTTCTGTGTGCTGCTGTGACCGATAAAGTGGAGGAGAAATTTCTTGAAGGAGAAGATTCTGTCACTCTAAAGCCTGATACTGAAATACAGAGAGATGATCAGATCCTGTGGATGTTTGGAGATCAAGACAAGCTCATCGCTCAGATCAGAGGAGGAACTCCAGAGATATATGATGATGATGTTAATGAGAGATTCAGAGGCAGACTGAAGCTGGACGAGACTGGATCACTGACCATCACAGAGATTGAAGCTGAACACACTGGACTCTATAAACTACAGATCAGCAGCAGCAGAGGAGAGACCTTGTACAAGAGATTCATGGTTTTAATAAAATGTAAGTACATGTTTTTTATTGTATTATTATTATTATTTTTTTTTAATGTACACAAGTGTAAGAGTGATGACGCATTGAATGAACAGTTTTACACTGAACTGAATTTTAATAATCAAAGGTGCACATTAAAGTGTGAAACAGTAATGTGACATTCATAGTATTTTTCTCAATTTGTTCAAAGTGATGACTCAAGAAATTAATACACCAATTAAGAATAAATAATTTACCTGCTTTTATAATTATTAAATGTGCGTTAAAATGTATAATTTTGTTCTATAATATTAGTTATTAATGTCACATAATTAGTACAGAAAGTGACGTGACATACAGCCAAGTATGGTGACCCAAACTCAGAATTTGTGATGAGCAGTGAAAGGAGTGAAAACTGGTCCGTCGTGACCTTTTGTTAACTGTATTTATGACAAAGAACTGCACAGATACATATATTGTACTAATCGGTCAATAAACACACACCATGTGTCCTCTGTCTCTGTTTGAGTCCGCTCGCGCTGCTCCGCCGCAGTCTGCGGATTGAAGAGCGCACTGAAAGACGAGGAGGAGACCAATCTGACGCTGGTTTCATATGAAATTTAAGGGGACTGACTCTGCGGCGATCGCGAATTTGTGTACAGTTTATGGAGCTAAATGCTTCTTGTGTACATTTTGGAGAACTGGGACAAATATTTCAATTGATCGCTCAGGCATTTAAGAGGCACAGAAATCTGCGTTCTGATTCGGTTCGGTGCATACCGGTTCCATAGGTACCGGTGCCATATTGGTACAGGGTTTCGGTACCCAATCCTTATGATGTTGCATCTTAAATTTTAGTCAGACAGTTTTCTGGGTATTTTTTAATTTATTTAATAGTTATTTGAGTGCCTACATAGTTCTACAATAAAAGTGTATCAGGGAATGTGATGTTGCATCTTTATACCTTTTTGGGGGCGACATGTCATTATTTACACAATATTTTCTAATTAATGCTGTTCAGTTGCTGACACAATCTGTATTGTTAAAAGTGCTATATAAATAAAGGTTACTTGACTAGAGCACTAAATAAGCCAGAGCCGCTACTCCATGTGCATGTATATACAAACACATAAAAACACACACACAAACATCCTTGAAACTTGCTGACTTGTTATTATCTCCTAATTTCTCTTTCTATGTGCTTTGTGCTGTGACATGAAGTGAGGTATGATACCGTGACTGTGGGAGAATCTGTCCGTCTATACACTGAGCATCCTAAAAATCAGACATTTAAAGAGATACAGTGGCTGTTTGGAGACGAAAAGTCTCTCATCGCTGAAATCAAAGGAGGAACTGTAGTGACACATGATGGTCCTGATGAGAGATTCAGAGACAGACTGGAGCTGGACGTGAAGACTGGAAATCTGACCATCAAGAACTCTACATATGAACATGCTGGACATTATAAACTGAAGATCAGCAGCAGTGAAGGAAACACAAACAGGACATACATTGTTATTGTCAGAGGTGAGTCTCTCCATTCAGTGTAATAATGATCACAGTCTTCCTCATAGATTCAGATTTATTTCTGCAGGTAATTCAGATCAAACTGATTAATGTTCAGACTTCATTCAGAGTTTGTTCTGTAGATAAATTCATTCTTAATATATATATTATTAAAGATTAAAAATGATTTAAGTTGCTGCTTCACATCAGTGAGTATTTCATTCAGCTTTTATTTCAATCAGCCCTCTGTAAATAACACAGAAATGTGTATTAGATTCTTCTTCTTTGAAACACTGCCAACTGTCTTTGTTTTGAACTGATGAAACAGCATCTGAATCATGTTTCTATATAATTCTGATCTTTGTTGTTCACATGAACACACTTGATCTAATGGATATCTTTGTGTTTCTCTGTTTCTATGTGCTGCTGTGACATGAAGCGAGGAATGTGACAGTGAATCTGGGAGAATCTGTGCATCTAAACACTGGTCTTAATAAAATACAGAGAGGAGGTGAGATAGAGTGGATGTTTGGAGATAAAGACTCTCTCATCGCTGAAATCAAAGGAGGAACTGTAGTGACACATGATGGTCCTGATGAGAGATTCAGAGACAGACTGAAGCTGGACGTGAAGACTGGAGATCTGATCATCAAGAACTCTTCAGATGAACATGCTGGACGTTATAAACTGAAGATCAGCAGCAGTAAAGGGAAAATAAACAAGACATTCATTGTTATTGTCAGAGGTGAGTCTCTCCAGTCAGTGTAATAATGATCACAGTCTTCCTCATAGATTCAGATTTATTTCTGCAGGTAATTCAGATCAAACTGATTAATGTTCAGACTTCATTCAGAGTTTGTTCTGTAGATCATTTAATTCTTTAAAAATATATTAAAGATTTGAAAGATTTAAAATGATTAAGCTTTTATTTCTATCAGCCCTCTGTAAATAACACAGAAATGTGTATTAGATTCTTCTCCTCTGAAACACAGCAAACTGTCTTTGTTTCAATCTGATGAAACAGCATCTGAATGATGTTTCTGGATCATTTTGATCTCTGTTGTTCACTTGAACACATTTGATCTAATGGATATCTTTGTATTTCTCTGGTTCTAGATGCTCTTGCCACAAATGAAGCGAGGGAGAAATCATCGATGAAGGAAAACACTGGTGAGAATCTGCTGTTTGTGCTGAACACCTACCCCTTAACTGTCACCCCCCATTTTTTTAAATGGGCATTAAAGTGCACTATCCAAACTTAAATGGTTGTCATTTATGAACACTTTTTAATAGACCTAAGATTGGTCTCTTTTTAAAAAAGAAGAAAATCAGCAGATTATTGGAAATGTGGATTTATTTAATAAAAAAAGTATAATTTTTTTTTATAGAAGTTTAAATATACCGTAAATAAAATACACTATATTTTATTATAAATGTTTTACATAACAGGTTTAACTCTAAAATTGGTATAAAATCAAAGCCTTATTTCTAAATAAGTTGTTCCAGTTGATGTGAAAAGAAATACTTTTTTAAAGTACCATTTCCATAGTAACGCAATATCTGATTTTTAAAATTGCGAAACATTTTCACAGGATGAATCTTGGGGTTTTAAGCTTTCAAATGATATATAATTTATGATGATTACTAAAAGATGTGACAGAGAAAAAGGTCAACAGAGTGCCAAGGGTCCCACCGGTGGGATGGTGACAGTTAAGTGGGATCATGATCTGATTTGTGTGATTTGGTTTCATGCAGTTTATTCAGATTTCAAACAAATGACTGTGAGTTAAAGAAACAGAGAAATCACCTGCTGAATCTTTTAATGCTACAAACATCCTCAGAATCAGAAAGCGCTTTATTGCCAAGTATGCTTGTGTACAAGGACTGGTACTTGATGTAGATGTAGAAGTCCAAATGAACCAAGTAAACTTTTACATTCCACTTTGCATATTCTAGTAGATGAACAAGTACACAAATATAATGTTTATTTGTCAGAAAAGTGCTTGGATTTAATTAATCAACAATCTGTTAAATGAGTTTGTACATTGTAAAAGCTTCAATTTAGTTTTGATGTCTCATATGAAGAAATCCATGTCAGTGCTGCATCTCTGTTTTTAATACGTCGTTGTCTCTGTACTTTCCTTCAGATTCCAGAGGAAACCGAGTGAATGAATCAGCGACTGTAGAGATACCTCTGTTGGATGGAGATTATGTGAATGTAGTGAATGAGGAGGGGACAAGTTCACTTTAATAAAACAAGACCCACCCACAAGTGTCAATCACTCTGACATCATCAACATTCATCTACAACAAATCATTTTTATGCTCATTGCTATTTCTTATTACTCTGACTCTACCAACAGATATAAAGAATATATTTTCATCTTTATTTTGTTTGGCAAATTTTTTATCCGTAAACAAAAATCGTACTCGTTCACATTTTCTGATTGAGGTTGACTCAATGCTCAAAGTGTGTCAGGTGTTTTAAACTATATGAAAAATTAATTTCTATTGACTCTAGTAACTAAGTTCAGACAACTCTTTCATTGCTCTTTCTTCTTATGTTTCCCCTTATTGTAATCTACCTACCCTTTTATTGTTTTAGTTTTCCTTATGTATACAGTTATTCTTGCTTATATCTTTTCTTTTTATCATTTTCAAAAAAAAAAAAAAGAGCCTCTAGAATCCGTCCAGTGAAAGTGAGAAATGTTAAACTCGCATGTAAAAAGCTTCTTTGTCATTTTATTAATGTTACACTTAGCTACACATAATCCTAGTTGGATTAGTTTGATTTTGTGTGATTGTAGACACTGTCAGAATGTATCAAATGTGCTTTTATTAAGACATTTTAACACTGCAGTGTTTCTCGAACCATTGTATTCTCAGTTTTATATCATTAACACCAGTACCAGATTAATGTTGATGTTCAGTATTGATGATTGCAGCCTGTTTCCAAAGCTTGAGCACTTGAAATGAGCCTCATAGCAGAAACATGAAAATAATTAAAATAAAACGCTTTGTTCCATTCTAGTAGCGATGTAATACCACATGTGTTTTGCTTTATTAAGTTTGACGACTGCATGTGTTTGATGAATAATGTTCATGTTATTGATATATCTCTGATCTTAATGTTGGATAATGTCAGTCCTTTGGTGGACAAACACTGATAGAGCATTTGTTTCCTAACAGCTGTCTTTGAATGCAACACAAACAATGTGCCTATATATACATTTGTATGTACTAAATATAATAAAAAGAAAAATTGTGTGAAACGTATTGCTGCAGACTGTATGTTCTAGTATTGATGTACAAAATCAGATCTACATGTAGAGTAAACTGATTATGACCAGAAACAATTTTACCAAATGAAACCGCACTTAATAAATTATTATTGTATTATTTTTCAGTTGTTTAAATGTATCATCTAGACAGGCTTTTATTGGGAATTCTCGAGCAAGACAAATTCCCATTTTAAGTAATTTCAAATAATCACATTTATATTTTCTATTTCGAATTTCTATTTTAATCTTTCTGCTCAAACAATCGATGAAAAATAACACCTACCATATTTCAATAAGCAGCACACCTGTTTTCATCGAAGAATTGTTGCAAATAAATGAACAAAAACAATTTAATAACATGACTGTCAATTAATATACAAAAGTTTAAAGTTTTCACATATTATAGTGAGAGAGCAATTTTCATATTCGGTCAGAAGAGGGCGCATTATGAGAGTCACGTGTTTCTGTACGACATCATCCTGAAAGCATCCAAGAAAGAATGATTCATTGTGTTATGCTCCGGCTCAAGGAAGTAACAAAAAGGGATCAGAGTCCAAAAATTAAATAAAATATTTATTTTACATCTAGGGGTTATATGAAAAAGAAAAAAAGATGTTCGACAAAAAATAAACAAACAAAAAAGAAAATCAATATGAAGGTCCAGCTCCTGAGCACAACTGCAGGACAGGGGACAGAACTCCTTCCCACAAAGGACAGCCATCTTAAATACTGCTTTCCAAATTCAACACAGGTGTGGATCCTTATCTGGCAACCTATAGGAAAACGAGAAAACAACAGAACAAACCCAAAACAAAACTGAGCCGTAACACCTCCCCCCTTAAAAAGGGAGAGATTCTCATTAGAAACTCTACCTTATACAAGTTCCAACCCCAAAACATGCGTACAAAAGAACAACCTACCCGGAGTTAGGGTGAAGTTAGTATCAATCATTAACCATTACAACTCCCCAAACTCTACCCATCTCTTCGTTTCAAAACCAGCAATCTCCAGGCACCTGGAAAAAGCAAAATTAAGGAATTAAAAAAACAAACGGGAAGAGAAGAGAAGTAGCAATAGTCAAGAAACTTATTCTCCCCCACATGGGGCACGGGACAAAGCGTCAGCTAAGATGTTATCTACGCCTTTCACATGACGAATCTCCAAGGCATAAGGCTGTAAGAAAAGAGACCACCTAATAAGACGCCGATTCAGATTCCGCAGAGAGTGAAGAAACGTAAGGGGGTTATGGTCTGTGTACACCACAGTTGGCATAGTCCCACAAGACAAATACACCTCAAAATGTTGCAGGGACCAAATCAATGCTAACGCTTCTTTCTCGATGGTAGAATAATTGGTCTGATACGAATTGAATTTTCGTGAGAAATAGTTAACAGGGCGATTTATGCCACTCTCATTAGCCTGCAGCAGAACAGCTCCCGCTCCAACCGGACTAGCATCCACCTGAAGTTTGAATGGTTTATCAAGTCGAGGAGCCGTCAGGACCGGGGACGATGTGAGCAATCGTTTAACATTCTCAAAGGCGCCTTCACATTTTGGAGTCCACTCAAATTTTGCCTTAGCTTGCAACAAATCTGTAAGTGGGGCAACAACAGAAGAAAAGTTGGGACAAAAACTTCTGTAATACCCAGCCATTCCTAAAAATCTCATCAATTCACATTTAGTCTGAGGGCTAGGAAATTTGTCAATCGCTATGACTTTAGCACGTACAGGTCGCACTTTGCCCATTCCGACAACCTTCCCCAGATAAATCACAGTCACCCTGGCAAACTCACACTTTGCCAGGTTGACTGAGTTTGGCATCAGACAAACGCTCAAACAACGCACGAATTCGGATGAGGTGTTGATCCCATGTGTCACTAAAGACAACAATGTCATCCAGGTATATAGCACAACCCTCTAAACCAGCGGTCACTCTGTTCATTAAACGCTGAAATGTCACTGGGGCATTTCTGAGACCAAAGCTCATTACGGTGTAAGAATATAATCCAAATGGTGTAATAAGAGAGGAAATTTCCTGTGCTCGGGCGGTCAAAGGCACTTGCAAAATCAAATTTACTGACATAGTTAGCCGATCCAACTTGGTCAACGCAGTCTTCCATCCTAGGCAAAGGATATGAGTCAGGTCTAGTTAGGATATTTACTAGTCTATAATCTGTGCAAAAACGCTGAGTGCCGTCTGATTTTCCTACTAACAAACAAGGCGAAGCCCAATCTGAAAAGGAAGGCTTTGCTATGTTGTTTTCAAGCATGTAATTGACTTCAGCCTCCAATTTCTGACGTTTGTCAAATGATACACGATAAAATCATTGTCGGACAGGTTTAACATCGCCTACATCAATATCGTGTTTAATCAAGTGTGTACGAGAAGGAGTATCTGAAAAAAGAACAGAAAATTCAGTCAGCATAGAATTTAACTCAAAGCGTTGTTTGCAAGACAAATGTTTTACCCATCCTTCTAAGTTAGCCAAGGTCTCCGAGTTTTTTAGGCGAGGTTGTGAAATGACATCATCAGGTGATTTCACATCCTGTTGCACGTCACCTACTTGACTCAAACTAGCTAGGGCAATTGGGGAAGGAATGAATTCAGGAGCAGCATTACGAGAATAGAAGGGCTTTAACAAATACACATGACACAACTGGGTAGGTTTCCTGCGCTCAGGGGTAGAAAGAATATAATTTTGATCAGACACTTTTCGAAGCACAGTGTAAGGTCCAAAAAACTTTGCAGCAAAAGGAGAATCTGGTAGAGGAAATAATGCTAACACCTGATCTCCTGGACTAAATATGCGAATCTCAGACTTGCGATCAAACCAGCTTTTCATCTTTTCCTGAGTTTGTCCGAACTTTTCTTTTGCCAATTCCCCAGCCAAAAATAAACGTCGACGAAAACCCTGTATATACTGAATCAGACTCTGTGGTGGCTCCTCCGGTAAAGCAGCATTATTTAGTACCGCCAGGGGTCCCCGTACACAATGTCCAAAGACTAACTGATTGGGACTAAATCCCAAACTCTCCTGAATAACTTCACGTGTAGCCAACAATAACCAAGGTAGACCTTCCTCCCAATCACCTTTTAACTCAGTGCAATATGCCCTCAACAAAGATTTTAACGTATGGTGAAAACGTTCTAGGGCACCCTGACTTTCCGGATGGTACGCACTGGATTTGTTGTGTCTAATACCAAGCTGCCGCAGAACCTCTTGAAACATGTTAGATGTAAAGTTTGTCCCCTGATCACTCTGAACAACTTTTGGAATTCCAAAAATAGAAATGAACTGGGACAAGGCTTTTACAACCGATCGTGTGGTGATTGAACGCAAAGGAAATGCAGCAGGATATCGAGTGCTCTGACACACTGTCAATAAGTAAATGCTACCAGACTTTGAAGGTGGTAAAGGACCAACACAATCCACCAGAAGATGCTGAAAAGGCTGTTCCATAACAGGTATGGGATACAAAGGCACAGATTTTATGGTTTGGTTTTCCAGTCAGCTGACAGATCGAACAAGTCTTAATATACTGCCTTACGTCACTCTTAATACGAGGCCAGTAAAAATACTGCAGCAAATGTTGGTAGGTCTTATTTACGCCCAAATGACCAGACACCCCGCCATGAGCAGAATCCAACACTGCATTTCGCAAAGAAACAGGCACAACTACCCCAGCCAGCAATGACATGTGGGGCCCAGATGAGGGCTTCATGGGCCCCATTATGGGCTTGCACCCGGGATCCACATTGGGGCAAGCCGTGGAAGCCCAGAAGTACTAAAAGTGGGACCTGTAAGGGTACCGCATGGGTCTTAATTGGGCAATTCATGTCAGATCCATTTGGGCCCCACCTTCCCAAAGGGGTCCAAAGTGGGCTTTGCAACATGGCTACACAGATGGGCTTTAAATGGGATCTGTAAGAGTCTTATGTGGGTCCTAACTGGGCAATTCATGTCAAACCCATTTGGGCCCCACCAGTCTGAAGGGGTTTAAAGTGGGCTTGCACCCGGGATCCACATGGGGGCCAGCCGTGGATGCCCAGGTGGGTTTTAAGTGGGATCTGTAAGGGTCTTATGTGGGTCTTAACCGGGCAATTCATGACAGACCTATTTGGGCCCCACCTGCCCAAAGGGGTTTAAAGTGGGTTTGCACCCGGGATCCACTTGGGGGCCAGCCATGGATGCCCAGGTGGGTTTTAAGTGGGATCTGTAAGGGTCTTATGTGGGTCTTAACCGGGCAATTCATGACAGACCCATTTTGGCCCCACCTGCCCAAAGGGGTTTAAAGTGGGCTTGCACCAGGATTCAACCGTGAATGCCCATATGGGCTTAAAGTGGGCTCTGTAAGGATCTTATGTTGGTCCTAACTGGGCAATTCATGCAAGGTAAGCCCAACCATTTATTTAAGGAAACAATCTAAGAAAAAATTAAGAATGAATGCAAGTACAAGATAAATACAAGACACTTGATGCTTTGAACTGCAAGAAATATATTAAATGGAACAACAAAAATTATCTTTAAAAAACAATGTCCCAACATACGGTAAACTAAAAAATATATATAAAAAAAAAATCTCTGAAAAAAACCCTCCAAAAATACAATACAAAATACACTCATTATATAATACATTGAACAACAAACATGATCTTTAACAATTTAAATTTTACAACGTACTGGTAAATAAATAAATAATTTTTTTTTTCAAAAATGTCTGAAAAAAAGAAAACAAAACATCTCCAAAAAATACATCCAAAACAGTCATGGCGTTTGTGTTGTCGATGTTCTTTTTTCTCTTAGGGCTCTTGCAGCCCTCTCCCCGCCACGATCACGTGCGCCTGTGAACCATTTCCCCAGTGCCATTTCCACATCCTTTCGGTTCACATTCTGAGTTAAAGCGTTACTCTTCAGTGCACCTAAAAACAAGGGAGCATAAGTCAATTTAGCAAGGTTCTTTTTTGCTCCAACTTGCAACTCTTCAAATCATTCATTCAAGTTACACATTTCCACATGTGGTAAGCTAAAATGTTACCCCTAGGGTGACATTTACCATGTAATTTTATGCCAACCTATAACCCTTTTTACATTACATGTTGAAATTTAGCCTCAAATGCACACCAGATTTGAGCGACATTAGAAACAGTTTTCCATGAATATATGATGTCATATCACATAACTTCCAGTCGATTCACAGACACGACAGCTGCCAGTGAAATGCGAAGCACTGTCAGATGTTCAACACCAGCAGAGATCATATGCTGATTCTTGATGTCTGTTTGCGAGTGTATATGAATCTCAACAATGGTGACATGCTTCTTGGTGCAATGCATTCTGAGTGCATCATACGAAACTTATCCATGGCTCCCAGAATGCACTGCACCATTGAAGCATGTCACGTTGAGATTCATATGCTGATTCTTGATGTCTGTGTGCGAGTAAAACTCACCATTTACATATGTTGGGCTCCTGTGTGTTATAAATCGTTTGATGTTCTGATTAAATTCTATTATTCCCTTGCTGTAGAATCACAACAATAAAACAGAATGAATAACATACTATCTATATAAACCTTACACATAATCAGTCAAAAGTCCTGGGCCCCATTCCAAGTAGAAGGTTTAACAAATTGTAAAACCAACCTTGATCTCTGAGCTGATTTACCCTGCAAACAAAAACCCTAGGTTGTTCTTGTGTCCGCAGCCTAAGGAAAGCTAGAATCAATGGAGCTCGGAAACAGCGATTCACCATGACAACGAGGGAGAAAAGGACGTGTTGCAGCCATTTTTTCATCGGATGTGTCACAAGAAATTCCAAACTGCTGCGGCGCAAGATAGAATGCTCGTTACTTTATTGCATTTACATTCCTACACTTGACTAGGCTATTTCAAATACAGGGAAACTGTTTCAAATGTGAGAATTACACTGTTGTGTAGGCTAAATGCAATCCCACTGTGTTCAGGCATAATAGGTAGCAGTTGAAAATGAAATATTTTCAAATATTCTGCTTGACATTCATATTTGGTGACAACTTCAGGTTTTTGAAACTTCACAAAAACGCAGATTTTAGTAGACCTGTGATTGTGAGTACTCTTACTCTTCAGTACTCTTTTGGACAGGGTGACCAGGCAGCTAGATTCAGTGCACCCTCACACCAGGATTTTATTTATGGACTTTTTCTCTGCTTTTAATACTGTACACACAGACACACTATTGCACCGTCTGGTGGAGCTTCAGGTCCATCCAGCACTGATTTTATGGATTAAGGTTTTTTTACAGAATAGTAGGTTTTAGTAAATGGTTTTAAATCCAGTAAGCTGTTTTTAAACTCAGGACTCCCACAAGGTTGTGTTTTATCTCCCAATCTCTTCTTGGCCATCTCTTGCAGCAGTGAAGGAATGACTCTTTAAATATGCAGACGACATGGCCTTAATAGCCCATCTGAAAGGTGCCAATGCGCTGTCTGACTACCATCAGGCAATTAGCAATCTGGCCAGGACTTTTAAGGCAAGTTTCCTCGAGCTCAACATTGGAAAGACCAAGGAAATGTGTTGTGGTAGCAGAGGAACACTTACCACGACACAAACACAGCTTTTCCAGCCGATCAGCATTTATGGCCAACATGTAGAACAGGTCAAATCTTTTAGATAACTCGGAACAGAAATAGACGGATCCCTCTCTTTCTCCGAACAGACAGAATATGTGTACAAGAAGGCCCAGCAGCGCCTCCACCCGAGAAAGCTCAGGACTTTTAATGTCAGCAAGGACATTTTAACCACAGTCTACACATCACTGATAGAATCCACTCTCACATTTAACATCTCTTCTTGGTACAATGCACTCACCACTAAATACAAAACAAACCTCACACGAATAATAACACAGGCTGGCAAAATAATTGGCTCCCCCTAAACCCCACTATCAGATATTTACACTCACTCAGTACTTAGGAAAGCCACCACCATCACACAAGACCCCATCCACCCTCTTCACCAGTCCTTTCAGTTACTGCCATCAGGTCGCCGTTACAAGGTCCCACTAGCCCGTAAAAATGTTTATAAGAAGTCCTTCATTCCCACGGCCATCACTAAGTTGAATATTCTGAAACCAGCACCTTAACTCCGACCTGTGTTCATTGTTGTTGTTGTCTGGTTATTGTTGTTTGTTACTGTGTACCACTGTGTGGCTATTTTAGTGAGTGTATTTGTTTTCTCTTTTTTCAAATCTATATATTGTTGAGCCTGTCGAAGACAAATTTCTGTCACTTGTGACAGACAATAAAGTTTTTCTTATCTTATCTCTCCAAGACCATGAATGTTGTTTTAAAAAGTTAACATTTTTGATTTTGACTGCCTTAGTCTTAAACTAATCTTATCGAGAGTCTATGGAGGGGCTCTTACTTCCATTACTAAATGTCATCGGAACGTCACAATGACGTAGGTCCAAAATGGGTCTATAGGCCTACATTTTATTTGCCATTGATTTAGGTAGGAGACCTGCACACAGTATAGGCCTACACAATGTTGCTAAAGTGTTGACGGGCCCCCCTTAGAAACAATTAAAGTATCACTGGACTAGTTCAGTTCACTTACACACTTTTGAAATTTTTAAACAGTGTATTGGAGAAAAGTTGTAGTATACTTCAAAGATAAGACTAACTGTTAAAGTGTGGATTTTGCAGAGAAGAATCCTGCGGAGTTCTGCGGAGAACAATTCTTGAAGTTGCTTTTTTGGCCATTAAGGCAAATTAATGTAAGAATTCAAGTCATAAATTTGGCATATTTTGACAAGACACGAAAATGGGCACTACATTCATGCCAGTAGAACGAAATCTACCAAATTTGAGATCGACTGGGCGAGTGGTTAGAGAGTTGCATGTGGAACAGACCAGTGGTTATAAGGCTGAAATTGTCCTTAATGTTATGTTAAAATGTTGATAATCTCCAACTAAATTGTGTTTTGACAAACTACTGTATCATTTAACTTTGGATAAATAAAAGAAAGGCCAAAGACAAGTTTCATTGAGAAAAAACTGAATTTCATTGAAAAAACTGAATTTACCATAGAAAACTTCAAAAAGACGCAGATCTTTGAAGCACAGCTTGCCCATCCGTCCGGTCACGTTGTACTGCCATTGCAGTTCTGGCAACATCAGGAACTTCATCATCCTCCTAGTGGCATCTTCAAGTTAGGAACCCCCTATGTCTGCAACCATGGCAACCTTAAGAGTATACAGTAATAGAGCAAAGTACATTTAAAGTCACAGGATCAGAAAACACCATATTAAGACAGTAAATATCATAATATATTCTCTGTCCCCATTACATAGCCAAACACCCCGCTTTAAACCTGGCATCCTTATTTTTGGCATGTCAATGTTAATAATAATAATAATAATAATAATAATAATAAAGTGTTAAACCAATTATGTGCTTGATAGCATAAAATACCAGTTCCCTAAAACCTACAAGACTGGCATTGTGAATATGGCCTGTAGACCGTAGTCTATAGGCCATATTCACAATGCCAGTCTTCCCTTTTCAGCATAGAGCTTCACAGCCAAACTGCCTCAAGGGGGTGATCTACTACAGAATGACCAAGATTATGTCCATGGGGAAATGAAGACATTTTCCATCAAGCATAATTTTGTGTAGAAGTCCACCCTCAATATTTTTGACTGGAAGTTATTTTGGCACTTTCTAGAAGGGGTGTGCCAAAAAGTCGATAAAGATCTTGATACGACACGTGACAATTCGATTAAGATTCTTAAACTCTGGATAATCGACCATGAATAGCCTATATGACAAACACGCAGAGCAAAAATAACAGGTGGAACCAACAATCTCATTACCTCAATCACTACGTTGTTTATATTAGAGATTTTTCAGGTTCAACAGCAGACAAAAGCCAGAAGAGGGTGCTGGCCACAAATATTTTTTAGGTTATTGTATATTGTTCTCATGTGTGTCAAGTTGTACAAGACTGTGTTTTGTAAGTAATGATATAATATTTCATTCATAATTGTAGTTTTATGCACTTAAAAGTATTGAATATGAAAATTGCATCGCAATATTTGTCAGAAAAACTGCAATTAGGTCAAAATTGTGCACCCCGCCAAACGCTATGGCGATTTCAATCAGTAGTCATGTAATGTTGAAGTCTTGTATGACTATATTGTTTGTGATCCCTACCTAGTGCCTACCACACTTCTTTTACACCAGTCAAATTGGTGAAAATCTGAGGATTACCAGTCAGCAACAACAATATTGTTGTTGGGGTTATCCGGTTATTGAGGGGGTGGGTTGTTGAGTGAAAATATAACCGTGGGTCCTCAATCCTGCGTTCGGAAAAATGCCTATTATAACACGGGAGTCAATGGGCAAATCAGCATTGTTTTCCCCAATATGGTGCATGTGGCGGGGGCGGGAGCAAGGCTGTTGGGGCGTATCCAATTTGCCGACTGTAGCTATACAAGTGTAATGGTCTTAATAACTTGTATATTTAGCTAAGGACTGTTTTGCTGAAGACAATTACCATCAGATTTGAAATTAAGATTAGTCAATGCAGCAGTGAACTGATTTTCAAGTATACTTAAGTCTCTTCCGTATTTGGACTACATGAAGGCGAAAAATGTTAAGTTGTAGCAGACATGGTTGATTTGAAGCAACCTGGCATGGGTCTTGAACTCTGCAAAGTTTAGTGATTCATTATGCATGGGAAGGATTTTGTCAGAAGAAAGAAAAAGAAAACACAGGAAAACAATAGGATCTGGCCCCCAAAAACTTACCACTGCAGACATGAATTCAGGGTCTGAGGGCTTCTCATTCATGGCGATAACGTCCTCAACGTTGGCCAGGGGGAAAACGGCACCATCTGGTATCGCCATGACTGGCATGGAATCTTTTTTGAGCAGTGTGTTTAGCATCTGCCCATGCAACTTCAGTGTGTCCTTCACTTCTTCTAGCAATGTCACTAGTGTGATGAACATTGCTCCATCAATTTTTTTGGGGGCTAAACTTTGGCCACGCAGTAACTGGGCTGCTCTGTGGCCAGGAGACAGGGTGGGGCTGCCGCCAAGTAGGCTCATGCTGAGGCCACTTGTGGGAGACCCACAGGGGTTTCTCGGGGTCAGACTCTGTCTTGCTGGGCTGACCCTGGTTACCTATACAATTTGGAAGCAGAAACTTTGACTTTAAGGAACATTTCAATACCTCTAAACGAAAACAAAAAAACTAATACAAATACTGAAATGGCAGATCTACAAGCTCATAATGCATTGTAACAAGGCGTTGTGAACTCGCCCACCCTCCCAGAAACGTTGGGGCTGCGGGATCCCTGGGACCTGCTCCGCCACCCGGAAACGTGAGGGCTGCTTAGTCCCCTCTGGGACACACGAGGGCTGCGGCTTCTTCTCTGGGACACACGAGGGCTGCGGCTTCCCCTCTGGGATACACGAGGGCTACGGCTTCCCCTATGAGACACACAAGGGCTGCTGAGTCCCCTCTGGGACACACGAGGGCTGCGGCTTCCCTTCTGGGACACACGAGGGCTGCGGCTTCCCCTCTGGGACACACGAGGGCTGCGGCTTCTTCTCTGGGACACACGAGGGCTGCGGCTTCTTCTCTGGGACACACGAGGGCTGCGGCTTCCCCTCTGGGACACACAAGGGCTGCGGCTTCCCCTCTGGGACACACAAGGGCTGCGGCTTCCCCTCTGGGACACACAAGGGCTGCGGCTTCCCCTCTGGGACACACAAGGGCTGCGGCTTCCCCTCTGGGACACATGAGGGCTGCTGAGTCCCCTCTGGGACACACGAGGGCTGCGGCTTCCCCTCTGGGACACACGAGGGCTGCGGCTTCTTCTCTGGGACACACGAGGGCTGCAGCTTCTTCTCTGGGACACACAAGGGCTGCGGCTTCCCCTCTGGGACACACAAGGGCTGCGGCTTCCCCTCTGGGACACACAAGGGCTGCGGCTTCCCCTCTGGGACACACAAGGGCTGCGGCTTCCCCTCTGGGACACACAAGGGCTGCGGCTTCCCCTCTGGGACACATGAGGGCTGCTGAGTCCTCTCTGGGACACACAAGGGCTGCGGCTTCCCCTCTGGGACATACAAGGGCTGCGGCTTCCCCAATGAGACACATGAGGGCTGCTGAGTGCCCTCTGGGGCACATGAGGGCTGCGGCTTGTCCTCTGTACAATATGAAAGCAGAAGTACAGCATTAACACCATTTCAATATCCTAAGAGGAAGAAATACCAGTAACACTGCAGCAAATTAAAAACACAACACTAAAACATTAAATAACTAGACCAACACATCATAGGTCAAAGACCGTGGTCTTGTAGCGCAATGTCAGTGGTTAATGGTGATTTGCACGGTTTGCGACTAGATTGGCTTAATCGGACTGATGCTGACTTCTGTGCTGCAGGGAGCATTGTTCCGTCTAGGATACTTAGACTAGCCTACTTTTTTACATGTCACCAAAGGCTGTTGCAGCGCTTTAGAAGTTAAGGAGCTTTATGATTCTGCAGAAATATAGGCTACATTGTCAAAATACAAATTGCGGAAATTTAGCCATCATGTAGGTTGCTTGTAATTAAATCATACAAGTCTGCAGATTCACATTTCAATAACTATCAGATTTCATTGGAAGATTAGGCTACTGAAATCGAGTTTGCCTTTTACCAGAGCTAAGGATCTTTATCATTGGGCGACAAAACGTAGCCTAGGCCAATGGTTTTTATCCAAGGGATTGCGACCCCCAAGGGGGTTGCAAGACGTTTCCGATGGGTCGCGAGATGCTGTCCATGTTTATTTTTTGAGAAAAGAGCAAGAGAAAATAAAGATTTGAATAAGGTCTCTTAAAATATTAATGTCTTACAATATAGCCTACTGAATGAATGAAACGGCATTTCAGAATTTTCTGTCTGACACTATAAACAATCGAATGCAAAGAGAGAATTTATCTTATCATAGGCGACGTTTTCAGCATGTGATATTTCCCCTCTGTGACAGAATGCTGCAGATTCACCTTAATTTGTGAATGGATAAGCTATTCTCTGACAAAAAAGTTTTAAGAACCACTGGCTAGGCGATATGCGGGCAATCACTCGAAAGTCAATGGATGGGTCAGTGCATCAATTAAATTAAAAATAAATTAAATCCTGACCATATAGCCTATCTACATTTCTCATTGAAGGAGGGACATTTTCACTTCTCCTTTTGTAGACCAATATACCTATTGTAGGTCTTGTTACACTTAATCACTTCACACACTTAATCACTAACCCTGTTTTTTGTCCGGGCTTCACCTGCACCCAACATTTTCTTAGACAAACGCCTCGGGAGGAGTAGGTGGCAAGACATCTCCCTCAATGTCCGTTTCCTCCTCACTGGAAGCCAGCAGTGGTTTTGGTGCTCTATATTCAGTTAAAAGCAAACATTTAAACTTTTACAATAGAATACACTGAAAAAAGCAGTTATAGGTGTTTGTTATGCCCCTTTTCCCCATTTTCGTAACGGCTCCGCACGGCACGCTTTATTTGTGTTTTCACTGGGAGACCCAGGACCCGTTACGATTTTTCGCACCCGTTTCAGAGGTGGCTCTATCGTGCTGAACCAACACAAAACGTGACGTAACAGGCTGCTGTCCACTGATTGGTTAGAGAAAATAAGCGCGACGAAACACACAAACAAGGAAGTGAGAGAGAGGCAGAGGAGTTGATGACAAGTCCAGATGAGCGGTGTAAAATTAATCTTAGAAGTGGAGAAGTACAGGGAGTTGTATGATCCCCAGCACATGTTCTACAAGGACAACAGCTGATCAGAAGCGCTTGTCGACTGTCGCGGAGAAATACGTGTATGGTGTAAACAGGGGGGCAGCAGATCGAGGGTGATTATAGAGAGCGCGCCATGTGTGTAAAACAAAACACACAAACAACAGCCTCGCCTCTTCTAAATATTCCTGGCTCTGTCTTTTGCCGTTTTCGCTGACTACAAGCCACAGAGCAAACAACAGCAGCAGTAACACCTCTAATGCCTCCATTGTTGTGTTTACTTTACTGACCATGGCGTGACAGTACATATGCCATCTAATAAAAACGTCACAGCAGTGTCGCCATGCCAACTACACCCACTTCCAGGTCGTAACGACACTACCTTCTGTATGGAAACAAAAACCGTCCTGGTTGTCCAAAGCGTGTGGTGCTGTACCATGCCATACCGCGCTGTACCGTGCTGCAGTGGAAAAGCATACTGATCTAGTTTTGGACTCTAAAATATTGGCATCAATATTGCTTTTTATGATATATTCCCACCGAATGGAGTTTTTTTATACTGTATGTGGCTCAAGGAATTTTTCTAACAACTTCCATATTTGACGTAAATGAAAAATGGAAATTAAAGGGAAAGGAAAAGTTTTTTTGAACCTGGACCTTATTTCTAGCACGAAATAAGTTCATAAACTCAGCCAGAGAAGTTTGGAGTAACCTGATGTTGTTCGCGAGAAATTTACATCCATCTCAGTGAGTGCTATTCCAGCAAAACCGTAGAGGTCAGGGCCAGTAACATTACAGCCTAAATAAAACATTATTGGTAACAACACGTCTTCTTTTCACCAATATGTAGTTATACATTGCTAGTGCTATCCCTCGTTGACTTTTGGAGCAGCTTGGTTGTCTTCCAGGGCTTTTTAAAAAATTCAGCAAACAAGCCTAAGGTTATTTCTTGATAGCTTTGGGTTGACAGAAGACGTCGATGACGTTACTTCCACAAAATTGTGCACAATGAAGATGTCCAACATATCCTCAAAATCGGATATTCTGCTATATTGTACTAGCAGTAGCAAGTTAGCAGGCCATTGGATGTAGTGTACAAGGCTGAAATAAAATAATCATGTGTTGGCAAACGGCAATGACGTCATCGGCTCGTATTGACAAATATTTTTTAAAATGCCTGGATGACAAACAAGCTGTTCTGAAGTCATCGAGGGATACTAGCAATTCATAACAACATACTGGTGAAAAGAAGATGTTTTGTCACTGGTAATGTTTTATTTAGGCTTACTGGCCCCAACCTCTACCGTTTTGCAGGAATGACATGGATCTAAATATCTCCAGAAGGACAAAAAGTCACTCCAAACTTCCCCGGGTAAGTTTATGAAAGAAACATGCTAGAAACAAGGTTTAAAAAAACAGTACAGGTTAAAAAAAACAGTACTTTTCCTTTAATGCCAGAAATTCTGCAACGTTAATTATATAACATTATATATTCTGTGTATTATATTACCTCCTTTTTCGCCTTGCAGGCAAATCATCACCATCTGTCTGTAAGTCAGACGTTGCCTCCGCTTTTTTACATTTTTTGCGAGCAGCCTCAAAAGTGTCTTAATAACAAAAGGAAAAAGGGTATTAGTATGCAATCTATACTGACCGTGATAAAAATAATCATTTTGGTATTTGCACCTATAAATAATCTCAAATGCCTGGAGTTGAGTAAACATGAAAAAATATTGTTTACCATTTATGATGACTGATGTTGGTTCAGAAAAAGGCAATTGAATATAGAAATCACAATTTTACAGCCTAAATTTGAAAAGTACATTATTGGCACTTATAGAAATTGATGCCTTATTGACATCGAGCTAGATAGATGACAGAGTATTTGTAAAATTCAGAAAAGAACCTCTTACCTGCCCATCCAAGTACCCTAATGGAGTATTTCGGCCACAATTTCTCTGGCTTCTGTCGGTCCTTCACAGCCTTGGTTACATTACGGCCTGATGGCCAGAAACACTCATTTGTTCTTCGGTCATCCAACATGTTGGAATTATATCCACCACAGATTGGCCATCGTAGGTTTCGTCAATAAACTCGACAACACAGAACAGGGGCATGCTGCAAAGTTCATAATGGTTACTGATTGTGTAATTGGACAAATGCAACAGCTCCATCCTGCAATGGCAGAAGTATTAGTCTCTCAGTTAAATCTGTGACTGACACACCGTGCAGCTCGTGAGACAGCCGTGTCACTGTTCTAATCCCCACACACATTGACTCAATAGGGTAGTTGTAAAAGCTGCCTTTTTCATAAAACTGACAGACTGCATACATACCCCCTGATACCAACTCAACAATGTTCCGCACCACAGCAACTTTGCCCTTAACATTAAAACAATTGCTGCCTTCACGACGAGAAATGATATTGCCCTCATGTCTGTACTTTATGTACTGCATGCGGACAGGAACATCAGGGAGAGTCGGACCTGAGAAATGTGGTTGTAGAGGCTTATTTGCCCTCTCTTTTCTACTTTTAAGGGAGAGTGAACGCTGCTTTTCACTGAGACGTCTTACGAGTTGTTGAACTGCGCCTTGGGGCCGTCTCACTAGCCGCTTCATAGTCCCCAGATGGTTTTCGAAAGGGAAACATGACACGTTGTTTAGGGCACCAAAGTTTCTGGCATCATCAGCAAGATGGATGAGTGAGTGAGTCTTATACACTAGCTGCTCTGATCCATATATCTGTCCAAAATTTGTCACATAACATTTCAGTAGCTTCTCTGCATATTCACAGTGCTTAGAGCACAAGGCTGGACTGAGAAGTATCCTCATTGCAACTGAAAGTAGCATAAAGTTTTTGTACAGCCTTGTTGGTAGGCGTCCTTTCAGTACCACAGGACCTGTGTACAACAGAAACTGTCGATATTCAGTGGCCTTCCAATTTCTGTATTCTCGAAGTGACCTTGGCTTACGTGAAAAATTCTGTGGGAGATTTGCTCTGATTGATTCCAAGTGATCAGAAATCATGTTGATTGTGGAAGCAGAAAGACGACTACTTAAAGGTCCCTTGGTCCAAAGATGTACAATTCTTCTAACATGTCCTAAGCATACCAAATGCATATAGTCAAGGACAAAGCTTGAGACCATTGTAATGCCAAGCTCCTGTAGCGGTGAGACTATATCATTATGGTGATGTTCACTATCAAGCTGCTGATCAAAGGTCAAGTCTGTCCGAAGCGGTGCAGTCAATTCTGGAAACACAACTGTACCTAAATGAACCCCATACTCAGTACATCGCTCACAGGAGCTGTAGCCAGTGTGACCTTTGATGCATTTCAAGTAGGCACGAGCAGGTGCATCACAAATAAATGCATCTGGAAGAGCAACATTGTAATGTCTTTCATTGTATTCTAGACCATCACGCATTAATAGCTTCAACTCCTCAATGAAATCCTTCAGGTATTCATGAACCGATTGAGGCTTTGTTGGGCCTGCAAACAGACCAATGACACCAACATTAGCTCTGGGAAGTTCCTTGATCTTAGCCAGAATAGGCCATAACTCCTGTTTAGAGCTGCCTGAGAGGGGTATACCATCAATGTTAATGCGCAGTGTTATAGTGTCTACTGAGGAATGTGCTTCTTTTGACAGCGCTGAAATGATTAAGTTAGACACTCCAATATGGCAGTAGCATCCAGCTCCGATGTCTTTGATTTCGTAGGTTGTTGAGGTTGACAAAAGTGTTCTTGGATCTTTTGGTAACTCTAAGCCACACTGCACTAATAAGTGCAACAACTCTGACAGCGCACTATGTGAAATATTGTGATTTACTGCCCAGTCTCCCAATTTCCTACAAGGGTCTGACTTGTCACCTGTGCTTTCCGAATCAGTCTGATCATTTGTGGCTTCAAAACTGTGTTTGGAAACAACTTCAGAATGTGATTCATCACTTTGAGACCCCAAATCTTCACTATGATGTCCACAGATCTGTCGGTCATTTGAATTGTTACTTCCATGAGACTCCAACTCTTCCTCTGATGCAGTTAAATCCATATTTGTTGGCACAATGTCCTCGTCATTATGGCAGTCTTCCAAAAACGTCAAGTGCTCCTGTACTTTCATTTTAACACGTCTTCGTTTAGTCCAACGACTGTCATCATAATCCATTTTTCTTTTTGATCTGTAACAGACAAAGCTTTTGTACTATATAAAACCGACAGACATATTGAGGTGTTTAAGTTAAAGACCTGCTGACTGTCACACACATGTGTGTGTGAAATTAATTGTGGCTCAGAGATAATATATTCCAATATCCAAAGATCGTGACACATCCCTAATCTGTGATGGTCTGTTTTAAAGGAGTCATATGTAAGATTGTGGCCAGAACTGATACTACAATCATGTTTAATTGAGCAATATCAGGGTTTTTCCTTGGCCAAAAAAGGACAGTGGTGGTAACCCTTCGCGGAGCACACGGCATGGTGCGATCATAGCTACGACGGTGGGGGGTGGGGTGTGCTAGTGTAACTGTAAGATCCAGAAATAGCATGGGTCATGCAGAATAAGAAAAACCAGCGCACCCGACAGACAGCGCTTGAAGTATTTATTTTTGGATTTCCTCATCGTGAGGCGGTGGCGGCTAAGAAATAACGGAAATCTCTATGGAGGAAAAACCCTTCATGAAAGAAATTGATAAAAATGGGCAAAATGGGTTAAATAACATATCCACCCAAATTCTGAATACTTTAGAGCCCTCCTCTCCCTGATTGGGAACTTTCATCAAATATCAAATGTAAACAGTATCAGTTGTGGACTGCACCTCTGCTTTTGAAATGAGAATATCCTGGTTAAACTACTGTGATATAAGTCATAAGCATTTGAAATTAACAATTTGTCAACGTCTTGTAACATATCAGGAGCATTTAAAGGAAACTTTAAGGTCGATGTATGGAAACTTATGCCATATTTATGAACAGGGTACACCTCCTCCTGTCTGGCAGGCTCCTGTCTTCTGGCTGGCAAGACCTTAATGAAATTAGACAAAAATTGAGCAAATCAGTGTTCAACAGGAGCTTTCAATAAAAAGATAAGTAACCATTTAACATCAAATAACCAGCTTACATGACACTAAGTGTGTGTGTGCGTGTGTCTGTGTGCATGTGTATGCGTGCAGAGCACACAGGGACATTAGTGTGTGCAAGCGTCCACGATAAGCAAGGCTTACGTGTCACTCAGCAATATGCGTATTATGGCTGCAACGATTCGTCAATGTTTTCGACAAAAATCGATAATAGAAATAGTCGACAATGAATTCCATTGTGGACAATTGTCGATAGACATGTTTTTCCAACGGAGTGAGGCATCTCACTATAATCTCTGCCGTGAGTTGCACATGCACAATAGCATCTCTGCCGAGCGGTAGCATACAGTAATGGCGGTGTCCTATACAGCAGCTAAAGTCTGGGAGCTTTTTAGCCTGGATACAGCAAATAATTTCAGACTGGCGAGAATTGTAAAGTTTTTTTGCAACAGACTGTGCAGTTGTCCACTGAATGTACTTCACAAAATTCACTTAATATTTGTTGTGTTCACTGTTTAACTGCTGCTGTGTGCCTGCCCTTGGTTTACAGGAAACATGTTGTTCACTTGATTTTAATTTATTATTTATTTTTTTATAAAACACATTTGCCTGTCCTTAAAAAATGGATGTTTATTTGTTTATGGATTTATGTCTATACTGACTGAACACTGTGCCTAATTGGTTTTAGATTGACATTTTTATTTACTTTTTGTATGAATCGGCCTCTCTCTCCCTTCTCTCCCCTCTCGGCCATGTTTTACCTACATAAAAAGGGGTATGAGCCCCGGTCTCCCTGTGCATCTTGCTGGCTTCTATCATTAGTTGTAGTGTTGCAGTTACAACTGCACTAATACAAAATGAAGGATAAATATTGACTAAGGTTGAATTTTGTTTGCTTGCATAACCCAAAGAGCAAATATATATCTTATTATAAAAATATAATTATTAAAACTCATAAAATATTCTGACAAAGGAGCTAAATAAATGATAATTGTATAATAATAATATAATTACCTACATTTTAAGTATATGAATACTTAAGTATATGAATTAATATCAGCCTTATCCCAGGAACATCACGGTTGATGCTCATGATGCCAAACCACTCAGATGTTCCGAGTCATAAGGCTGATATTAATTCAGCTCCATCAAATTGGCTGTGCTTGTTTTACTTTCATATACTTAAAATGTAGGTAATTATATTATTATTATACAATTATCATTTATTTAGCTCCTTTGTCAGAATTTTACGAGTTTTAATAATTCTTATATTTTTATAAGATATCTGCAGCTACATTTGCTCTTTGGGTTATGCAAGCAAACAAAATTCAACCTTAGTCAATATTTATCCTTCATTTTGTATTAGCTGCTAGTGCAGTTGTAACTGCAACACTACAACTAACGATAGAAGCCAGCAAGATGCACAGGGAGACCGACATTATGATGTTTACAAGCCCAAAACTTTTGAGACTGTCTGCTTACACATTTAGTTTGATTTGATTTGTTCCAATTTATTCTTAGAGCAAAAGGTGGGGACAGTGCAATATGTTGAAGTATGTGTTATTATGCAATATGTGCAATATGTTTTTATGTTTAAAGCATGAGGAAGGGTTCGGGACGGAACCAAACTCTGAATCTGATATTGATTAGATGAATTTGAAGTGAAATAATGATGAATATATTTTATATCATATCACCGTTATTGAATAAAAGTATATTGTGATATATACTGAACTATTGCCCAGCCCTATAGCTAAACCAAACCCGCTGTTTTTCCTTTTGGTTAGATTCTACATCAGATTAAACAGCACAAACCAAAAATACAGCCTACTGTACAATCGGCAGTGTTATTTTTATGGCAATATAATATTTCAACTTACCTTAATTTTATGGAAATTCGGCGTTGGTCGGAAGAAATATGCACTTCACCTCCAAGTCACAGCCAGCTTGCTTTCCGATTCCGAATGGACTGTTAACGTTTTGAGCGCGAAACAGGGCCTTTGCATTCAGGCCCCAGAGATGTCCGAACTGCCTGACTAAATAACAATTTAATACAGTAAAATTCGTAAATTAAAGGATATGTGAGAGAATTAACAAACAACTTCACTGCTTCGCTGGCTTCTTATGAATGACCCTAATTAGGTGTTGTTGTGCATAACAGGCAGTTGTGGAGAGTACTGAAAATCTGTAGTCAAGTCCAATTAAGTGCGTTGCTAAAATATTACTCAATTACGAGTAAAACCGGTGTTAGCGAAATACTCAAATAAAAGTACAGTTTGTAAAAATAAATTAAAATAATAAAAATTAAAAAATTAAAAGAAAATATTCAGAGTATTAGTTACTTTTAACCACTGATGTCACCATCACTTCTCCAGACAAGGGCTGGAAATTGTGTTTTCCTTTACCAGAAGTTAACATGCCAACAATCTATTAATCATTAATAACTGATAAGATGCAAAAAAAAGTGTTTTTACCTAATTTTTTTCTCATTTAAGTATTGATTTCCTTAAGCAAATGCCTCCGGCAGACAAAAAACTAAATTACATGAGGAGGAGCCATGACTATTGATTAAATATCCATGAATACATTTTTAACTGGTTAAATTCTTCCTTCAGAATCAATGAAAGATCAATCATTAACGTCCTTTTTTTGTTTTGTTTCGTTTTCCATCCTCATGACCCGGTTTTCATCGGCTTGTTTGCTATCAAATCACCTTACTGGCTACAAAAATGCAGATAAAAGGTTTGGATATGAATTAAAATTTTACTCAGTACTCAACTATAATTTTAAAAGTAATTTAGTAGATTACATGGATTAATGAATATTACAAGTAAAAGTACAGGCTTGAAAATCTACTCATAAAAGTACAAGTACCCCAAAAAACTACTTAATTACAGTAATCTGAGTATTTGTAATTAATGACTTCCACCTCTGATACCAGAAACCACTCCCCAGGCGGGTCTTGAATCTGGATATCCAGCGTGGTAGATGAATGTGCAAACTGACCAAAAGCCAATTGGGTAGCTAAATGGGTCCTATGAGGCATCAGGGAGGGATTTACCCAACATTCTACAGGCAACTATATGTTATAAGCAACTTATGTTAAGTTAGCAAAATATTCATACAATATAAATATTGTAAATATTCAAATGCCAGCAGTAGCAATGCTGTCTCCTTTACACTTATCCCCATGAATCTGTCCCAATCTGGGTCACTGCACCAATGAAAGTGTTTATGTGAATGCTTCATGCACTGTCGGAAGGCTTTCTGCAGCTTCATTCTTTTACTTAAATTGAAAGGGACTCTGGCCTTATAGGCCTACTTCTTTAACTACCTCAGCCCCTCCCTTTACCATCTTAAACCATAAACCATGTATATGTCAATGCATCCTGAAGATCTTCAGATAGCCTAACCAAACAGATCTACTGTACCTTTTACAGCCAACACAGTCATTGTTGGTGTATGAGCTACACCTTGATAGAAACACATGCTAATCCTTGGTCCAAGGACATCTAACAACACAGAAGTGGCAGACAGACTGATGATGAGGCCTCCTGCAAGTCCTTTTTTTTTCTTTTCTTTTTTCCTCTTGTCCTGTCCAGCATCGAAGCAAGCAGAATGATGCTCTGTCTGCCATGTTGTGACGAGCAGATTTTGCTTTGCCAAGAGGAGCTTGAATGATAAGGCTCCCCTTGATATCCTAAGTTAAGCTTATTTTATTTTTGATGCTTGTTTGTAGATGAGCATTACATAATATTGCTGGACCTGAACCAATCACCCAAACCCATGGCCAATAAATATGCCATTCAAGACCCATATATGTGTTCCCAGTTCAAACCCGTGCCAACTTGGCCCATAAATATATCATGCAAGACCCATATATGTGTTCCCAGATCAAACCCATGCCCACTTGGCCCATAAATATGTCATGCAAGACCCATATATGTGTTCCCAGTTCAAACCCATGCCCACTTGGCCCATAAAGTTTCTATGCAGGACCCATATGTGCATTCCCAGTTCAAACCCATGCCCACTTGGCCCATAAATATGCCATTCAAGACCCATATAGGTGTTCCCAGATCAAACCCATGCCCACTTGGCCCATAAATATGCCATTCAAGACCCATATATGTGTTCCCAGATCAAACCCATGCCCACTTGGCCCATAAAAATTATATGCAGGACCCATATGTGCATTCCCAGTTCAAACCCATGCCCACTTGGCCCATAAATATGCCATTCAAGACCCATATATGTGTTCCCAGTTCAAACCCATGCCCACTTGGCCCATAAAAATTATATGCAGGACCCATATGTGCATTCCCAGTTCAAACCCATGCCCACTTGGCCCATAAATATGCCATTCAAGACCCATATATGTGTTCCCAGATCAAACCCATGCCCACTTGGCCCATGCTTGTCCCTTATGGGGCCCATGTAATCAGCTCATATGGGCTTCCTATGTGGGACTCGTACTACAAAACCTACATGGGACCCGCTGATTTCACCCAGCTAAAGCCCATGCCCACACAGTACCCATGGAACCCGTAGTTAACCCATCTGGGCCCCACATGTCATTGCTGGCTGGGACTTGTACAATTGGTTCGGTCAAACCTCCCTCTGTGTTAGAAGTCCAATTCCGCAATAGTACCCCATTTTCAACGAAGTACCCATTAACGGAACTCTCTGCTACATTAAGAGATAAAGCAGCATCAAACAGCGAGTTCAGAGATGAATCCGCTTTCTGAGCAGACACCCAGACCTGATGGGGAATAGAAGGCAAAGCAAGGAGACCAGGCACTACCCTCTTAGAGGTAAACAAGTCCTTCACATCACTTAGTTTTGCTTCGGCTGATTGTTTATGCATTGCACGCGTAAGTGCACAAGACACAAATACCTCTGGATACTGCTGGGAGATATCAGTGTCACCCAATGGAGCAGGACAAGTAGCAACCACAGGTGGAGGTGGAACATCACGCCATACACGGTCACCCACCAGATTATTCCCCAAAATCACTGAAACTCCTTCCATTGGTAATGAAGGACGGACTCCAATCACCACTGCTCCATTTACTAAATCAGATTGGAGAAACATGTTACGTAGGGGTACAGACAATGTTTGCAATCCTATGCCGCGAATCAGCACACTGTTTCCTGTATTGGACTCCTGAGTAAAAGGAAGGACAGTTTGCAAAATGAATGATTCTGATGCACCCGTGTCTCTGAGAATCTTAATAGGAACCTTCTCAGTACTTCCAAGCAATGACACATAGCCTTCTGTAATGAAGGGAGCATACCCAACATTGCAAGGTACCACTGGTTTCTCCAGACTCTGTAAAATATCAAAACAGTCAGAATTATTATCTGTCTGAACAGATGAAATGGCAAGAGCAGGCTTGGGTTCAGATTTAACATGCATCAGTTTTCCTTTAAGTGCTAAACAATCCTTTTTCCAGTGTCCCTTTAAATGACAATAAGCACACCGGTCATTTTTATCAGCGTAACTTAAAATTCCTCTCACTCTTATCAGACAAGGCATGACGGGCAGTTACACTCTCTGTTGGACTATCACTGAACTTAAGCCTACTTTTCTTAACTTCACATTTATGAGTGAGTGCATGCTCATCAGTAAGAATAGCAGCCTCTTCTGTAGATGTAACATTTCGATCAGTCAAAAAGATGGAAACATGCTCAGACAAAGTGCTTTTAAACTGTTCTAACAGGAACAACTCATGAAGATCTTCACGACTGGTTACACCTGAAGCAGCACGCCAGCAATCTAACTGGATTTTTAAATCTCTCACAAATTCACAATACGTCTGTTCTGCAGGTTTTCGCATATTTCTAAATTTCTGCCTATAGGCCTCTAGTACCAGCTCATAAGCTTTCAGTATTGCCTTGATTTAAACCGTGTAAGTTTTAAAACTTTGCGATTAAGTAATTGTGAATTAGTGATGAACACGTGATAACCTGATTGACTTTATTTCTGTCAGACGTCTACAGAAGATCTTATTGAGAATGAACTAAGGTTTAGAGGTTGATTTATTGTTTCATTTGAATTAAACCATGTTAGAGATCAGTGTTTGCTTTAGTTGTGCTCTTGCCCCTTGACTTCAGTCTTTGTGTATTCTCTGGCTGTTATAACCATGCTTTTCTAAAATATGTTTGTTAGAACAAATAATACCTGTTAATATTTTCTCTGGGATTTTTAGTTATGTAGCTTCCTGGTGATGACAAATGTCAATTATGGAGATGTTTAGAAATCAAAAACTGACTAAATACGCGAGTCATGATTACTTCAACTCAGTATAATGGAAACCATTCAAAGAGCCAGTGGTTTCATCGTAATCTGTTTAAATAAAATTACTGAACACTTTATGCACATACATCTTTCATGGCAGGAATTCGTCACACACATCAATAATCAGAATATGAACCTCTACAATGGTGACAAAAAAAAATTGCTGCAATGCATGCTGGGTATTATTATAGTACAAAACTAATCTATGGCTCCCAGCATGCTCTGCTGCATTTATTTTTATTATGGTAACCATTGTTGAGGTTCATATGCTGATTATTGATGTCTGTGTCTGACTGTTTAACACCGTAGGAGGCAGAACAGTTTAGAAAATACTTTATATTATCTGATTATCACAAAATCACTGCTTCTTAGACTGTTATTAAACTAATTACAGAATATTTACATCAGGGATTATTTTCCCGATCAGCTCCATAATTGATGATCATCATCAACAGGTTAAGTACAAAATGCCAATGGCTTTTCTACTGGACTTTTGAGATACAACAAACATGTTTCAGAAACATGTGGTTATAACAGCCAGAAAAAACAAAGACTAAAGTCAAGGGTCCAGAGCACAACTAAAGCAAACACTGATCTCTAACATGGTTACTTCAAATGAAACAATAAATCAACATCTAAACCTTAGTTCATTCTCAATAAGATCTTCTGTAGACGTCTGACAGAAATAAAGTCAGTCTGGTTATCACGTGTTCATCACTAATTCACAATTATCACTCAATTAATCATTTCATTACTTAATCGCAGAGTTTTAAAACTTACATGGTTTAAAATCAAGGCAATCTGTTTACTCAAATGGTTTGAGTTGTTTACTGGTCGGGTTTTACAGTGTAGCATATTTTTAAAACGTATTTAAATATAAAATGTATGTTTATTTGCAACGGTTATGCTAACAACAATAAAAAAAAAACATTTATAACAGTAAAACAGCGACATCTGCTGACGGACACATGCTGCGATGTCACAGGAACATCCCAGCTGAAGATAATGAGGAAATTATATTGCTCCTTTAGCAAAGTGCATTCCTAACGACTACTTAATGTCACGCACATGCCCTACTCACTCCAAAGTCCCCACTCCAAGGGGATAGGGATGATCACTTACATTTGGAATTTGCCCAGGAACCGTTCGGTACCGGTACTAGTACCGGCACACCCCTAATCACGAGCATTTAAAGAAGAATAAGCTTTTTGTGCCTTACCGGTTAACACACACTGCAACAAAGACTGTTTAGAATCTGGCCATTTCATAACATCTGCCAAACGTTCAAACAAACTGAAGAACGGGTCTACATCAGTTTCACTAAATTTGGGTATCAGCTTAATATTATTGGCTACATCCAACCCTTTTCTGACCGAACTGGTTAGACCACTTGTACTGTCCCCCATTTTACACTCACCAATTAACTGAAACCGCAAAGCCTCAAACTCCAATTTGCGAATTTCAATTTCACGATTCAATTTCGCCTTTTCTATCCCTAAAAGCATTGGTTCTTTTCGTTGCTCAAAAGAGAATGTGGAAGCAATAACTGAAGATTGTGCAGCAGTATCATCAAAACCAACAGGCTTATCAGGAACAAAGACCTATAACTTAACTAGAGCAGCTTTAACAATTAGTGCAACAGACCCCTTTAACTTTTTTTCTTTGGTGGTTAAACAGATCTCATACTTAGCGGCCACCTCCAACAACTGTTCTTTCTTTAGTTGATCAAACAATCCCTCACTAGGAGACTCAAATCCATCTAAAACAGTAGCCATTATCTATTTTTCTATTCAGCAGAACTCAATCGAGTGATTTAATTTACAAGCACCAACAAGTGATTATTCACCCTACTCTCTCTCCTCCCCCCTAAAATAACTCAACCCTAGTCTTCATGCCTCCACCAAGAGTAGAGTATTTTTAAGCACTCAAATAACGTCAAATGTATAAACTCACGGACAAACCAGTGAGACATACAATAGCGGCAGCGCTCTCAACTCAGCGTCAGCACAAAAACAACAAACTAAAATAAAAAAAAATCAACGCAATGCGCTGCTAAACCTAACGGGGAACATCACCATTAGTGTAACAAAAGACAGAGTTAGCTGACAAATTACCTTTCAACAATATTAGCTTACCGAGTAGAGTACACATACATAACAAAATCCTGCCAGAGCTAACGTTACACTGTATAGCCTAGAGAGAAAAAAAGTTCTTACAAGGGAAACTCTTACAATAAATCAATACACTCACCATACGGTCTTTTTCGGTTACCACTTATTTTCTCTTCAGTTGAAAACAATGAAGAAACTCCACCTTTTTAAAAGACACCAAAAACCTCTCGCGCACATTTCCCAGAAACAAACAAAACATCCTCGGTTCATTAGCGCTGTTCATTCCGTTTTCTTACCAAATAGAAGCTGGACCTTCCAAATTCTACCAAACATTTGAGGACGAGCCCCCAATTGTTACGTTCCGGCTCAAGGAAGTAACAAAATAAAGGGATCAGAGTCCAAAAATTAAATTAAACAAAATATTTATTTTACATCTAGGGGTTATATGAAAAAGAAAAAAAGATGTTCGACAAAAAACAAACAAACAAACAATAAAGAAAAAATCAATATGAAGGTCCAGCTCCTGAGCACAACTGCAGGACAGGGGACAGAACTCCTTCTCACAAAGGACAGCCATCTTAAATACTGCTTTCCAAATTCAACACAGGTGTGGATCCTTATCTGGCAACCTATAGGAAAACGAGAAAACAACAGAACAAACCCAAAACAAAACTGAGCCGTAACAATTGGTAAAATATTATAGTAAAATATTAGCAATTTATATGTTTTTTGTATATGGCTTTATTTAATTAGAATACACACATCTGTTTTGAATGGCCTTCAATGAAAGATGTCTGTGTAGTTATGTCTAACCAGCGGAAGCTAACAGACCACGAGAAGAGAGAAATCCAAGTACACCTACAGAATGACCTACAGAATACATGCACTGTAAATTCTTAACAATAAAGTGTCATGAATGTTCTTGAAAGTGTCATGAACCATCTTTTTATGAACAAAAAGATTTTCAATCATCATCAGTATAAAAAAAAATATAAAAAGATAATTATTTCACATAACTAATTTAGGAAAATATAGATTTTAGGAGATTATGGAAATATTTAATAACTAAAGTACAGATTATTAAAATAAATGAAAATGTTTTTAAGGCCTTGTTTTTCTATATTCAGTCACTAGGAGGCGCTCTAGCAGGGCCTTTATAGAGAGATACTGTCTGAACACCATTAAACAGATTATAAACCCCTCATAAAATACATTAAATATCATTATTTTAAAACTGCAGTCTGTTTACGGATAAAATGTATTTAAATTTGAAGTTTTTCTCAATCATTTGCTCTCAACTGATCACTTGCTACTATATTCAAACAAAATAAATATTTTGTTAATGTCAATCAATCAGATTATTGTGCTGAGCTCATATCTTGCTATTTTGCTAGATCATGGAGTTCAACAGACATGTATGAAAATATGCTAAAATAGTCATGAAGAGAGATGAAGAGCAGCTTAAGAGCAGAGTAGAATATAAACCATAAAACAGACTTGATTCACACATTTAGAGCTGGAGCTCAACCTTACTGTAAACTCAAAATGTTGGTCTGATTTCAGTCCCTGGGTCTGATGATGATGTCTAGTGTCTCACTTCTTGTAGACCAGGGTCTGTATTCAGTACTGCTGCACCCTATATTCAGAATACGCTGTTTGTGTAGGGCATAAAAGTGTATGCATTACAGCCATAAAACATAATTGTTCATCTAGGTGTCAATAATGCACAACTTTTACATTTTTTGATATTCATTCAAATAAACTGTAAATCATATGTAAATTATTCTACTTTTTCACACCCGATTGGGCCAAACGCAAATTTGAAGCTCAATAGCATTTGAGGAGAAAGACTTACAGTCATAAAAACAATTGTAATGTGTTCATTCAGGTGTCAGCTATAATGCACACCATATACATTTTAAATATTTATTAAAATAAATTGTAAATCATTTAGGTAAATACAATACCCTTGAATCACTTTCAGGCACATTCATGTGAAGTGTTTTTTTTTTTTTTTGGCTGTTGAAGTTAATGTTTTATTGTCAGAAATAATTTAACCAACACCAATGAATCTTCTACATAATATTCTCTCTGACTTTTCAGGTTCCCTTACAAAATTAGCCATGGTCTTTAAATGACATAAAATGCATTACATACATATATATAAACAATGAGGTAATAATGATTGGTTAATAATAACACTGTTAAAATACAGTAAATAATGTAGGCAAATACAAAATAAACTATTTATGTACATAACATGTTATTACAAATGCCTGCAAATGGAGCCAAATGCCATGTAATTGCTGCTGTTACACTTACAGGAAAATCAAATCCTTGTTTAGGCTACTGGCCAAAAATTTCATTCAAATATTCATCTTTAATTTTTGGCCCCCTTTTTGCTATAGATGACACAGCCTTTATAATTTCTTCAACAAAAAACGTGCATATCACAACCCTTACAAAAATAAATCATGGTTGTATCACAGTAAAACTGCTTCATTTACTTTTGCATGATTTCTGAATGCTTGAGATTATAAAATAAACAAGATTCATAATAAAGTTATAGCCATAAATGTCAAGAGTAACAATTGTAATTTGTAAATAGTACAATTTATTTGTTAATTAATTAATTAATTAATTTTTATTTTATTAAAGTTCTGTTAAAGTTCTGTTTTCACTCCATTGGGTTTTTTATGTTTGTTTGTTTTTTTGTTTGTTTGTTTTTCATCATATTTAAGGAGGGGGGTACAATCCTGCACAGGGCACCCATTTGTCCAACAGCGGCCCTCTATAGAATCCATTTTTTATCATGATTCAAATGCTGGAGTTTTCTCCCCTCTGCAAAAAATAAATAAATAAATAAATAAATTAAATAAAGCTTTGTAGATGCACCTCAACTTTTCGACTACATGATGGCAGCAGTGGACTAAGTTCAAATTTTATGAATTATAACTAGTGAATTTGCATAATGCATAAAGACCAGTAAGGCATCTAAACGTGAACTTTTGGCCCCACACAAAGAAAACTAAATGTAAAAAGCTGAATGTTCTCCAGTATTTCATGTTCAAAAACTAGCCTTACTGCACCTTTAGGTCTCTACAAAAGAGGCTTATAAATTGTAAGGTTTACAAGTTTCATATGACCAGTGAATGGAAAAGAAGCCCTTTACACATTACAGAAACCTGCAGCTTTTCTGACTCATTTAAAAACGGATCATCTTATATTTTTTTACGCCTATAACAGCTGTAAAGTGCACGTTCAGTAAAAATGAGAACATCTCTGTTCCTGCTGTGAATGGTGACAGGTCATTACGTGAGTTTAAAGGTTTTTGAAAAAGAAATTCAATCACGTTTGTTACCATAATTGTCAAAAAATAACTCTTTATGCTGTGAATGTCTGTTGAATAACTAGTTAAAGCTTTCTAACATCAAATTATTCTGACAGTGTTTCACTCTGAGAGTTATTGCAGACATTTTTACTGGCTTTCAGATTTATTCTGGTAAAACTGTTTTAAAACTTTCAGATATAGATACTTTTCAGCTAAGCACAAACTCACTTTTCTTATTGTTTGAATAACATTCCTGTACAAAAACATAGTCCTGATCTTATTCCTAAACCTAACCCTATCCATTAGTGATCCCTTAATCAGAAGTAAATAAGAAGTGAATAAGAATGGTATAGAAGCCCTAACCCTTGTTTTAAGCCTAAACTTGACATTGATTGGTTGACTAAAAATGATGTTCCAGGATTAACAAGAACATCAACATCACGATCCAGGGACATGTTCTTCTTGGTGAAATCACATTTACTCAAATGTCTGCATGATGAAATCAACACAGGGCCAGTGGCCCAACTCTTTTGTCCTTATAATTATTTACATGATTAGAAACATCTTTAGGTTTAATATTGTGAACAAAATAGACACAGGAAATTCTGTCATTGACAAAATGAACAAATGTGCAAGCAGCATTTACAGTAGTTTTGATTGCAATAGAAGAAGAAGAAAAAAAAATGTCTTTCTATCCTCGCTGTCAAACCCGTCTGGATCTGACATCATAAACCAGCACAGCAACAGCAGCCACGCCCACCAGAGCAGAGCGAGCCAATCGGATCACAGCTTCAGTAAACCCATAGGAGTGGATATAGTCTAAGGATTGAGAGGAAAATAATTTGTGAATTATTTTAAGACAGGCTAATGAGTAATAAAATTGGCTTTAACAAGGCAAATGCACAACTAGTTCTCTTGTGAGTGTTTGTTTTCAGCCAAAAAGGTGGGACAATGTGTGACTGAATCCCCTAAATTGTAGTTTAGAATGTGTATATTATCATTTATTTCCATAACACATACAGTGACGTTTGTGGCTAGATTTTGAAAGCAGCTTGTGTGTTACTTTTGTCTATAATGATTTCAAGTTCAACACCAAAACTATGACCTTTGTCAAAAACAACACATTTAACGCGTTTTTTTTTTTTCATAAGGAAAATGATTTGTTTGTTTCATCTTATAATGATGATGATGAAGGATTCTGTGGACAGGTGATCACAGGAACGGGGAGATGAGCTGAAAAACACAATAAATACAGGGAAAACATGCCAGTGGTTTATTACAACAGTTTATAAACCCAGAAATATGCAAAAAAAAATAAAGATGCAAATGCAAATAAAATTGCACTTGTGAGATACACTAAAAAGTTGCAGTTTTGTGAAACAGAAATAGGATACAGTGTTTGGTAGTTCCCATATTTGAATCACCATTTGACTGAACAGAGAAGCGATGACTTTTGCATCCTTTACTTCATCATCGAAAGTATTTCATTTCAGTTACATTGGTGGTTTCAATCTACTAAAAGTATTTTAGTTGAAGTCTTCATTCTGGGCTGAGAATTTATATATGCCAAAGACCCTGACCAACATGAAAAGCAACCAACCACAAATGGTTTTGTTTTTAAATGACATTTGGGAATGTAGATTATACCACAATAACAAAGTGGAAACTTTGCCATAGATGATATGTCAAGGATGAGGAAATATTCAAAATAACACACCATATTTAAAAATAAAATAATACTCCATATTTAAAAAAAAAAACAAGTGACCATCTTATAATTAAATCATTTTTATTTTCATTTTATCCAAAGCAGCTTTAGTAAAAATCATATTACCATATCTTAAATTACTGTTATGCTATTATGAATATTCACTGTAATTTTTTTATACTATATTTAAAATAAGATTATGAAAAGAGGCAGAAATATGTATAATAAAAACACTCTGCTTACCATAGATTTTAACAATGAAATATTATATTATATAAGCCGAACTGAAGAGAGATATTTGACAACAATAAGCGCTATCTACAGAAAAATCAGATTCAGAGTTCATATACAAATAAGTCTTTGCTGTTTTTGACTTGTGGAGGGTTATTTGAGCAGTCTGTGACCTCTTAAACAAAATGTGTAACGTTTTTCCTGCCTGTCTTTATTATCTCTGACTGGTTCCAAATGTGTTTCAGTTACAGTTTTAGTAAACCAGCTTCAGTTGTGACTGAAACAGTTTCAATATTTGTTCCACAGTTGTGTTTGGTGTTGAGCGAGTACAGCATTATCTGTATCTGTTAACCATATGAATTATCTGTATCTGTATCTGTATCTGTACTCGGACTGGGCGGGGCCTAACCCAGAAGTGGGCGGGATTTAACCCGGAAGTGGGTCTGGTTGACTTAAAACGGGCGGGGCTTTAACCGGTATGTTATTTTAAGCATGCAATTGATAGGGGTTGATCAGAAATTGTTATATTTATTGCTGATTAGAAAACTATTTACATGACATCATCAGCATTGAGCTGCAGATCAATGGTTTTGATCACGATAACAAACGAACTATATACAGAACAAGTTTTGCAACAATGAATACAACACATGCGGTTGCAATTATGAAGTTAAATGTAATTGAGTTTATGTAAGAGTTTTCATCTCAACATAACTTTCTTTTTTTAACTTGTAATTTTTTTATAATCAGTGTGATTTTTTTATTTCCACACCAGGTATGTGTGTGTGTGTGTTAATTTGTAATATTATTTATACCACAACTACCTTTATTTTTTTATGAAATAGAGCAAGAAAGTGTCACAGTGCATGAAGTCAAAAAACTGGTTAGAGCCAGCAGACAGTTTAAAAAAAAAAAATCAGATGACCGGCAGAGAGAGGGAGAAAGAGACTGTGTGTGTGTGTGTAGCTAATTAATTTGTAATATAGTTTTATATACCACAACTACCTTTATTTATTTTTTATGAAATACAGCAAGAAATAAGTGTCACTCAGTGCGTGAAGTCAAAACACTGGTTAGAGCCAGCTGACGTTTAAAAAAGAAAAAAAAATCTCCGACAGGCAGAGACGCAACGCGAGTCGCATTCTAACAAGCGCCACGTCTAAACAAACCCCACGTTTACCAAAACTCTACTGGTTATTAAGTAAGTGCTACAAACCAAAGTAAAAAACAAACCTGAAGCTGAAGAACACCTAAACGTTAACGGAAAAGACCCGCGAACCTGAGTGACTGATGGAGAGAGAGAGAGAGAGAGAGAGAGAGAGCGAGCGCTGTTCTCTTCTCAGTGTTCTGTGTGTGAGTGAGCAGAGCGTGACACAGCAACACAATAACACGCAGACACGGTCAGCAACACAATGAGAATTTGTATTTAATCCGAGCACAGATATTGACTCGTATTACTCGTATAATACTTGTACTCGGCAAAAGTGCTTTATCCGTACCGGATACTCGTTTCAGCCGAGTATCCGGCTCAACTCTAGTGTTGAGATCAATGAAATACACACCATATCAGTGATGGAGGGAGATTATGTCACTCTACACACTCATGTTACTGAACTGCAGAGATATAATGTGTTTATGTGGATATTTGGACCTCAAAACACTCATATCACTAAAATCAACCACAACCCAGCAAACATGCCCCTTTGGGGCCCGCGTGGGCCCACTGTGGGCAAAAAAATCTTGCCCGTGTGGGCAGCCCACTGTGCGCCCCAATACCGGCGTGAAATGCGGGGCACGTGTGGGCCCCACACTGCGGGGCCCGTGTGGGGCCCGAGTGGGACAGCCCAAAAGTGTGGGTTGAGTGTGGGCTGGCCCACACAAATCTGAGTGGGCCCCCAATAAGGACCAATTGTGTGCCCATAACATGACCACAGGTATGTACACAGTGTGGGCTAGGTGTGAGCACAGTGGGAAGAGTGTGGGTACAGTGTGGGCACAGTGGGAAGAGTGTGGGTACAGTGTGGGCTGGGTGTGGGCACAGTGGGAAGAATGTGGGTACAGTGTGGGCTGGGTGTGGGCACAGTGGGGAGAGTGTGGGTAAAGTGTGGGCTGGGTGTGGGCACAGTGGGGAGAGTGTGGGTACAGTGTGGGCTGGGTGTGGGCACAGTGGGAAGAGTGCGGGTACAGTGTGGGCTGGGTGTGGGCACAGTGGGGAGAGTGTGGGTAAAGTGTGGGCTGGGTGTGGGCACAGTGGGGAGAGTGTGGGTAAAGTGTGGGCTGGGTGTGGGCACAGTGGGAAGAGTGTAGGGACAGTGTGGGCACAGTGGGGAGAGTGTGGGTAAAGTGTGGGCTGGGTGTGGGCACAGTGGGGAGAGTGTGGGTAAAGTGTGGGCTGGGTGTGGGCACAGTGGGAAGAGTGTGGGTACAGTGTGGGCTGGGTGTGGGCACAGTGTGGGGACAGTGTGGGCTGGGTGTGGGCACAGTGGGGAGAGTGTGGGGACAGTGTGGGCTGGGTGAGGACACAGTGGGGAGAGTGTGAGGACAGTGTGGCCTGGGTGTGGGCACAGTGTGGGCACAGTGGGGAGAGTGTGGGTAAAGTGTGGGCTGGGTGTGGGCACAGTGTGGAGAGTGTGGGGACAGTGTGGGCTGGGTGTGGGCACAGTGGGAAGAGTGTGGGGACAGTGTGGGCTGGGTGTGGGCACAGTGTGGGGACAGTGTGGGCTGGGTGTGGGCACAGTGGGGAGAGTGTGGGGACAGTGTGGGCTGGGTGTGGACACAGTGGGGAGAGTGTGGGGACAGTGTGGGCTGGGTGTGGACACAGTGGGGAGAGTGTGGGTAAAGTGTGGGCTGGGTGTGGGCACAGTGTGGAGAGTGTGGGGACAGTGTGGGCTGGGTGTGGGCACAGTGGGAAGAGTGTGGGTACAGTGTGGGCTGGGTGTGGGCACGGTGTGTAGAGTGTGGGGACAGTGTGGGCTGGGTGTGGGCACAGTGTGGGGACAGTGTAGGCTGGGTGTGGGCACAGTGGGAAGAGTGTGGGTACAGTGTGGGCTGGGTGTGGGCACAGTGTGGGCTGGGTGTGGGCACAGTGTGGGTACAGTGTGGGCTGGGTGTGGGCACAGTGTGGGCTGGGTGTGGGCACAGTGGGAAGAGTGTGGGTACAGTGTGGGCACAGTGTGGGGACAGTGGGGAGAGTGTCGGGACAGTGTGGGCTGGGTGTGGACACAGTGGGGAGAGTGTGGGGACAGTGTGGCCTGGGTGTGGGCACAGTGGGGAGAGTGTGGGTACAGTGTGGGCTGGGTGTGGGCACAGTGGGGAGAGTGTGGGTACAGTGTGGGCTGGGTGTGGGCACAGTGGGGAGAGTGCGGGTACAGTGTGGGCTGGGTGTGGGCACAGTGGGGAGAGTGTGGGGACAGTGTGGGCTGGATGTGGGCACAGTGGGGAGAGTGCGGGTACAGTGTGGGCTGGATGTGGGCACAGTGGGGAGAGTGTGGGTACAGTGTGGGCTGGGTGTGGGCACAGTGGGGAGAGTGTGGGAATACTGTGGGCCAAGAGTATGCCCTCTATTCGTCCAAAGTAGCATCCTAGCTGAAAATGTGGACCTAGGGCCCCAGCAATCCTCACAGTATGCCCACACTTTGGAGGGAAATGTGGACATAAACCTGTGTAGGGCCTTTGTGGCCTTAAAAAATAAAACTTTTTACCGGCAGAATGCTGCAATATTACTATTAAATCACATGCAGAATAATTATAAGATGAAAGTAGAAGTAATAAATTAGAGTCATAAATTTCACATACTTTGATTTATTCACGGCCATGTAATAAATGCAGAAAAACACTGTTCAAAAGTTTAGGATAGGTAAGATTTGTAAATGTTTTTAAAACAAGTCTCTTATGCTCACCAAAACTACATTTATGTGATAAGAAATACAGTTAAAGCAGTAACATTATGAAACATTACAATTTTAAATAACCGCTAAAAAAAATACTGTTTTACTATGATGTTTAATTTTCAGCAGCCATTACTAGTCTTTTGTGTCATACAATCCAAAAGAAATTATTAAAATATTCTGTTTTGGTGCTCAATAAACTTTTTTTTTTAGCATCTCAAAAACAGTTGTGCTGCTTCATTTTTGGAAACAGTAATATCTTTTTTTCAGGTTACTTTGAATAGAGGTTTTAAAAGAGCAGCATTTTTTTAATAGGATTTTTGCCCAACAATGTAAAAGTTTTTACTGTTGCTTTTTATCAGTTTAACGCGCCCTTGCTGAATACAAGTAATATCTTAAAGAAAAAAAAAACTTTCAGACCCCAAACTTTTGAACACTAGAATATATTGAATAGATTTATAAAACAGAATAATGACCAATTATAACTTCATTAGAACATTAAGTAGATATTATAGATAATTATAGATGAATCAATCCCCTAAGGAGCACCAGTAGAGCTCTGCCTGATCTCTGATCTTCTGCTCCTTCCACCGTCCCAAGTCTCTTATGTTACAGGGCCACTTTAATAGAAGTCTCCATCTTTGATGCTGTAGCCTGGCTGCTTTTATATATATATATATAAATAACCCCAAACAAAGTCAAAGTTTCCTCCTCAGGAAGTCTCCCAGGGCACTTATATTTTTTTGTGGAACATTTTTTAATGTTAATAATAAATAAATGTATGCTTTACTGAAAGCAGAGATACACAGAGAGTGACAGAGTGTGAATGACTAAATGATACAATGAGAGAGCAGTGGTTGATTGAGATTGAGAGTGAGATTAAGGGAAAACTCAATGAAAGACTAAAATAATTAATTTACAACATTTTCAAATTTCAGTTCTGAAGACGTTGACTCACATACATATCCATATCCAATATGCATGTGTTATGTAAATTTTTTTCCCACTTAAACAACAGAAGGCATTATTGAGTACATAATTAAAAATTGTTTTAACACAAGGTTGAATTATATTCTGGCAAAATACTGCGATATTACTGGGGTGACCCTGAATAGTCGACGATTCAATGATTCGCAAGGAGGAGCCCGATTTGACCACCAATCTAACAGTTGAATATTCACGGCTGTTATGATCATGCCATTTTGGCTATAAATGCTCAAATGTCTGATTTCACACAAAACTACCGGTGTTCACCCAATAAGTTTATATTCAGCCTATTAAGATAATGCTGTAAATACAAATCTGAAAAAGAAGCTTTAAATATTTTAACGTGCATGATCAAATCCAACCACTCCTATAGATTTCAGTTTCACTTTTTATAATCTGAGACCAAAAGAGAAGCATCTTGGCGGCAGGGATTTAAAACTTTAACAAGACTCAAATTGACACAGACGGAGTAAAAGACTGGATTTCTTACACTCGGGTAGGGTACAAGTGATTTCAAAACATTTCAGCCAGTTAAATATATAGTGTATATATTATTTATCTCGTATAAGATGCATTCGGTTGAGTCGCGCTGCAGTAAACATTAAAACATGCAGAACATTAATACCTACTGTCATATACATAACGTTATAATGAGAGCGCAATTATTTAAAAAAAAGTATCGTATCGATTATCGGCAAGATTAGAAAATTCCAATTCGACTATGAAAATCCTAAGTCGAGGACACCCCTAAATATTACCACTTTTATAAACTAACGTTACGGTGTTCGCTGGGTTTGAGACTTTATCCCAAGAGGATGTCTGAGTCACAGATAAAAATACACTGTTAACCCTTGCTGTGTTTTCTAGGTTAAATAACTCTAAAATAGCCAGTGTTTTGCTGTATCATCTGGGAACAGTATTTTACTGTAAAAAAAAACCCGGTAAGGTCTAACAGTGTAGCTTATTATTGTAATACAGTAAGTAATACAGGTCTAAGTAAATGACAGACTTTTCATTTTTGGAAAAATGAGCGCTTTAAAAATTAACTAATGACTTTAACTTGATGCATGAATATGCAGCTTTAAATAAATTGAAGTGTACTTACATGACAAAAGATGCAGTGACCTGTTCCTAGTGACTCTTTATCTGCATCTGACACAAACTAAATGGAGAAAAAGAGGAAACATCAATGAATATCAGTGAAATATTGCATATATCAATACAAATTAAAATGTATTTTTATTTTGACACCATTGAGAAGAGACGCAGGATGACTGCTAGGTTGATCACTTACAACAGTGATGTCCTGGAGGACCAGCATCCTGCAGAGTTTATCTCCAGTCTGTCCACACACCTGTCTGAAGTGTGTGGTGATCCTGAAGACCTCGATCAGCTGCTTCAGCAGTACAGGATTGAGACTTGAGCTTAACTCTGCAGAGTTTATCTCCGGTCTGTCCACACACCTGTCTGAAGTGTGTGGTGATCCTGAAGACCTCGATCAGCTGCTTCAGCAGTACAGGATTGAGACTTGAGCTTAACTCTGAAGAGTTTATCTCCGGTCTGTCCACACACCTGTCTGAAGTGTGTGGTGATCCTGAAGACCTCGATCAGCTGCTTCAGCAGTACAGGATTGAGACTTGAGCTTAACTCTGAAGAGTTTATCTCCGGTCTGTCCACACACCTGTCTGAAGTGTGTGGTGATCCTGAAGACCTCGATCAGCTGCTTCAGCAGTACAGGATTGAGACTTGAGCTTAACTCTGCGATCAGGACTAGATGGCAATCAATACTCAAAAGAGAGAAGACAAACATTATGTTAATGGATTAAAACTAAAGTAAAAAATAAAAAAATAGTACGTTATATGGTTTAATATCTGAGAATGGAAAAGGGAGAAAAAAGAAATTATCACTTAAATATTACATAGGTTTTGTATGAATGAATGTAAATACAAATTAACTATACAGTCAAGAGAAAACATAATTACACAAATAAGTTACCTTAATATTTTCTAGGCTATATTGCTACATTCACTATAAATTTTCATAGTTGATTGCTAAACTATTGATGTCTCATTACATCTGACAGTGTCACGTCATCATCTTTATGGATACAGAGTAGGCTACGCTACGCTACTCTCTCTCTCTCTCTCTTTCTCTCTCTCTGTTTGGTCGTGCAGCTCGTGTGTGAGACGCGCAACTCTTCCTAAATATATTTATAATCTATTATTTTTAAGTAACATTAACATGACAGAAAAATGACTGTATCTTTGTAATAATATTTAAGCGAATGTATATTGTTTGCGAAGCGGTCGTAACGTAAGGTTACCTGACAGCGTGGAGTTTACCGAAATCTATCAGTTATGAACAGCCATACATTAATGATAACGAGATTTGATAAGCGTGTGTAGCTGAGGTTTTGTATTATGCTATATTAATCTTCGTTTATGTTGCTATTTAGGACTTATAAGATACATTATACGGACTTAACGTAACTCCATTAGACTAACGTTACGTTATGTACGTTAGGCCTAACGTTACTGCTCGCTGTAAAACAACAAGACAGAAAAGGAAATTAAACCTAATTAACACCGCTATGGACGTAAAAAATTTTAATCTAATGAATTCATGTGCAATTTGAAAGGATATATTACCAGAGATTACGTTACCTCAGAAAACGATCGGAAGTCTGCCGTTAAAACCGTTGGTCATTTAAAAACGCCACTATCAACATTGTTAATCAAAATTAAAATGTGTAATTTCATTCCTATTAAATAATTAATTCACAACTATTTTGACGAATTTTACAAATTGTAATGAAAAATTAAGAAATTAACTAGGAAATTTAAAAATCTTACCTGGTTGAGCGGAGCTGGGTGGAATGACAGCTCATTAACTATGCAGAGTTCCGGCAGTTCCTGCTCTCATTGGTTAGAATTAATCACGTGCTGAAGAGCTAACGCAAATTTAATGTATTACCGGTATATTATTAAATATTACTTTTTCCTTTTTTTCCTTTCAGAAATATTTAATAATCAAACGATCGATCATGAATCGTATCCAAAATATATATATATACATGTATACTAAATAAATATACACAGTACACACATATTATGTTAAAAATAATAATAATAATAATAAATATATATATATTTTTTTTTTAACATAATATGTGTGTACTGTGTATATTTATTTAGTATACATGTTTATCAATTTGCACTGGCTACAAATTGCTGCTCACATAAAATTCAAGGCATTGATGTTTGCATACAAATCCAACACTGGCTCTGCACCCCTTTACCTAAATTCATTATTTCAGACTTATGTGCCTATAGAAGCTTACGTGAACGTTGCTTGATTGTTCATACCAAAGAAGCACATAGTCACTTTTACACCCTTTTAAATTAAATGTTCCCTCCTGGTTGAATGACCTCCCCATTCCAGTTGCTCTATTCTACCGGTTTTCTTTTTATTATATTAAAAAAAAAACTGCTAAAAAGTACTGCTTTTAAGCTGAGACTTGTTATAGCACTTATATATCATTGCTGTTTTGTTAGATTTGATTGCTTCCATTGTCCTCATATGTACATCGCTTTGTTATGTTTATATATTAAATATTTATATATAAAATATAAGAATGTAAATATAAAAACATATATACACATGGAAATATATAGGCCTACAGTAAAAAATATATAAATATATATTGTATATGTGTGCATTTATATATACATATTTAAAATACACACTGCACAAACATATATTATATAAACAAAAATTTATATAATTAAAAATAATAATAATACAATTAATGGCTATTAGTGCTGTCAAACAATTAATCGCTATTAATCACATCCAAACTAAATGTTTTTGTTTACATAATGTTTTTACATTTATTATGTATATAAATACAAACATTTATTTATATATAAATATATTTAATATAAAAACATTAAAAAAAAATTAAATACATGCTTGTGTGTATATTTATATATACATAATAAATATACACTTAACACACACATATATTAAAAAAAAAAAAAAAAAAAAAAACAGGGTGCCCACAGAAAATCCCCATAGGGCCCCAAATGACCAAACTGCTATGGGCCCCGCATGGGCTAACCCACAGGGGGCCCCAAGTGGGTTTCGTGTGGGCCAACCCACTGTGGGCTTGCCCACAGAAAACCATCATGGGGGCCCAAAAGGGCAAACCCGCTTGGGGCCCCCTGTGGGCAAAACTGCTGTGGGCCCCGCATGGGCTAACCCACATGGGGCCCACGTGGGTTTAGTGTGGGTTTGCTCTGCCCACACTGTCCCACAGAAAACCCGCAGTGGGCCCGCGCGGGCATGTTTGCTGGGAAAGAGTCCACAATGAGAGGTTTCAGAATGGTGCTGATGAGAGTTTCAGAGACAGACTCAAGCTGAACTGTATCTCTTATCATCACACCCATTAGCACAGAACACAGGGGACTAAAGTAGAAATCATCATTGAAAATAGGGTCTCATAAGCAGAGCGTTTTTATTATACATATTTCAATTCAATTCAATTCAATTCAAGTTTATTTGTATAGCGCTTTTTACAATACAAATCGTTACAAAGCAACTTTACAGAAAATTATGTTTCTACAATATTTAGTAGTAGCTAGTAGTTTGTGCACGTTTGACAGGATTTTAGAAAAAAAAAATAATAATAATAATACAAGACGTAGTCAGCTAGACGATGAACTATCAATATTATGAATTAATAGTAATTATATGATGCAGTCACACATGTAGCAATAATTATTTAGTTCTGTTGTTGATTCAAGGTTAGGATCATCTGGGGTCCTCTGAGGGTCAGCATCATCTCTTCTCAGGTGTTCTGGATCAAGACTGGAGCTTGTGTAAATCCTAGTTACCACGGGATGTAAATCCCGTGGCAAAACATAGAAACAAAATAGAGACATCATTAGCATAGCTGATGTTCCAACAAAGTAAAATTAGTTTAACCCAAGCTAAAGAATAAAAATGCAGATGCAACTACACTCACAATTTAAGAGATACATTATTCGAATGCTTGGCGAAAGAGATGCGTTTTTAATCTAGATTTAAACAGAGAGAGTGTGTCTGAACCCCGAACATTATCAGGAAGGCTATTGCAGAGTTTGGGAGCCAAATGTGAAAAAGCTCTACCTCCTTTAGTGGACTTTGCTATCCTAGGAACTACCAAAAGTCCAGCGTTTTGTGACCTTAGGGTGCGTGATGGGTTGTAGCGTGGTAGAAGGCTAGTTAGGTACACAGGAGCTAAACCATTTAGGGCCTTATAGGTAAGTAATGATAATTTGTAACTGATACGGAACTTAATAGGTAGCCAGTGCAGAGACTGTAAAATTGGGGTAATATGATCATATTTTCTTGACCTGGTAAGGACTCTAGCTGCTGCATTTTGGACGACCTGTAGCTTGTTTATTGACGAAGCAGGATAACCACCTAGAAGTGCATTACAATAGTCCAGTCTAGAGGTCATGAAAGCATGAACTAGCTTTTCTGCATCAGAAACAGATAACATGTTTCCTAGCTTGGCAATGTTTCTAAGATGGAAGAATGCAGTTTTTGTAACATTGGAAATATGATTTTCAAAAGACAAATTGCTGTCCAATATAACACCCAGATTTCTGACTGTAGAGGAAGTAACAGTACATCCGTCTAGCTGCAGATTGTAATCTACAAGATTCTGTGTGGTGTTTTTTGGTCCAATAATTAATATCTCTGTCTTATCCGAATTTAATTGAAGAAAATTATTTGTCATCCAATCTTTTACATTTTTAACACACTCTGTTAGCTTAGATAATTTAGAGGTTTCATCTGGTCTCGTTGAGATATATAGCTGAGTATCATCAGCATAACAGTGGAAGCTAATTCCGTATTTTCTAATAATATTACCAAGGGGCAACATGTATATTGAAAATAGAAGGGGACCTAGGACGGATCCTTGTGGCACTCCATATTTTACTGATGATAAATGAGATGACACCCCATTTAAGTAAAAAAAATGGTAGCGATCGGACAGGTAGGATCTAAACCATCTTAGAGCCTGCCCTTGAATACCTGTATAATTTTGTAATAGATCTATGAGTATGTCATGATCTATGGTGTCGAACGCAGCACTAAGATCAAGTAAGACTAGAAATGAGATGCAGCCTTGATCTGACGCAAGAAGCAGGTCATTTGTAATTTTAACAAGTGCAGTTTCTGTGCTATGGTGGGGCCTAAAACCTGACTGAAATTCTTCATACAGATCATTTTTATGCAGGAAGGTGCTCAATTGAGCAGACACAACTTTTTCTAAAATTTTAGACATAAATGGAAGATTTGAAATAGGCCTATAATTTGCCAGTACACTAGGATCTAGTTTTGGTTTCTTAATAAGAGGCTTGATAACCGCCAGCTTGAATGGTTTTGGGACGTGACCTAAAGATAACGACGAGTTAATGATGTTGAGAAGCGGTTCTTCGGCTACAGGTAACAGCTCTTTTAGTAATTTAGTGGGTACAGGATCTAATAAACATGTTGTTGGTTTAGATACAGTGATAAGTTTATTTAGCTCTTCCTGTCCTATATTTGTAAAGCACTGCAGTTTATCTTTGGGTGCGATGGATGAAACTGAAGTGTTAGACACTGTAGAATCTACATTCGCTATTGTATTTCTAATGTTATCTATTTTATCAGTGAAGAAATTCATAAAGTCATTACTATTTAACATTGATGGAATATTTGAATCAGGTGGCGTATGGTAATTTGTTAACTTAGCCACTGTGCTAAATAAAAACCTTGGATTGTTTTGGTTATTTTCTATGAGTTTGTGGATATGCTCTGCCCTAGCAGTTTTTATTTTTTTATTTTTTTTTTTATTTTTTTTTATTTATTTTTTTTCCCCATATATTTTATTGGAAAAAGCATTTAAACAACATCTGCAACATGACACAACACAAGTCTCCATGCCATATTTTCAAGAATAAACAGTTCAGAATAACAGTCCTTTTATGGTTTTATCCCATATCCCTCCCTAGCACCCACCCTCATCATAGCCAGTCAGACATACAAACAAAACCAAATAAGTAGGATAGAAAGACTAAGTAAACTTAAAATAATTAAATGATAAAAAAAAAAAAAAAAAAAAAAAATTAAAGTTAGAGGTTAGTTGCCGATACCTAGGACGCTGTGCCAGGCTGCTAGGGTTCATGGATTAGCAGGAATCATGAGGGTTATTAATCGATTTCCCATATAGTGTAGCTTATGGTGTGGCGGGCAGACAGTGAGTCATAACGAGGTAGGAACCAATGCTGACACGTACTAAATATGCCACTACAGTGACATTTCCTTAACGGAAATCTGGTTTACATAATTTAATAGTGGTTTCCAATGAGAATAAAATTTGTCAGTAGCGCCTCTGAGTGTAAACTTTATCTTCTCAAGTTTTAAGAAGAACAACGTGTCACATAGCCAGGCTTTGAACGACGGTGGTAAGGGTGACTTCCATAGAGTCAAAATTTTACGACGAGCAATTAGAGAGGTAAAAGCTATTACATTTATTTGAATTGTTGTCAAATTAAGTTCGTCCGGAGGTCTGCCAAAAATCGCTATATGGGGGGAAGGACAGATCTTCAAAGCCAGAATCTTTGAGATTGCATCAAAATATGACTGCCAAAAGTTGAATAATTTGGGGCATGACCAGAACATATGGGTCAAGTCACAAGGGGTCTGAGAACATCTATTACATCCCTCATCCGAGCCCCCCGGATAAATCTGGGCAAGCCTGGCCTTGCTAAAGTGAATCCTATGCACCACTTTAAATTGAATGAGACTGAACCTAGCACAACTGGAGGAGAAATTAACTGCTCGAAGGGCTTTTCCCCAAAAGTCATCAGACAGGGAAATCTGCAGTTCGTTCTCCCAGCTGGTCTTAATTTTGTTTACAACAGAATCAAAAGATGGAGTAAGTAGATTATAGAAGTAAGATATATGGCCTTTTGACAACTTCTCAGCCTTAATGATTAGATCAATGCCACTTGGAGGTGGGATTTGAGGGAACTGAGGGGAGTGGGTCCTAGCGAAATCCCGTAACTGGAAGTATCTTAAAAAGTCAGAACCGCTGAAATTAAAAGTTATGCGCAATTGCTCAAAGCTAGCAAAACAATTGTTCACATACATATCGCTAAAATATCGGAGGCCACTGCTAACAAAAAACTTGAATCTAGGGTCAATTTTAGCAGGAAGGAATAGATGGTTATTGCAAATAGGTGTTGTCTGAGGGAGGGTGAGCCAGCCAGAGTTACGTCTAATTTGTGCCCAGATTTTCAGAGTGCCAGTTACTACAGGATTAGATGTATAAAGTGATGGGGAAAAAGGAAGGCTACTGCAAGCTAGAGCCTGGAGCGAAGAAGAGGAGCATGACTTGGCCTCGATTTGACACCAATTGCTCTGAGCCGAGGTAAACCAAAGCATAATCTTATGAGCATTTGCAGCCCAGTAATACCCAATAAGACTAGGCAGGCCAAGACCCCCAAGGGATCTACTCCTCTGCAATAGTAATCTACTGGCTCTGGCGTGTTTGCCAGCCCAAATAAATGAGGAGATAATGCTTTCTATGGCAGTAAAAAATGACTTAGGTAAGAAGATAGGCAGACATTGGAAAAAATATAGGTATCTGGGAAGTATATTCATCTTAACAGACTGTACTCTTCCGGCCAGGGATAGTGGTAGACGGTTCCACCTCTGAAGATCGGACTTGACTGTTGCCGTTAAGGCAGTGAAGTTCTGTTCTCGCAATGCTCGGACGGACCTTGTTATTTCAATGCCTAAATATTTGAATCCTGAATTGGATTTTCTAAAAGGGACTGAAGACGAGGGTAATTCCATAGCTAATTGGTTAATAGCATAGCACTCGCTTTTTGAGATGTTTAATTTATAACCGGAGAACTCGCTAAAGGACTTCAGGACTGAGAGAGCACATGGGATGCTGGACTGAGGGTCGCGGATATACAATAGAAGGTCGTCGGCGTATAACGATACCTTGTGGTCTGTGCCCCATCTCTGAATCGCCTTAATTCCCTCCTCTGCCTTCAAGGCAATTGAAAGTGGCTCAATAGCGGCTGCAAATAGGAGTGGAGAAAGCGGACATCCCTGTCGAGTCCCACGGAAGAGAGGAAAGTACCCCGAGCGCTGGGTATTAGTACAAACTGATGCACAGGGGGAGGAGTAGAGTAACCTAATCCAAGAGATAAGACTTTCCCCAAAACCAAACTGTTGAAGGGTGGAAAACAGGTAGGGCCACTCCACCCTATCAAAAGCCTTCTCAGCGTCAAGAGATACAACAACCTCCGGTTCTGAAGGAGAATGCGGTGTATGAATGATACTGAGAAATCTTCTGACATTAGAGAACGAGTGCCTCCCCCTTATAAATCCCGTCTGGTCCTCCGCTATAACCGAGGGCATAACCGACTCCATTCTGCGAGCCAGAGCTTTTGCGAGTATTTTAACGTCTACGGATAAGAGCGAGATTGGGCGGTATGATGTACAATTCAGGGGGTCTTTGCCTTTTTTATAAATCAAAGAAATAGCAGCCTGTGTAAGGGTGGGCGTCAGAGAGCCCAGGCTGAATGAGTGATTGAACATTTCTAATAATAATGGAGCTAGTTGGTCTGAAAATTTCTTATAAAATTCGACCGGGTACCCATCGGGTCCGGGGGATTTACCATTATTCATTAACTGTATTGCCTCTTTGATTTCTGAAAGATGCAAAGGAGCGTTTAAAATCTCACGATCGCAATCAGATATTTTGGGCATGGTAAATTTTTCAAAAAACTGAGACAACTGGGCTTCGTCATAAGAACATTCTGACTTATATAACTGGGCGTAGAACTTCCTAAAAATACCATTGATCGTTTCTGGGTCAGATGTAAGAAAGCCCGCTTCGTCTTTTATCTGTGAAATTTGATTTGAGGCCATTTTGGCCTTTAGTTGATGGGCCAAGAGGCGACTGGCTTTATCCCCATGCTCATACATGTATCCCCGCGCTCGAAGGAGATTTTGTTCAGCTTCCTTTGTCAAGAGGAGGTCGAGCTCAGTATGAAGTACCATCCTCTCTTTATACAATTCAAGTGATTGGTTGGTAGAGAGTGAGATGTCCAAGTCTGCGATAGCTTTCTCCAGCTCCACTCGTCGAGCCTTACGAGCTCTATTTGTATGAGAAGTAAATGATATAATTTTGCCTCTAACAAAAGCCTTCAGGGTTTCCCAGAGAAGGGAAGGTGAGGTCTCGTCATTTTGATTGGTGTCTAGGAAAAGTTTAATAGTCTCTAACATATACTTGCCAAAGTCCGCCTCAGCTAACAAAAGAGGATCCAGGCACCAAAATTTGAATCTCTTTGGTTTGTGGTCAAAAAGGAGGTCCAAAATAACAGTTGAGTGATCAGAAACCGTTATTGGTGAATATTGGGTGGAGGAAATTGATGGGATAAATGTCCTGTCTACTATTAGGTAATCTATACGTGAATATGTACGGTGCACATGGGAGAAAAAAGAGTATTGTCTGGTAGAGGGGTGTGAGAGCCTCCAGGGGTCAACATAGCCATACCGGTCCATGAAGGTGGAGAGAGTTGCTGCCATTTTTGAGAGCGGGACAGGTTTCGGATTAGATCTGTCTAGTACCGGATCTATAACGCAGTTCATATCCCCTCCTAGCACCAGTAAGTGAGAATTCAAGTTTGGAATACAAGACAAAAATGATTTCATGAAAGAGTCATCATCCCAATTAGGGGCATAAACAGATGCTAAGATAATTGGTTTTTGGTAGAGTGTGCCCGAGACGATAACATAACGGCCATTCGAATCTGTAATTGTAGTATCGGGTACAAAGTCAATCCTAGATCTTAACAATATTGCTGTACCCCTTGTTTTCAGATTAAATTTGGAGTGAAAGATCTGTCCGATCCAGGGCCTTTTTAATTTTCGGTGGTCAGAATCACACAAGTGTGTTTCCTGCAGAAATATTATATCGGCGTTCAAATCTTTAACATGCGTCATGATCTTAGTACGTTTCGTCGGAGCATTCAACCCACCGGTATTTAATGAAATAATCCTCACTGCCTGCCCACCATTTGCCCCCTTTTTAGTCACTCCAGCCATGGCGTAGCGAACAATTGCAACGTATCAGAGACACCCTAGGATGTGAGCAACAAATAGAGAAAAAACAAATAATTATCTGTGCAAAAACAAACTTCAGAGTAAAACAAATAATTAAAACAGTCCTCAAAAATAATAAGCATATAAATAAAAGTTCCCCAAAATGAAAAACACTGGCTATCCTACATTGTTTCATTCCTTTTACCCAGATCGATGTGCAAGAAAAATCTAGGTCCCCCCCTTGACCCACCCCAAAACTTCTCCCCACCCACCTCGTCCCTTCCATACTTACTCTACCCGTAGGCACTTCCCTATCCATATCAGATCTTCTTTTCTTTTCCTCTCAAACCCACATCTCTAATTACTAATTGAAACCCCAATAACCAAAATCGAAGATACAAATAAAATGGCAGCCATTGTGTACTTTATACTATATCAGCAAGCAGCAGAGTTTGCTCCAAGAATATCCTATAACTGTGTAAACGAATATATACAATATGATTATAAGACTAAGTCATAAAAATTAAGAGGTGCCTGAATTGGATTTATTAACTGAAAAAAAAAAAAAAAAAAAAAAAAATTAAAAATTAAAAAAATTAAAAAAGTAAATAAATAAATAATCGCCAAACAAGATCAACTCAACAATAATAATTATATAACTCAATTAATAATTTAAAGAAAAAAAAAAAAAAAAAAAAAAAAAAAAAAAAAAGTCAAACTCGACCATATAAAGTGTCCGAATTAAATATAAACTCAGTTTACTGTGCCTCTGGTCCAGCATCTTCAGAGTTTACGTTACCCTTCCAGAGTTATGGAATGTCATCCACTGGGCCACAGACCTTTAGCCTGCTAAATAACTGCTGTTTAACTCAAAAACTAACTGGGAGCTCACCTGCTCAACATTGTCAGTCCAGGCTCGGGGTCTATAACCCGCATTAAGGCGGAGTAGATCTGTCACAAAAAAAGGCTAGTCAACACAGTTAACGTTATTGCAGCCAGCTGATAGTCCCGCTGGAGTCAGTTAGTTAGCCTCCGTGTCTGGTCTCTGCTGGTAGTTTGACACAAAGGTCGCGGCTTCCTCAGATGAAGCTAGCTTCTTCTTAGCTCCATTGGGCAACGTAATCTGCAAGCGGGCCGGGAATAAAAGAGATGGTCTGAGGCCCAGGTTGTATAACGTTGACATGGCGTCACGGTACTTAGCACGTTGCTCGAGGACCTCCGGCGTGTAATCTTCATAGATGTGTACCGGCGACCCTCGATATTGGAGATCGCCCCTTCTCTTGCGTGCCTCCCGTACAATCATCTCCTTTATCTGGTACCGATGGAGACGAATAATTACCGGCCGCGGCCGCGACCCCGGTTGTGGCTTAGCAGTGAGCGCCCGGTGAGCTCGGTCCAGTTCAGGCGGTGATGAGAGGGTCTGTTGACCGAGCAATTCGACGAGGAGTTCTGCAAAAAAGGTTGTAGGCCGCGGACCTTCAATAGATTCCGGGAGTCCGATTATCCTAATGTTATTTCTGCGGCTGCGGCTTTCGAGATCTGACGTCTTCATCCTTAGCCTAGCATTACTCTCGGCTAATTCTGCACACCTGTCCTCCAGAGCCTAAATTCTCTGGTTCTGTAGTTCAGCTCCAGACTCCAAAGAGTCAATTCGTTGACCGTGCTCCGTCACCACAGCCTGTGTAGAGTCCAGTTTAGCCTCTAAAGCCGCAAAAGCAGTTTTGAAATCAGCGGATAAGCTAGCTCTGTGGTCCTCCAGTAAGCTCGCGATGCTAGTAACGCAGGTGTTGTTGCATGCGGCTGAGGCTTCTCCTTCGGTGCTCTTTTTAACATTCTTTCCCGATTTTGACATCGTGCCAGCTTGTATTAACTTAATATAGCACACTATGTTGTTTTAGACTATTGGGGTTAACGTAAAAGTAAACTTTTAGCGTAAATGTGTGGGAAGGCGAGAGCACCCTACTGTTCACATGCTCACCTAACCGGAAGTCCCCTGTTACTCCCCTAGCAGTTTTTAGAGCCTGTCTATGGCTGGACATACTGTTTGTCCATGCAATTCTAAAAACTTCCAAGTTAGTTTTTCTCCATTTGTGTTCAAGACTACGAGTTACTTTCTTGAGAGAGTGAGTATTACTGTTATACCATGGCACAGTACGTTTTTCTCTAACCTTTTTCAATTTGATGGGGGCAACATCTTCTAATGTATTAGAGAAAATAGTGCCCATGTTGTCAGTAATTTCGTCTAATTCATGTGTATTTTTGGGTACAAATAGCAGTTGAGATAGATCAGGCAGGCTATTTGCGAATCTGTCTTTGGTGGCTGGAACAATAGTTCTGCCCAGACGGTATCGCTGAGACATATAGTTAATATCAGTTATACGCAGCATGCACGATACAAGGAAATGGTCTGTAATATCATCACTTTGGGGTACAATATCTATAGCAGTAAGATCGATTCCATGCGATATAATTAGATCTAGTGTATGATTAAAACGATGAGTGGGCCCGGTGACATTTTGCTTGACTCCAAAGGAGTTTATTAGGTCAGTAAACGCAAGTCCTAATGTATCATTTGCATTATCAACGTGAATATTAAAATCTCCCATGATTAGCGCCTTATCAACTGTAACTAGAAGGTCTGAGAGGAAATCTGCAAATTCTTTTAGGAATTCTGTATACGGCCCTGGTGGTCTATACACAGTAGCCAGAGCAAGAGATACATTAGATTTCTTTTGCATGTCTGACAGTGTAACATTTAGCAGAAGTATTTCAAAAGAGTTAAACCTGTATCCTGTTTTCTGGGTAACATTGAGAATATCACTATATATTGTTGCAACACCTCCGCCACGACCAGTCTGACGGGGCTCATGCTTATAACAGTAGTTTGGTGGAGTAGACTCATTTAGACCAAAATAATAATTTGGTTTTAACCTGGTTTCAGTCAAGCAGAGTACATCAAAACTATTTTCTGTGATCATTTCATTTACAATAACTGCTTTGGGTGTGAGTGATCTAATATTTATGAGCCCAAACTTTAAAAATTGTTTTTGTTCGTTTACTTTACATTTTTCTGGTTTAATTACGATAAGATTTTTTCTAGATCCTACATTATATTTTGACCTCACTATTCAGGGAACAGACACAGTCTTAATAGTTTTTACAGCGCAAGTACTTTTATCATTTAAGCGGGTGGAACAAAACTCATCATAATAGTTATTAGAGAATTGTCTTACTAGTCACATGGAGCGAAGTGTCCTGGAGATGTTGTCTGAGAGCAGCTCCGCTCCGATTCTGCTGGGGTGTAATCCATCAGTGCGAAACAGCCTAGGACGCTCCCAGAAAAGATTCCAGTTATTAACAAATAGCAGTTTCTGTTCTTTACACCATGACAACAACCATTCATTTAAAGGAAAATGTCTACTGAACCTTTCGTGTCCTCGTCGATACGTGGGCAGTGGTCCTGACACGACGATCGTCGCCGCGGGCGTTGTGCTGCGAACCGTCTCGATCAGGCTCCTGAAGTCCCTCTTCAGCGTCTCCGTCTGCCGCAGCGTGGTGTCGTTAACCCCGGCGTGAAGCACGACCGCTCTGGGGCTCTCCTCGGCCTTCAGGATCGCGGGTATCTGCGCAGAAACATCGAGAACACGAGCACCAGGCAAACAATGAGTGTGCACTTTACCTTCGGCTAACTTAGCACTTACGTGTCGGACGATGGAGTCTCCGATGATCACAGCGTCGCGTCCTGTCTCGCGGAGGGGAGCGAAGCGGTTCCGGATGGAGATGTCGAAGGCAGGAGGGGGAGAAGTCGTCGCCCGGGACCCGGCTCTCGTCCTCTGCTGTGGATGCACCCAGGGTCCGTGGTGTCCCGGCGTCGCAGTGAAGGACATCTGGGAAGATCGCGTCCTGGGTGCACCGGGCCTGTGCAGAGAAACACACAGAGTAGACGTGGTGGGACTGTTAGCAGCACGCTGTATACTTACCCCGGACTTGTGAGCGTCAGCCCGGGATGATTCCAGCGCGGCTCTCCGCTCTCTCAGCTGGGCCTGCCTCACCTCCAGGTCGCGAATCTGCTTTCCCACGGCCTCGAGCTCGAGCTGCACAGAGTGGAGACATTCATCCGCCATTAAAGCAAGTAACAGTGAGTACAGCAGTGGTAATGTGTGTGAATAGAGTATTAGCAATGTAAGCGCAGTTAGCAGCAACCACGCTTGCTGATGCTAACGGGCTAAAAGCTAATAGCGGACCCGGGAGATCAAAATAAAACTAGTGATAGCGAGGCGCTCTGATTGTTTTTGTTGCAGAATACAATAGAGGATATATTCACACGTTATATAAACGGAAACGATGATGTATAAAATTGATTTTTGAGTTAAAAATAGTCAATGAAAAGAATATAGTGACGGAGCTCAAACGCAGTACAGCCGCCAACAACAAACAGGAAGTGACGTCAGATTTCTGCCTCTTTTCATAATCTTATTTTAAATATAGTATAAAATAATTATACATTAATACAGTCGCATTGGAGTGACGTCAACTCCCCCTTGGACTGATTGACTAGAGGCGCAGCTGTCAATCTAGAACTTGTGGGCCAATGGTGACGCTGAAGCCTGCCCTGATTTACATGAAACTCAAACTGCAACTTTTAGAAACCCAAGCGCACAAAGTGGAAAAAAGAGCAAAGGGGAAAAGACCACAAGCACACAAAAAATAACATTAGCAGGAAACCTGATTTTGTTTGCGATGTGGAAAGTTTTGAATTCATGTTTCAGTTTTGTGTAATCCATCACTGCGCTGTTTGTTATTTAAAAAAATACGCGTATTTTAAAATATTTTATTTATGCTTATTATTTTTCGATCTGTGCCTGCAATACATTTGGTGGGATTTCTAATCCCATACAAACAGTTTTCGCCACCTACTGGTGAAAATAAATGACAATAAATCTACACATGGACTGTGTACTGAACAGAATGTGTTTCATATTCGGTCACAAGAGGGAGCTAAAGCAGAATCATCTGCATCTGGAGAGTCATATGTTGCTGTGAATCATCAGCAAAAAACATCCAAATAAAGAAACAACATATATTACAAAATAAAACATTTTCGATTCTTATGTTGCTTGCAAATTCTTTTATTTTACCGGAATATACTAATACTTTTTGAGATGAGAAGGTTGCCTCCTTTCCCCAGAGTGTAGTTATATCATCTACCAGCAGGGGTAACAGGTTACACTAACCAGAAGAGAAGAGAGAAAACAACACACAACATGAGCCACTGAAAATACATATACAAGAAAAATGCTCAAAAATGCAAGTATTATGAATGCCCATTTATTTTAAATAATAAGCTTTCCATTTATGTATGGTTTTCTAGGAGAGGACAACATTTTGCCGACATAAATCTATTTGAAAATCTAGAAAAAAATAAATAATAAATCTGAATATTAAGAAAATTGCCTTTAAAGTTGTCCAAATAAAGTTCTTCTGTCCAAATCACAAATATGTACAGTGGGAAATGTATAAAGTATCTTCATGGAACATGATTTTTACTTAATATCCTAATGAGTTTTGGCATAAAAGAAAAATCTATAATTTTGACCTAGGCTATACAGTTTGTTTTTGGCTATTGGTACACATGTATCCGTGCAACATCTGACTGGTTTTGTGGTCAGGGTCATATATGATAAAACTGTCTCTGGAAACAAAGATGAATTCAATCCCCTTCACTATGAAAGGCAACAAAGACATTTAATCATAGTTTGGTGATGAAACACACAAATCAATAACACACAAATCAATAACACACAAATCAATGAACAATATATTGAAAGTTTTTTTCACAGGAGCTTCAGGTGATGATGATCAGATCAAATCTGAGTAAAAAAAAAGGATCAAACTGTGGTTTATATGTAATTTAGAAAAAAAGTTAATATACAGTTCACAAAAATGATGACATTATTTACAAAGTTAAGTCTTAAGGCCTTGTTTTTTCATGTTCAGTCACTAGTTCAGTCACTAGTTGGCGCTCCAGCAGGGTCTTTAGGAGACATGTTCTCTGTACATCAAGTTAAAACAGTGGTTATTAAACCTTAATCCCACTGTTTTGGACATTTCCTACTTCTCTATTATCTGACACACTCAGTTAAGTTCATGGAGCTCTCTTATAATGAACTGATGATCTGACTCAGGTGTATCAAATAAGGGACACATCTAAAATGTGCAGAGCAGGGTTCCCAGGACCGGGATAAGAACCACTGAGTTAAAATGACTGAATCTGAAGATTAACAAAGTAAAAACTAAATCTATCTGTTCTATAATCTCCAAACTGAATATCATTGTTCAGTATTAAAAGCAAACTTTCCGATGCACTTGTCAGTTTCTGCTCTGTTTTTTACACTTTATCTTCCTCACACTCATTTGCATGCAAAAAAAAAAAAAAAAAACAAGTAACTGCAGCTTTTTTAACACTTTGGACTCTTATCAGCATTTATAAAGCAGAAGCACATTAGACCGCAGATATTTACGGTTAAAGTACGTGTCTCCACAGTGTCTAAAGTGTTTTTCTTTTCTCATCTGGTCTCAATAGATCACTTGTTTCTGTTTGCACTAAAATAGATGTTTTGTTTATATAAAAATTAAAATCATCAGAAAACCCTACAGATTATTGTTTTGAACTCAACTTTGGTTGTTTTGCTGTTTTTTTTTTTTTAAGTATAAAATTCTGTATTATGCGTGCCAGACCAGCAGTTGATGATGTCACTTTGTTAAGACACTCACACATTCATATAAATTGAACACGTAATACACATGTGCATGATGTCACCATTTTAACAAGTTTGTAGTTTACTCAGAGAGGACAACAGTATAATTTTCAAACACTTGATGCGTTCAGGTCCTCAAAATGCTGTTGTCGTGTAAAAGAACGACCAATAGCTTGTAGATTTTGGGGACTGATCTGAATCAAAGTTCTTTTAAGGCAAGTCATTTCACTCGGCAGCCATCTGAAACTTTCTCTTTGAATGGGCAATCATAAAATTCTCCAAAGCTTTTAAAACAGGATACAAGAACATTTATAACATACACAATGACCTTAAGTATATGTGTTCATTCAAAGAAAGGTTTTTCTATGAATTAATTAGAGAAGAGTCCATTTTTATAGCAGTATGTTTCAGAGAGACCACATACTCTCGGGCCATAAAAGTTTTCTGATCTGGCTGAGGTGTCGTGGTGGCCATGGTAACCAGGGGTCTGGAGTCATTTGTTGAGTCCTAGTATGTTTATTGGCTGAGGGGCCTGTGGTCTTTTGTTGATCTAATTAATAATTATCTGGGGGAAGTCGTGACCTAATGGTTAGAGAGTTGGACTCACAATTGAAAGGTTGTGAGTTCGAGTCTCGGGCCGACAGGAATTGTGGGTGGGGGGAGTGCATGAACAGTGCTCACTCCACACCTTCAATACCACGACTTAGGTGCCGTTGAGCAAAGCACCGAACCCCCAACTGCTCCCCGGGCGATGTAGCATAAATGATGAACACTGGTGTGTGTGTGTATGTATATATATATATGTATTTATTTTTGGATGGGTTACAAGCAGAGCATGAATTCCGAGTATGTGTCACCATACTTGGCTGTATGTCACGTCACTCATCTTTCTTCGCACAGCTTATTCCTCTTAGAAATAAACTATTTATTTGCAGAGCTGTATTAGTGTATTTAATATTGTGGATTTAGCTGAAAGGACACACAATGAACTTACCGCTTTGCAGACTTTTTGTTTGATGAATGTTGGATCAGCATAAGTTATTTCTTCTTCAAGGATCGGAACTGTTTAAAAAATAATCACATTAGAAGGCACAACTTAATCTTTAATATCGTTACAAAAATTCTATATATTTAGGAGTTTTACAATTTCCTACATCTAAAATAGCAATGATGTCATATATTTGCATACTGCATTGTGATTGGTCTTTACCAAACATCTGAGTCACACAGACTTTCGAGAGGGAACAGCAATTTTTAACAAACCAACAATTGTCAAACATGTAACACTTGTGTAGAACTTGCCTTGTTGTCCTTCTTTTTTGATGTTTCCTGTAAATACAGAAAATCACATTAGCAGCCACGATCAGGAAGATTAGAGTAGCACCAGAAATGATCAGCCATCGAACATTCTGAGGTTGTTGGCAAGACTCAGTTCCAGAGCTCGGTGCTGAAATGATAAAGACAGACAGATATTAATGTTAAAGAATGTTTTAGTCTAATCTATAACAAACATCAGCATGAAGCAGCAGATGGTGTATACAGATACACATTTGTTTAAACAGTTTAAATAGCGGGTGTTTGGTGTATAGATAGACAGTTATCAATACATTTTGCAGCTACAGTCACACAATCATTCACTTTGAACTACTATATGCAAATATTTTTATTCATTCATTTTTTTATGTTCTTAAGTTGCATGTGAGATTTGGTCAGTACTTCCCATTATACTGTGTGAACATTACCTTTTTTGCTAATACAGAAACAGAGTTAAATTGTTTTGATTTTCAGCACAAGCACAATAAGAGCAACTGCTGCTCAAATAACACACGTCAAATAGAGAACTAAACATCAGTTGTTCTGTGGGTCGGTGGTACTGGTACTGATACTGGGATCCACCTTCTGTATATATTTGGTTACTGAGACCATTAAGGAGGGAGACAATCTCAGGCATAGTTGAGCGAATAATCACTAAAATCAGCACTACTTTACCTGGACATGTGTGACAGAGTTGAGTGATGTTGAGATGTGTGGTCTGGTTGCTGGTGGGATTGTTGATCACACAGCTGTAGCTGTTTTTATCCTGATGTTTCACCTCCAGAGGTAGAGAGAGACTGATGCTGATATTAGATGTACTGATGCTGGACAATAAACTGTTTCCTTTGTACCAGGAGAGAGTCACAGGACTCACATTCACCGCTGAACACACCAGTGCACATCCATACACTGATGATGATGATGATGATGATGAAGGACAGTAACTGGTGATGACCGGAGGAGACAGAGGAGCTGGAAAATATTAGCAAGTAAATTGAAATGAATGAACACTATACTAGCCACGGCTGAATTGTTGATTATCACAGGATGAAGATAGTGACAAAAAAACCAGTGACAAAAAAATAAACATTTCCATTAAAGGACAATACCCCTAAAATATTGATTTCCAGATATTTTAATTTAACAGTTGTGTTCAGATTCCTGTCACACTTGTGGTGTCCCCAGTGTTTATATTTGCAGCTGATTAATCATAGGTCTCATTTATCTGAAGGTAGGTATCTCATTTATTGAGTGAAAAAAATGATTAATTTTCCCAATATTAAACAAAACATTATACAAATTTTGTGCTTTGCTTTTAAATGCTTTTATTTTGTAAAAATGGTCGGCCATTAAAAGTGAATGGGGAAGATTAAAGGTAAGTGAAATAATGTGTTCAGGAGCATGTTGTGCTTGCAAACATAAAGGCCTCAGACATGTGTGTGTGGATGCATGTATACTCAAGCTATCACACACAAATAAAACACACACACAGACACACACATGCACACAAACTATTGTGCGTATTACACAAATACACGTATTACAGTCTCTCTCTCTCTCTCTCTCTCTCACACACACACACACACACAAACACACGCTCAAACTGCCTTGTCTTTAGCCTGCATTGACTTCAAAAGAAACACAAAACCAGTCCTAAATGAAAGAAACAAGTTGACAAAAATAATGAATTCAATATTTGGTGATAATATAGCATAATGAGAGATTTATAGGCAATTGTTTGGAGACCGGGAACACCACAAGTGTGAATAGGTCAAATAAAACCCACAAAACAATTACGCAAATTCTGACTTAAACCCTGTGTGAATAATGTCAGTGAGTTTGAGCCCAGTGCGATGAAGTTAAATAGTATTTTTGGGAAAAAGCAAATCTTCTCCAGGTCAGTTTGACCCGAACACAACCAGAGGGTTAATTAATTTTTTTAAATTGTTTAACCTTTATAATGAATAATGATTATTATAAATTGCTGACCTTATTAGATGTATTCATAATCTTTCATGTAAATATATATTTATATATATATATATAATTATTATTATTATTTATTTATTTTTTAAATGTAATTAGACTAACAAGGCACTATAGGGCTGTGGCCAAACAAATTATTTTAATATCAACATAATCTATTGTTGCACTCCAGAAGTCGTGCACAATATTAACTCGAACGTAACTTTAACATTTAAAGAGTACTTTCTTGCCCAAAAACCCTCCAATGTGGTTGAATTAAAACAATTCTGCAAACAAGAGTGGGCCAAAATTCCTCCACAGCGATGTGAAAGACTCATCACCAGTTATCACAAACGCTTGATTGCAGTTGTTGCTGCAAAGGGTGGCACAAACAATTATTAGATTCGAGGTCCAGGCAGGTTTGGACAGCTTTTTTTCCCTAAATAAGTGAAATCATTATGTAAAAACTGCATTTTGTATTTACTCGGGTTATCTTTGTGTAATATTAAAATTAGTTTGATGATCTGAATCGATGCCAATCCACATGTTCATAACTAAGCTCACGTCCTGAGACACTGACTGTTTCTACAGCAACCAAAGCTTTCAGCAGCAGCTGCAGTGACATGATAACTTTATACAAATTGACAATAATAAAAAAAATTATTCATTAAATTTACTAAAAATCATTGAAGGTAAGTGGTTGCAATCAATTTATTTTTAGCTACATTTAAAGAAAAAAATTGAGTTGACTAACTTTCTTTTTATAATATATTTTTATTAAGCAGAATTTTAAATGACAATGTGCATGACATAAATTAAAAACACCACAATCTGCTTTTTTAACATCAATAGAAATGAATAAAGAAAAATTATACAAATATACAGAACACTCTTAACACTACCCAACCCAAAACATCCCAAACACACAAAAAAAATAAAATAAAATAACATAAAATAAATAATAATAATAATAATAATAATAATGAAAAAAATAAAAAATAAAAAAAGAGGAAAAAAAATAAATAATAATAATAATAATTCAAATCTCCAGTGAAGGTGTTGTCTCAACAAAGGAGATAATAGGATTCCACACTTTATAAAATGAGTTAACAGAGTCCCTGATGGAGTGTTTAATTTTTTCCAGGTGTAGGAAGGACATTAAGTCTTTCAGCCAAGAAAAATTAGAAGGGGGGCATGAGGATTTCCAATGCAACAGTATTCGTCTTCTGGCTACCAATGAGGCAAAAGCAATAATATCAGCTTGACGCTCGTTGTACAAGCCATTAACAGGTGTTATTCCAAAAATTGCAATTATTGGGCAGGGTTTCACAGAGACATTGAGAGCCTTTGATAGTGTATCAAAAAAACCAGAATGAGGACCAGAGGACCAGAATGAATACAATTTAAGACAGGTATAAAATGTATGAGTGTGATCTGCTGGGGAGAGCGAACATCTATTGCACCTATCGTCTGCTATTAAAGAAAGTTTCTTCAATTTAGCTTTGGTGAAGTGAATTCTGTGAACAACTTTAAACTGAATAAGATTCAAGCTAGCACAAATGCAGACAGAGTTAATTTTAGCTAGAGCCTTATTCCACAGTCCCTCGTCAAGCTCCAGTCCCAGCTCTCTCTCCCAGGTTCCCTTGAGTGCAAAGAGAGGAGGGAATTGCGAAGATCGTAACAAGACATAAATTGAGGAGATATGACTATGCGATTTCGGGAGAGACATTATATCTTCTATTAAAGTTTTCATTGGCTGGTGAGGGAAGGTATTAAAGTGTGCTTTAGCAAAGTCACACAATTGAAAGTAGCGGAACAAATTGGATCTAGATATTTTGAATCTACTCATCAAATCATTGAATGACGCAAATACATGATCATCAAGAAACAAATCATGAAATAGAACTAGGCCCTTCTCTCTGAGCTGTGCAAAAGTTGAATCTAAAGTAGAAGGAACAAAAAGAGGGTTACCGCAAATAGGCATTAAGGTGGACAATGAGTTTAATTTAAAGTGACGACAAAATTGTTTCCAAATTTTGAGTGATGAGAGCACAATTGGGTTGGTGGTGTATTTAGAAGGGCGTTTCAAATTGGGGTCAAAAACTAATGCCGATAATGAGGATGATAAGCAGGAGTTAGCTTCTATTATACACCAATCAATATTCGGAGAATTACACCATGCATATAATTTCTGAATATTAGCTGCCCAATAATAGAAAAGAAAATTTGGAAGAGCGAGACCGCCATCCTGTTTAGTTCTTTGAAGAGTTGACTTGTGTACATGCGGAGGCTTACCAGCCCAAATATATGAGGATATAATGGAGTCGAATGATTTAAAAAAAGATTTAGGAAGAAAAACAGGAATAGTCTGAAATAAAAAAAAGTATTCTTGGTAGAATATTCATTTTAATTGATTCAATCCTGCCTACTAAAGAAAGTGGAAGATTGTTCCAACGCTGAAGATCTACTTTAATACGGTCCACTAATTTAGTAAAATTTTCTTTGCGCAATGACTTGAATGAGTTTGAAATATGAACCCCTAGATAACGGAAACCTGTAGAGGACATGTGAAAAGGGAGCATAGCTGGATGAATTTGTTTCGCCAAATCACCTATGGGAAAACACTCACTTTTAGCATAATTCAACTTATAACCTGAAATTAAACCGAACTCATTCAGCAGGTGCATTATACTATCTATGCTGTTAAGAGGGTCTGAGACATATAACAGGAGGTCGTCTGCATACAGTGATACACGATGCTCCCTTCCTCCTCTATAAATACCTGAAAACACTGAAGATGATTTTAATGCTATAGAAAGAGGCACTATAGCTAAGGCAAAGAGGAGAGGCGAAAGTGGGTAACCCTGACGGGTGCCACGAGAAAGAGAGAAATAAGGGGACGTTTCAGAATTAGTTTTCACACAAGCTGATGGAGTGGAATATAATAGACGAATCCATGAAATTATTTTAGGTCCAAACCCAAATTTTTGTAAAACCATGAATAAATAATCCCACTCCACCCGGTCAAAAGCCTTCTCCGCATCTAGCGAAATAACCATTTCTGGCTTTGATGACTTAGATGGAGTAAAGACAACATTTAGGAGTCTACGTATATTAGAAGACAACTGACGACCAAGTATAAAACCAGTTTGGTCATCTGATATAATTGAATGGAGATGAGCTTCCAAACGTTTGGCCAATATTTTAGCTAGTAATTTAATGTCATTATTAATTAGGCTAATAGGTCTGTAACTGCCACAAAATTTTGCATCTTTGTCTTTCTTTAATATTAAGGAAATCAAAGCTTGGTTTAAGGATGATGATAGGAAGCCTTGATCTAGGGAGTGGTTGTACAGATCTAATAATAAGGGGGATAACTGAGTGGCACGGGTATTAACCAATTCGGACACGGGTATTAGTCCACGACCTAATTAGGAAAGTTTTGGTGGTAAAACGACTCCGCTGCCTCAGGGGAATCAAAGATCCGTTCCACGCCGTTACGACTCACTCGAAGGCGAGCAGGGTACAGCATTCCAAAACGCACTCCTTTCTGATAGAGTAGGCTCTTGACCCTGTTGAAAGCCGCTCGTTTCTTCGCCACCTCGATGCTGAAGTCCTCGTAAATCTTGATTTTGTGGCCCTTGTAAGACATGTCTTTGTGGGATTTAGCCCAACTCATCATAGTTTCCTTCACGATGTATCGGTGAAATCTGATAATCAACGGACGTGGAGATTCCTCTGCGCGAGGTCTGGGCCTCAGGCTACGGTGGGCACGATCCAGCTCAGGTGATTCTGTAAGGGAGTCACCGAGGAGTTCAGAAAGCAAGTTGGTCATGAACTCTCTTGGGTTTTTTCCCTCAAGGCCCTCAGGAAGGCCCACCACTCGTATGTTATGGCGAGCGAGAAATCAGATCTTCTACGCTTGCTTTAAGCGCTGTGTTTTCCTTTTCCATTGTCGTCAGTTTTGATTGAACGGCGCTTACATCATGCTCGAGCTGAGCTATTCGGTCGGTATGGTCTGAGACACCCGATTCCATCTCGCTTATGGTTACTGCCTGTGTTGTCAGGGTCGTGCCGATCGATTCAATTGAAGATCGAATTGGTTCCAGAGAACTATTTAGAAGTGCAACGAACTCCCCGGTCATGTCTTTTCTGAATCTTTCGAGCTCTTTGACTAGAGATTCGATTGTGAGCTGTGCAGATACGGACTCGTTTTCCGCCATTTTGCTGCTTTCTTGAGAGGCCTGTGCATATTGAACTTGAGACTGTTGTTTACCTCCCGTCCTCGTAGACTTGCTCATTTTAAGTGTAATATTCCGAAGGCGGAATCTTTCAAACATACAAAAGAGATTAAATGAATACGAAGTGCTGATAAAATAGGGTGTATACTGAAGAGATTACATGAAATAATGCAGAGCTTCGATACCGTGCGTCTCAACACCACATTACCAAACCGGAAGTCCCGATTTGACTAACTTTCAACATGTTTTTTGTTTGTTTGTTTTAAATGTAGCTAAAATAAATTGTTTTCAACCACTTATCTTAAACCATTTATCTTTTTTCCAGTGAACAGGGTAATTATAAATATGGTTGTATACGTATAAATATGGCTGATTTAAACCCAAATATAAAGCAGACAGGACAAATAACACATAATGCTCTACTCACCATAGATAGTAACTTCAAAGGTCTTCATCAAATATGTTTTGTCATACATCTCTAATATATAACGTCCAGAGTCTGTGGTTCTGGTGTCTGTGACGATCAGAGATCCAGTCTGATGATCCAGCTTCAGTCTGTCTCTCAATCTCTCAGGACTATCACTATATGAGATCTGTTGAGTTGTTACATTGAATCTAGTTATAACTTTATCTCCAAACGACCACCGTATCTCATCATATTTCTGTATTTGATTGACATCAGGGTGTAGAGTGACAGAATCTCCCTCCTTCACAGACACTATCTTCACTTCATCACCAAACACACCTGCAGAACAACACACACTGTTACTCAATCACAGATTCAACTCTTATTTGATTGGTTACACAAAGGTCTTAATAAAACATGTCGTAATTTTTAAACAATTTAAAACTAAACCATTATAAAACATTTTTATTTGAATGACGATTTAAATGCTGTCTGTTTTGATTCAAGTTTTTCTGTTGGGATCTAGAACAACTGAAAGATGTGCGTGGAACTGAAAGAACATCTTTTAATGTAATCTTTTAACATTTATTGTTGTTGTTGTTGTTTTTCTTTTAAAACATATAATATAAAATACTTCCCCATAATACAGATCAACCAAGTGTTACAACCATAAACAAACAAATATATCAATTAGTTAGTTATTTAGTTAGTTAGTCATACAGTAGCAGGCAGTGATTATGAGGCAAAAATTTCAAATAATAATGCAGGCACTGAATAAAGGTTTAAATGCATATACAGTGCATATGCATAATTAGTTAACTGCTAAATTTAAGTACACAGTTACATAATACCAATTTAGGTCAACCAATTACCAAGCAATGCTTTTTTTTTCAGTCTGTGGTGGAAAAAGTTTGCATTAGCAATTAAAAATAAGTCTGAATAATTTTTGGTTTGCCTGTATGTAAATACACACTAACACACTATTATTTAATTCAAGCTTATTATTATTATTATTATTTTAAAATAAAAACTGAAATGCTTTATATTCATTACAAAAAAGAAGAAAAGATTTGGCAAAATTGTGTCAGCTTCCTTGCTGCTTCACAAGAGCAGTTGTGTATGTGTGTGAGTACATTATTTTAAGAGCCTTTAGTTTTAGTATGTTTTAATAAATACCTCTTAGGTGGATTAAATGCATCATCCAGATCACCAGGGGCAAGCAGGTCATCATTTTTAGGTCAAATGCCTTCAGCTCAAGCACCATTAGATCCTGGGAGCACAACTGACTTTTATTTTAAATAATAATATTCTGCTGCATCTAATAGAGCTTTCAGTAAATGTCACCCTGTATATCAACGACTTATGTTAAATGTTTTAGTTTTCTCCAGACGAGAGGCTTCAAGTAGCAATCTCAAGAATGCGTCTTCACATCTGGTCGTCCACAGATGAGAAAGGAAGGTTCTTGAAACGAGGATCTGTTACATTATATCATGTTCTCTGTCAGATATTACTGTGAGTTTGCCTCTTTGCAATCCTCCTTCCTTCTTACTCGCTCCAGATGTTTCCTGTTATTGTTGGGTGTGAGTGTTTTTGTCTTCTCTCTTACTCCTGCCCTCCCTTTCCTTTTTCCTTGTTTTTCTCCCTTCTCCCATCTGTGCTTTCTCTCTCTATTCTTTAGTCTTATGTCTCTTTAACTAAATGTATAACCGCATGTGCAGATGATACCTAGAGGTGAAGATTGGTGGAGGATCCTTTTGGGCCCAGGTTGTTGAGTTCAGTTTGTCCTTTACAGATCGTTGAAATGCTCAGTGCCAATATTATTCCTTAAATGACCAGCGTTTGCTGAATATATGCTTACCTCAGCTAAAGCGTTGTTTAGCCTTATACTCAACACATATGTAATCTATTTCCTATTGGTTAAAAAGATTGTACCACCCTTATTTTATCCTATATAAACTCAGTGTAAAACAATAAAATATTTGAAGTGAAGGTATATTCAGATTTTGTGTCTGCTGTGCCTTTTCTTCCCACGGCCATGAACACTTCAGGAGGACTGAGAAAACTTGTGGTGGCAGCGATGTAGAAAGGGACCATTTTAATACTTAAAGGAGCTATGTGGAGGTTTTTACTTAAAAAAATCTTTAAGATAAGATTTTTCATTTGTACATGTATGAGCCAACCATGATGTAAAAAAAAAGAATGACACCTCGACTGTCCACCACGGTTGCCTCTATCAGCCTGTAGGCTCAATTGTGTGTGGAGGAGTCGGGCCCGAATTGGCACGAAAATTCACAAAATGTGACGTCATGTGCGTTCTCGTCTGCTTGGGCTTACAACCGTACGGCACGCCAGCCATTATAGTAAGCAGCTGCAATAGTGTTTTCAAATGGACTCTGCGGATGGAAAGAAGCGACCAGCCTCCAGCACAATTCAGACACCCACGGACACTTCTCGTAAGTTAAAAAAAAAACAAAAGCGTGCGCACTGAGAAGGGTCTGTCTGCAGACTGCAAGACGGGGGAGTAACTTGAAGTGGGTGTAACTTGAAGTAGGAGGCGTAACTTGAAGTTGTTCAAATCACACAGAACCACGCGAGACCTCAAAACGAGACTTTGTCGGGATGCGCTCGAAACCGCATACCCTTTAATTAGGCACTTAATTTCAATAAGTACTAACTTAACGAGCGCTAAAAGAATACATACTCTACAGCCTAAATGCGTATGTATGACGTATGAATGCAAATTGTACATCATCATCCGCTATGTTGATCATGTGACCTACAAAGTTAAAACAAGCACAAAAACGTAAAAGACATAAGTGACAGGTTTAATTAATGTATTTGTAATTATCTTGATAATGAAGAACGTTTCAGAAACAGCTGCCTTTTTATTTTGTGATTGTAGTAGCCAATACTGTTGATTTAATTTTTTATATTTTTAACTCCACTAATGTGACCAAGTGTTATCCTTAAAGCATTTTTTTTATAATTTGAAAACCCCAAATCATTTCTCATCATCTCTTGAATATTTTTTCAATTATTTTACATGAAAAATGTTTTTCTTTTATAGCATCTCATACTATAATGAAAACATGATTTTTTTTTTTTACTGTTTTATGGCATTATGATTGTTTATTGTTAGATACAACCGTCTTACCATGATCTTTTATGAAATAATTTGGCAATAATAATAAAAAACAGGGTCAGGTGCACTAACACCTCACAGCGACTCAATATATCTGCACAAAGGGTACTTCGATCAGCTGCTCGAAGATCTCACCTTTGGAGAAGACTGTTGATTTGACACTCTAAAAATGTAAGTATTACTATTCGAAAATTATCATTACCCCATAATGAATTGCATCTTTTGCCCACCCCAACACTTACCATGCAATAATAACGATAAATGCCAACCAATAATTATATAATTTTTTTTCTTAAAATGACATTTTAGTAAAAGAAGCCAAATGTACGGTATTTTCTTTTGTGACACCGCTATACATGAATATATACTAGTTAAATAAATGCAGTCGATGTGAATACATCCATTTTCAGTCAAGCAATTAATACATAAATGGATAAAATATTTATATGTCATTTACTGACAACAAAAAACTTGTCTAAATGATTAAAACAATGTATAAAAGTTAGCATCACAATAAATGCATACATGTACAAGTCAACAACACATGATACAAAGCTTCATTCAAACTTATTGTTCTAACAAACATGTATTTACAGATGGTGAACCCAACATCCTCCTGCCATCTGAACGCAGCTGATACAGTTCTGCTTCTGCACTTCACAATCTCACTCTTCTCAACGGGGATGTCGTTGAGCAACAGGATGAAGAAGACCTTGATGACGGCTCTCTGAACCACACAACCTTGAAGCTAGAGCAGAAGAACACGTGCCGGACAATCTGACTGCTGTGTCTGCTCCAAACTTTCGTGTGCCTGCTCTCCATGAGCACGACTACCTGAAAAACATTTACACAGAGTTTACAAGTACATGCATTGATTTATTACTTTTGTAGTGGGCTAAACCACTGAAGTGGTTCAAATTTATAAATAAATTATACATTTATCCAAAGTGACTTACAGTGCTCTCACTGGCTCTGGGGTCACTGAGGATGAAGACACCACAGCAGCATCTGGTCCTGATGAGACAGTAAAGGGCAGGTGGAGTGAGGGAGCGTCTCATCTGTGACTCTCGATCATTTCCAGGATGATGCTGTGGTCTTCTCCATCCTCAGTGCACACACCAGTCTACAGACATTTACATGCCCTACAAAAATACACATACACAATACAAAAAGTCATTACATTATTCTTTTGTTTCAGGTTTTCCTTCTTTTTCACCTTTCCTTGCAGGTCCTGCTGCACCAAAAAAGATCTGCAGCAAATGCACAGAAATCCAGAATAAGAAAGGAGGTGTAATAGTTGTTTAAAATTACATTAATTAAAATAAAATACAACTTAAATAAAAATTAAGTTAAAATTAAGATTTAAAATGTTTAATTTATTTTTGTAGTGTACTTACACAAATCCTTTTTGATGGCAGCATTTCTTCATCAGTTACTCTACAGCAGATAAACACACATGTGTCTCATCTGTCCCTGTAACATCCAGACAAGAGTCAGTCTCCTCTGTCATGTATCTGTGATATACTGCATTTACATGTTGAGTTAATAACTGATGTAACTCACTTTTTATCCAAAACAAATGTTCTTTAAATTATCAATATTGCAAATGGACAAATAAAATAGATAACTTATGTTTAGTAACTTTATGTAGATTTGTTTGTTTACATGACTCCCACTCATCTAAAGCAGTGTTGACAAAAGTGAATTCTACACAATATCACACACACATCACTCAGACGCCTGTTTCATGTGCTCATCTACAATACTTATCAAACATTATCCAGTCAGATGATAAATAGACATTTTAGTAATAGTCTTCAAGAAGTATATATGGTTTATGTGAATCCACTATTGAGTCGTGTACTTAATGGAGCTCCCCTGTTAGTTATGCATTATAAAACATGTTTACAGCAAAATCACAAAGGCACAAAAAATTACGCCTTAGTTTTAATAAATTATTAACTCCAAAAACAATACCACTGTATGAAAATGACTTATACACTTCAATTTAAATAATTATCTCGGAAAAAAATAAGATTCTCACCGTTGTCTTTCACAGCAAGCTATCATTTTCGTCTTCTTTCCAGTTTGAGGGCGGTTGGCATCCAGCTTATTGGTGCAATAGCGCCCTCTTCTGTTCCGGAGTGTGGGTCAGATAATACGGCTTCCTACTAAAACGTACACTCTCATATTGTCCCCTAACTTTAATATCTACCCACACATCATGCATCAAAACCTGCCTAAAACCCCTGCCTCCCTTAAAACGTAATCAATATTGTACTCTGTGCCGCCAACAACTTATCGTTTTTAGGTCTCGCGTGGTTCTGTGTGATTTGGACAACTTCAAGTAACGCCCCCTACTTCAAGTTATGCCCACTTCAAGTTACGCCCCCGTCTTGCAGTCTGCAGATGTACACGCTTGTGCGCACTGAGAACGAGCATGAGACTGGCTGCAGTTCCTCTAATGGCTCCTTTAATAATTTAACAGGATTTAATGCTGATGCAGCTTTTATTTAGAGTCTGTAGATTTTTAAAGACAATTCGCAATCGAAACACCTGGTGCTATATATTAAATTCATTTCCCCTTCACATCTGTCACAACAGACTTAAACCAGGATTTTTAATCTGTTTTTAAATAATTATTCAAATTAATTTCAGTTATTATATGGTAATTCCATAATTATGCAGACTATATACGAACAATCTATTTAATCATAAACTGTAGGTCAAATAAGTTAATCATCCAATTCATATTCATAGATTATTGCTAATGTAGCCGGGTAAGGTATAGCCCAGGTTTGATTGCTGATGTCATGCCAACCTGTGAACCTATTTCACAGGCTGGTTAAATCCCATGAACCTATCAGTGTTGGGATTTATACTATAAAAAGGGAAGGGTTAGATTACTCAGGATGCATCCTCATTGGTACTAGACTTTTGCGAAAGTATATTATTATGAACAAAGGATAGGGCTGGGTGCATCTTCCTGTTGTGTATTAGCAGTTAGGCCTTTTTTCAGGTTGGTTTCCCAATTTTGAAAGTGTGTGTGTGTGTGTGTATGTGTATAAAGAGGCTTTATTTGTTGTGTTTTGGTTATCAGTATGCTAATGGCCTTGGTCTTGAAAGGTGAGCGACGATTAAAATGGAAAAAGGAGTACTTTGAATTTTACTGGAGTAAATATATTTTATACATATCTGTACTTTTACTCAAGAACTTGATTTTTTTGTACTTCGTCCATCACTGCTATGTCCATCACACACAGATGACCTTAACACTAGCATGACTGTTTAGTGAGTAACATACTAAAACAGTATTTAGAAGAATTCACTGTACATTATTATATTCTTAATTACCATTTTTGCAATAATGTTTACTATAAAAATAAATTAGATCATAGTATCATTAAGAAATACGTTTGAGAGGCCCAGACTTCCACTAATGGAATCTTTAATGGGTATTGATTGCAACATTACAACATGACTTGCAACAGCAACTGGATTAAAGACAATTTCAGTTTATTTTTCTGAAATTCAACACTTAAAGAAAATCAGTTTTAAAGACAAAAAAGCCATTAGGGCCGTAGTTCAGATTTGTTCTCATTCTTGCCCAGACATTATTTTCACTGGCCTCAGCACACATTTAATTTTAGCAACATGTTTTTAATAATCACAGAAAACTAAATATAAACTGTGGTTCTTACATGGGGTAGAATTTTCTATCATCACTTTAGCAAACAGAACAACGGCACAAAAAATGATTTATCGTGGTCTGGTTATTTTGTCTGTTCTCTCCTCCTGTGTTCTACTTTTCTGGATCTGATGTCATAAATGAGCACAACCACAGCAGCAGCAGCAGCCACACCCATCAAAACAGAGACGACCAATCGGATCACAGCTTCAGTGTCACAACAGGAGATTCTGGGGCAGGAAATGTCTGTGGGAACTACAAAAACATGCACTTCAAACTAGGGCTGGGATAAACGATTATTTTTTAAACGATTAATCTAGCGATTATTTTTTCCGATGCATCGATTAATCTAACGATTAATTTTTCCAGGCCGATTCGATTTCGATTATCTCCCCATTAATTGACTACTAACAATTTATACATGTTGATTTACATATCTGAATGAAAAAAACATGAATTCCTTAACATTGCAATATATGTTTATTGCTCTTAAAATTACAAAATAAAAGACTGACTAAGAATGCATTACTTTGCAATTGTATAGAGCATAGCATTCAATAAAACCTTGAAGCCTTGAAAACACATAGCTTACTGAAACAAGCTTACTGAACACATAGGGCCTAGCTTACTGAAAAAAAGTTCTTCTTTCAGATGAAAATAACAACAACTTGATGTCTAGCATTCAATAAAAAAGTTCACCCAAAATACTTGTTTAGAGCAATTGAAAGAATACAGTAACCAATGTAAACTTTAGGGCTTTAAGCTAATACAGAGAGTGCTTTTCCAAAATAAAAATAAAAATAAAAAATCTAACAGTGGGAGCCAGCAGCCTGTCATGGTCATGGAGAAAAAAAAATATCCGAATGCTCCACGTGAAACTTTGGCGTTCCGCCCTTTTTCATATCGTGTCTAATGATTTTGGTTAATATTCACGAGGGGAGGGGGGTGGGGAAGAGAGAGAGAGAGCGCTCGTGTAGTTTGAAGACTGTGAGTGAAACTGCGCGTGAAACTTTGGTGTTTCGTCCTTTTTCTATCGTGTTTATGATTTTGATTTTGCACAAGGGAGAGAGAGAGCAAGAAGCGCTCGTGTTGTTTGAAGACTGTGAGTGCGCGCGCAGCCGGGGCTCTCTCTCGTACGCGCCCTGTCACTTTCACTCACCGATCAAATAAGGCCTTGACAGCCGCCAAAAAAAAAAGATCAATGCAGAAAAACCCCTGGATTGGTTATATAACGTTGGACAGAATGTTGATCCGGCCATCGCGTATATTCAGCGCACATAAGGTAGAAGGAGAAATAAAAACAGGTCGACGAATCGATGTGCATATTTTGCGTCGACGTATTTTTTTGCGTCGACGTCATCGATGACCTCGACGCGTTGTCCCAGCCCTACTTCAAACATTTAATTAAACACAAAAGTTGAATCAAAACCCATTTAATGAACAGTTTTTGTATTCTTTTGAGACCATTACATCACACTGGTCTAAAACTTAAAAGATGTCCTGATTTGCAGTGTCCTATGTTTTACTTTTTTTTAACAGTCATGGACAGCTAGTTAGTTTCTACAATGATGCATCACGCTCTTGTAGTAATGGTGGAAATCAGCTGACACTATACAGGAAATGCTTTCCAGCTCAGCAAAGTGAAAATCAGCACTACTTTACCTGAACATGTGTGACAGAGTTTGCTGATGTTCAGATGTGTGGTCTGGTTTCTGATGGGATTGTTGATCACACAGCTGTAGCTGTTTTTATCCTGATGTTTCACCTCCAGAGGTAGAGAGAGACTGATCCTGACATTAGATGTACTGATGCTGGACAATAAACTGTTTCCTTTGTACCAGGAGAGAGTCACAGGACTCACATTCACCACTGAACACACCAGTGCACATCCATACACTGATGATGATGATGAAGGACAGTAACTGGTGATGACAGGTAGGGACAGAGGAGCTGGAAAATATGAAAAAATATAAAAAAATTAAGTATAAGCTGATAAAATTCAGTAAATAAATGAATCTTTATATATCAAAAAATAAACTAAACAAATTTAACCACAATTCAATATGTAAACACAAATATAAAGCAGACATAACTAATTGCACATAATTCTCTACTCACCATAGATAGTAACTCCAAAGGTCTTCTTCATATATGGGGTTCCATACATCTGTAATATATAATTTCCAGAGTCTGTGGTTCTGGTGTTTGTGATTGTCAGAGATCCAGTCTGATCCAGCTTCAGTCTGTCTCTCAATCTCTCAGGACTATCATTATATAAGATCGGTTGAGTTTTTATATTGACTTTAGCTATAACGTCTCCTCCAAATGTCCACTCTATGTCAGTATATTTCTGTATTTGATTGACATCAGTGTGTAGAGTGACCGAATCTCCCTCCTTCACAGACACAATCTTCACTTCATCACCAAACACACCTGCAGAACAACACACACTGTTACTCAATCACAGATTCAACTCTTATTTGGTTGCTTAAAACAAAGCTCTTAATACAACATATTGTAATTTTTAAGCAATTTAAAACTAAGAATTGTAAATTCTTATTTGGTTGGTTACATCAAGCTCTTAATAAAATAATTAAATGTATTAAATATATAGTTTTAATATAAATTATAATTTGATTCAAGTGGAAAACTGTGGCAATTTGACCTTCATGTTAATAAATGATGCATAACCCCAGCAAACTATAGAAAGTTTCTCTGAGGTTAGTGTATGATCCCTGTTTCTTTTTTCTTTATTTTTTAATTATTTCAGAACTAATATCCTAAGAATATGGCAGGGAGGTTTTTGTATGATAAACTAATAGCCTTATACTGAACATTTTCTAGTAGTAAAATACCATTGCTTAACTTTAATCCTAAACTGATATCTGCACAGACATTTTATTAGGAATAGAGAGGACAACATTCAGTGGTAAGAAATTTGTATTGTTGTGATAGCTGTGTAAAAAAATAAAATAAAATAAACATTGTAAAAACTTAAAAAAAACAACAACAACTTTTCATTAAATGTTAATGTTTATCAGTAAACTACTGAAAGTTAAACAAAACAAAGCACATTGTTAAAATAGATTATGTGCAGAATTGTTTCCAGAAATATGAGTTAAAGAGAATGTTGTCTTAGCCATCACACACAAACTACAACCACAACACACTATTTCCTTGTCAAGAAATAATTACAACTGTTTCTGGAAGCATTCTGAGAATCAAAATGTGCATGAATGCTGGAAAAATAAAGGTGCTTGTCTAGAAAAACTGATTCAGTTACACAAAGATTTGTTGTCAGGTGATAATACTATGTTTAGACTATTATATAATACTATAATTATAATACTGAATAGTGTACGTTTAAATGTTTAGACTATGTACAAGAACAAATGTATAACTTACCAATCAGATGCCACAAAAATATCAAAATGAATGCATAAGCCATTGTCTTCAAGAGTTTTAAGAACATTATGAGATAAAAACACTCCAAAAAACAGCAAGACTAATCTATGTGCTACTGAAATAAAACATTATTATTATGTTATTATATAGAAAAATCATGCATTATTTCATATGCTGAAAAATGCATGTGATATGATCATCTGTGGTTTGTAAAACTCTGCAGACAGTGAATACTCTAGTGTGTGCACGCCTCAGTTGTTGCATGTCGTTCATACGGGTCTATTCCGATATGACCATTACTTACGTTTACTTTCTTGTGTTTACTGACCTGCATTGATGCAAATGACACATTTGTGTAAACGTTATGCAATTATTCATGGACTCAACATTTGTTGAATGTATTATAATCTGTTCTACAACATTAAAGTTCGCATGAACATGACACGGAGCTAAACTGCAGTGACCTCCAGGGCAAGATTTGAGGAAGGAGTGCAATGCTAACGTTAACTGTTTACCGTGATTTCAAAATAAAAGCTCAAATCCTGAAACGCGTTTTTATGTCCACATATTCAAATTACAGTGGCCTAGCATTTTGTCGTAAAAAGAAATGGCCAAATATTAAAGATTAAGTTGACATTAAGAATTAAATGTTGTTTGGTCAACAAGGATTAGATGCGCAGTAAAGTGTAAAACAATCGTCTGGTCTTTGGCGCCCTCTGCAGGCAGTTTCTATAATGCGTAATGTACATGAGCTCTATTGTTTATAATACATTATGTATTTTAACAGTTTTGTTCAATAAACCCAAATGATTACTTGCTTTTGCTACATTTTTTGAACTAATTATTATTGTCCTAATTACAAACTGTATATATTTTAGGTCAGTTTAAAACCTATTGTTTGCTTATTGTTTTCCTCCTGGAACTTTCAGTGTGAGCATACTTAATTAATACAAAAAAAAAAAAAAAAACACCATTCATGCATATGTCTGCCAATTGGAATAAACATCTGTTCATCTCTAAAGTGATGAAAATTATCATTTTAGATACTCTGTGAATTATTGTGTGCACTATAAGCTTCTGCCACTGAGACAAATGACTTGTGTCTCAGTTGTTTATTACCAGACACACTTATACTGACTGAGTTGACAGTTTAATGCCTAGGTACGACAGATTTTACAACCAATGTAAGGTAATGCATTCTTGGGAAAGCAGATAGCTCATGTAAATGAATTGAATAAACCAATAAAAAATGAAAATGACTCAATTATATATATATATATATATATATATATATATATATATATATAAACTAAAAATAATACTTATAATAATTTTCTAACTATATTTAAAATAAGAATATGAAAAGAGGCAATAAATATGCATATGCTGTGCTCACCATAGACTTGGACACCCTTTATTTTCCTAATCCTGTAACTTTCAAAGCCACCTCATAATAGATTTTTGTAGCTCAACCATCCAGCTACTTTCTCTGCAGGTAAATTATTTCATTCTTAAAATGTCTATAGATTTTTTTTTAAAGGGCTTTGGCCTTTACAAACAAAAAATAAATAAAAAAAGCAATTAAATAACTTTAACCAAATGGAAGAGAAGCACCATAACTTTTTTTTATATCCAGACACATGCTCAGATCACACCCCACAATTCTGATCATCTGCAGAGAGAAATTACAACTCCAAATACACACATAATGAAGGACATAAAGGCTTCAAAGAGGATTGAGAAGATATTGCACTGAAACTTGATTGCAATTTTTCCTTTTGTGTTTCTATTTTGTGTATTTATTCATGTTCAGTTATTATGTATTATTCAGCTATAACTTTTGATACAGCACTGTCATTTTTGCTACAGCTTACCATGTCAATAAAAAATAAATAAAACTATAATTTACATGGCTTGCCATTTTTAATAATAAAAGCTGCAAGTTATTATAATACCAAAGTCACCTTTATATATATAGCACTTTAAACAAAATACATTGCGTCAAAGCAACTGAACAACATTCATTAGGAAAACAGTGTCAATAATGCAAAAATGAGAGTTAAAGGCAGTTCATCATTGAATTCAGTGATGTCATCTCTGTTCAGTTAAATAGTGTCTGTGCATTTATTTGCAATCAAGTCAACGATATCGCTGTTAATGAAGTGTCCCCAACTAAGCAAGCCAGAGGCGACAGCGGTCATTGTCAGTGGTAAAACAATCATAATAAATGATATTAAGAAAGCAATATTAATAAAACTGTTATTAAGAAGGTTTAATCTTATTCATAACACCATAATAGTACTATATATTTCACTTTAAATTAAAAGGATGTTTTTTACCGAACCTTATAAAATTGGTTCTGCTGTTGTTACAAGAATCCTAGTCTGCTATCGTTAAGAGCTATTATTCTTAAGAGTGCGTGTTAAAGTTTGGACTTTAATAAGTAATGCCTGTTTATCACTCCTTGGTTTTTCAATGAACCTTTTCAACTCATTTCTGCCCCCATGAGCACAATGACAAAGATTCAATTGCTAGTTGAAATTAGACTGAAGCCAGATTTGCATAAACCAGCAAATTTAGGATGGCAGGACCACAGTTACTTCTTGCTGTGTATTTTCGATAGTTTCTGCAGTGCCTTCAGTGGGTGGCACAGTAATGCATTTGGCAAACAGACGTTTCAAAAGTGAAAGTTTTCTGTCAGACTCAGACTGTTTGGTAAGAAAAGACTAACTGACGGGACGGGAACAAGAGTCAAGGTCATGAGAAATATGAAGAGAGTGTTTTTGTTTTTTTCTTTCATATTTATTTTGGATGGTAAGTTGATTTTGGTTGATCTCTTTTAGTTTGGTTTTTATGTTTTTATTTCTTGTACATGAATGGAAGCAGCAGAAGAAGTGAAATACAGTGAGTCTCGATCATTAGTACAAATCGTGCACTATTAGGTGCTTTATAAATTAAATTGGCATTGGAATTAAAACATCAAAGAATAATTTATATCTATTTTATTAAATATTCTCTGCTATTTGTTAAAACTCTGTTGTGTGAGCACATCACAATGGAATGAAAATAAAGGCCTACTTGTTTGCTTATAGAGTTTATATATTCCGTCATATTTATTATTCTGTATTATTTTATTAATCATTTATCCTAAATGACTGAGTGCAGTAATAATATGTTTATATAGTTTACTGATGTTAAAGGGGTGGATCACTGTTTTTTTTTTTTTAGACTTGATTGTGTTTATGTGGTGCAGTCTAACATGTGTTAATGTTTTGTTAAAATAAATAAATAAATAAATTATTTCTCACATGATTTACCTCACCAGTTAATTACCACACCGCTCTGTCTCTTCTCTGGGAAGCGTGCTGATGATTTTGCAACAATGCACCCAAATACAGTAACAGCAATAATGTGCATACGAGGATTTAAGTCTTGAAGATATAAAGTAAATATATTAGGTGTCATCAGCGCAGAAACCATGGTCCACTTACTATAGCTACATAATTCTTTGCAATTCATTTGTTATTAAATAAACGTAAATTTCGCCAGATTGCCCTTCATTCAAGCCTTCGGTTTACCCGTGCTCATAACATTAGCACAGAGTCAGTTCAGAATCAATCACCAAAAGAACCAGTTCGGTTCAGATGCTCTGTGAGTCAGTCGGCTTCACGCTGAATCACATGCACAGTATCATAAACTGCTCTACTCGTGTTCATGTTCTATTTACGACAAACTCAATTTGTGAATGTGTCATCGTTAAATATAAATACAGAACAGGCATTTCATAAATCATTTCTTAAACATCTTTAGAGTCTTAATTATTGTCCAACTTCCCTGAAAACCCCTTTGGCATATAATCTAACATAATCTACAATTTAACAAAATACACAGATTAGATACCTTCATCTTTGGAAAAAAGCTTAATAAAATATATTTTATCACAAATTCTGATGTGTAACAAAATACTTCAATATGCATTTTGTTTTTCTTGAAAGATTACACGCATGCGCAGTATCATCAGTTCATCGGTTCTCAAATCGGACGCGTCTGAAAGAAACTGTTTCCGGTTCAGTGTACTGGTTATGCGAAAACCAATGCAACCGGTTCTTGACTCGAGAACGAGAATCAGGTAATCGGTTCTCAAATCGGACGTGTCCGACAGAAATGGTTCTCAGTTCAGTGTCCAGAGGGCAGGGTTAATCTGGGTTTGTTACGTCACAAACCCGGGAAGCAACTTGTTGTAGTCCCTACCAGCCATTTTTGAAGGCATTGAACTGACAGAATTTTTAAAGCTGATGTCATAACTTTGCAGATACGGTTTATTGTAAGCTCTGTTTTGGGTTTTGTTTCTTGTTCATTGTTTTCATGTCCTTTATTTTGTAGTTTGTTTCATGCTGTTAGTGTCATGCTTCCCTTGCCCTCTTGTCTTCATGCTATTGGTTCCTCTTGGTTATTGTGTCATGTTCTGATTGGTTGTTTGTCATATGTCTTGTTTCCCATTGGTTTGTTCTTGTCATGTTACCAGAATTGTTTTTTTTATAAGTAGTCATGTTTTTGCCATTGTGCCTTGTCGTTTATTAACATATGTTCCTGCTGTTGGTGAGTTTAGTCTGCTTTAGACAAGTCAAATCTTTGTTTATTGTTTGGATTTTGGATTGCACCTTTTAAATAAACTGCACTTGAATTCATCTATGCTCACCTTCATTGGACTGATCATTACAGAATACACAACTAATCATAAACCCAGCAGTTAGCCTCCTCTGCTTTTGTCAAGGCGACAGGGCCATAGAGGACTATGTTGCTGACTTTTGTGGACTGAGCTATTTGGTGGATTTTAATGAGGTGGCTTTAAAGGACATTTTTCAACATGGACTTAATGATTCTCTTTATTATCCACACTCCGTATGACTAGTTTACCTCTTACTGTGGGAGTTGTGGATGAGGAGCCCAGTAATCCTAGAGTTTCCACCAGCCCAGAGCCAGTGCACAAAATGGCTGCCAGCCCAGACCCACTGCACAAAATGGCCACCAGCCCAGAGCCACTGCACAAAATGGCCGCCAATCCAGAGCCCGCTCCTCGCAAGCACAGTCCAGAACATGCTTGCATGCACCCTCTAGAGGGAGGTTGGGTCATGCCACTTCCTCAAGAAATGGCAGCCACAGCTGACCTTCCTGAGTACAGTAAAGTCTCTGTCAATCTTCCTCAAGCAAGTCAAGTCATCGTTGACATACCAGTGTCAAGTCAAGTCAAGTCATCATTGACCTTCCAGTGTCAAGTCAGGTCACTGTTGACGTTCCACCGTCAAGTCCCCGTGGGCCTTCCAGAGACTTGTTACATCTCAGCTGAACTTACAGCATCTTGTCATGCCTCAGCTGTACATCCAGAGTCTCATCACATCTCAGCTGATCTTCCAGAGTCTCATCACATCTCAGCTGATCTTCCAGAGTCTCATCACATCTCAGCTGATCTTCCAGAGTCTCATCACATCTCAGCTGATCTTCCAGAGTCTCATCACATCTCAGCTGATCTTCCAGAGTCTCATCACATCTCAGCTGATCTTCCAGAGTCTCATCACATCTCAGCTGTACATCCAGAGTCTCATCACATCTCAGCTGATCTTCCAGAGTCTCATCACATCTCAGCTGATCTTCCAGAGTCTCATCACATCTCAGCTGATCTTCCAGAGTCTCATCACATCTCAGCTGATCTTCCAGAGTCTCATCACATCTCAGCTGTACATCCAGAGTCTCATCACATCTCAGCTGATCTTCCAGAGTCTCATCACATCTCAGCTGATCTTCCAGAGTCTCATCACATCTCAGCTGTACATCCAGAGTCTCATCACATCTCAGCTGTACATCCAGAGTCTCATCACATCTCAGCTGATCTTCCAGAGTCTAATCACATCTCAGCTGATCTTCCAGAGTCTCATCACATCTCAGCTGATCTTCCAGAGTCTCATCACATCTCAGCTGTACATCCAGAGTCTCATCACATCTCAGCTGATCTTCCAGAGTCTCATCACATCTCAGCTGATCTTCCAGAGTCTCATCACATCTCAGCTGTACATCCAGAGTCTCATCACATCTCAGCTGATCTTCCAGAGTCTCATCACATCTCAGCTGATCTTCCAGAGTCTCATTACATCTCAGCTGTACATCCAGAGTCTCATCACATCTCAGCTGATCTTCCAGAGTCTCATCACATCTCAGCTGATCTTCCAGAGTCTCATCACATCTCAGCTGTACATCCAGAGTCTCATCACATCTCAGCTGTACATCCAGAGTCTCATCACATCTCAGCTGATCTTCCAGAGTCTAATCACATCTCAGCTGATCTTCCAGAGTCTCAACACATCTCAGCTGATCTTCCAGAGTCTCATCACATCTCAGCTGATCTTCCAGAGTCTCATCACATCTCAGCTGTACATCCAGAGTCTCATCACATCTCAGCTGTACATCCAGAGTCTCATCACATCTCAGCTGATCTTCCAGAGTCTCATCACATCTCAGCTGATCTTCCAGAGTCTCATCACATCTCAGCTGTACATCCAGAGTCTCATCACATCTCAGCTGATCTTCCAGAGTCTCATCACATCTCAGCTGATCTTCCAGAGTCTCATCACATCTCAGCTGATCTTCCAGAGTCTCATCACATCTCAGCTGATCTTCCAGAGTCTCATCACATCTCAGCTGATCTTCCAGAGTCTCATCACATCTCAGCTGATCTTCCAGAGTCTCATCACATCTCAGCTGTACATCCAGAGTCTCATCACATCTCAGCTGATCTTCCAGTCTCATCACATCTCAGCTGATCTTCCAGAGTCTCATCACATCTCAGCTGATCTTCCAGAGTCTCATCACATCTCAGCTGTACATCCAGAGTCTCATCACATCTCAGCTGTACATCCAGAGTCTCATCACATCTCAGCTGATCTTCCAGAGTCTCATCACATCTCAGCTGATCTTCCAGAGTCTCATCACATCTCAGCTGATCTTCCAGAGTCTCATCACATCTCAGCTGATCTTCCAGAGTCTCATCACATCTCAGCTGTACATCCAGAGTCTCATCACATCTCAGCTGTACATCCAGAGTCTCATCACATCTCAGCTGTACATCCAGAGTCTCATCACATCTCAGCTGATCTTCCAGTCTCATCACATCTCAGCTGATCTTCCAGAGTCTCATCACATCTCAGCTGATCTTCCAGAGTCTCATCACATCTCAGCTGTACATCCAGAGTCTCATCACATCTCAGCTGTACATCCAGAGTCTCATCACATCTCAGCTGATCTTCCAGAGTCTCATCACGTCTCAGCTGATCTTCCAGAGTCCCACGCATGAGTCGCCTGTCCTGTCACAGCCACGGAGGCCCTCCACAAACTCCCTGCCTATCCTATCATGGCCAAGGAGTCCTTCCATGATATCTCTGCCTGCCCTGTCATGGACAAGGAGGCCGTCCACGATATCTCTGCCTGTCCTGTCACGCCAATGAGTCCATCCATGATCCCTCTGTCTGTCCTTTCACAGCCAAGCAGGCCATCCATGAACCCACAGTCTGTCCTGTCATGGCCACGGAGGCCATTCAAAAACTCTCTACCTGTTCTGCCACAGACAAGTGGTCTGTCCATGTCTCTGCTCCACCTTGATTTCCTGCTCTCCCAGTGCCTCTCTACAATCCCGCTAGGCCTGCTCCGCCATGGCTCCATACTGCTCTTGATCCAGATCGACCACTGCTCCTAGCTCCAGGCCCGCCATTGCTCCATGCTCCAGGTCCTGTTCCTTTTCACGGGCCTGGTCCTCCATCCCTCACCCTGTTCTGCCTCCACCCCACCTCTCTTCTGAATTTCTTGGTTTTTATTTGTTTGGGCGTCAGGAGCCGCCATGAGAGGGTGGAATACGCAAAGTCTGTTTTGGGATTTGTTTCTTGTTCATTGTCCTTTATTGTGTAGTGTGTTTCATGCTGTGAGTGTCATGCTTCTCTTGCCCTCTTGTCTTTATGCAATTGGTTCCTCTTGGTTATTGTGTCATGTTCTGATTGGTTGTCTTATTCATGTGTCTTTCCCATTGGTTTGTTCTTGTCATGTGACCTGTATTGTTTGTTATAAGCAGTCATGTTTTTGCCATTGTGCCTTGTTGTGTATTAACGTATGTTCCTGCTGTTGGTGAGTCTAGTCTGCTTCAGTCAAATCTGTTTTAGTCAAGTCTGTTCATACCTCATCAAGTCTTTGTTTATTGTTTGGATTATATTTGGATTTTAGATTGCACCTTGTAAATAAATTGCACTTTTGTTCATCTATGCTCACCTTCAGTGGACTGATCATTACATTTATGTTCAAATAGCAACATTACACACTAACTAATGTTTAAAAAGTACATTTGCAATCAACCACCTTTTCAAAAAATAAACTAGCTGTTTCGGTTTGTTCTTCAGGTCTGTTTGGGGACATGGAAAAAGTGTCTGTGAAGGAGGGAGATTCTCTAACTCTACACACTGATGTCACTGAAATACAGAGAACATTTTTCTTGATGTGGATGTACGGATTTCAAAACACTATAATTGCTAAAATTGATGGGAAAACGCAGACAGTCTCATTATACGATGTTGATGATGGGAGGTTTGAAGACAGACTGCAACTGGACAATAAGACTGGATCTCTGAACATCAGTGACATCAGAACCAAACACTCTGGAGATTATCATCTAAAGATCATCAGCAACGAGACTTTCCTCAAGACTTTCAGTGTTACTGTCCATGGTGAGAAGCTCAGATATTTGTACAATTATTTGCACAATGTTTACATGGGAATATAAGTCACATACCTGTTCCTGTTTGTTTTCCAGATGTGATTTTTGCCGGGTTAGAAAACAAGAAAGAAGGAGATTCTGTTACTCTACACACTGGTTTTATTGATTCACAGAAACATGATCTAATACAATGGACATTTGGACCTACAAATCCAGACAGTCTTATAGCTGAAATGAAAATGAAGGTTCATGAGATCACACTGAATTCAGATGATATATTCAGAGGGAGACTACATCTGGAAAATCAGACGGGATCTCTCACCATCAGAGACATCAGAACCTCAGACGCTGGAGTTTATCAGCTGCAGATCTCCAACAGTAAAGAAACACTCTACAAGAGATTCAATGTTTTTGTTGGTATGTAGTTCATGCCAAATCACATTAAAAGAGTGTGCTTTAGATGTTCCCTCATAATGAAATGGTTTGTGTGTTTGACTGTCTCTCTTCAGCTGTTCCAGATCCGGCTCTGTCCACTGGTTATATTGTGCTGATTTGTCTTTGTGTCCTTCTGCTGGTGACTGCAGTTTTGTGTGTGATGTGCTACAAAAAAAAATCAAAAAAACAAAAAGGTGAGAGTTATATACAGTAAATATAGGAGTAGAATTTTTTATAAGAGTAATTAATTTTTACATAACCAATTTTTCACAAAAAATTGACTTGCTGAACAATGAAACATCTTTTGAAATATTTTACATCTTCTCCATTTGCTTGATGTTTTCTGTGATGACAGAAAAGAAGACTGTGTCCGTGAAGGAGGGATATTCTGTCACGCTAGAAACTGGTGCAGTCGAGATCCAGAGAGACGAAGTGCTTTGGATGTTTGGACCTCAAGAAATAGTCATAGCTCAAGTCGACAAAAATGGCAGTAACATCTCATACACAGATGATGAGGAATTCAGAGACAAGCTACAGCTGGACCATCAGACTGGAGATCTGACCATCAGCGACATCAGGATCCCAATCTCTGGAGATTATCAGATGAAGATCACTGGCAGTAAAGCGACAAAAACAAAGACATTCAAAGTTATTGTAAGAGGTACACAACTGAAATACATCAAATATCCTACTGTATTGTCTGTCAATATGTTACTTTATTTGTTTTTGACCTTTGTTGGGCTCTTTAGTGGGTTTTGAGTTGTTGACCTCCACATTCACATCAACTAGTTTTATGTATTTCTGTTTCTTTATGAAATGAAGAGGATACATGGAAATTCACAGAAGGAGAATCTGTCCATCTGCAGACCGGTGTTACTGAAATGCTGAAAGATGATCTGATACTTTGGAAGTTTGAACCTAAAAATGCCCTTATCGCCAAAATCGATGGACAGACCAATGAGAGCAGTGTCTACGATGATGATTACGGATTTAGAGACCGATTGGAGCTGGACAATCGAACTGGAGATCTCACCATCATGAACACTAAAAGCAGTGACTCTGGAGTTTACGAACTGCAGATCAAGAGCAGAAATAAAGTCTCCTACAAGAAATTCAACATTCTTGTTTGGCGTGAGTAACTCAAAAATAATATCGATAACCGTGTTCATGTTCACACTCACATGTTTCTTCTACGTGTTTCTTGCTTTGGCAGTAAACACACTGAAATATACAGTGGGAGATTCTGTCACTCTACAAACTGGTGTCACTGCACTGAACAAAGATGACCGGATACTGTGGATGTTTAGTGATAAAGATATTTTCATAGCTGAAATCAACCGAGCCACCAATCAGACCAAATTATACAAAGGTCCTGATGGTCGATTCAGAGACCGACTGCAGTTAAACCAGAGAACTGGAGATCTGACCATCAGGAACATCAGCAGAGCTCATTCAGACGTTTATACACTTCAAATCACCAGCGGCAAAAAGAGCACATGCAAGAGATTCATGGTTATTGCTCATGGTGAGTAACTCAATCGGATTTATGACTGTTTTGATAATTAATGCTACTATTAATAGTTAAAGATGCAAAAAAACTGAAGAAGACTTAAAAATTATGTTCACAAATTGTCATTGGTGCATCAGTAATGAAGGAAGAGAAATGCAGTTTTCATAATGGAAGTAAAGGTAAATGTTAGTTTTATTATATTTTGGCAATGAACATGAGAAATTATAAATGAACTAGAATAAGATCAACAGACACACATTTTGCATTTCATATATTTTGGATGTTTGGACCTGAAGACAGTCTCATCGCTAGAGGAGAAAGAAATAAAGCAATTTTCAGTACAAGTTTCAGTACAATTTACTCCACTGAAGGGAAATTCAGAAACCGACTGAACCAGGATCAGTCTGGATCTCTGACCATCACAAGCAGCACAACTGAACACTCTGGAGTTTATAAACTATTGATCATCAGCAGCCAAGAGACCAAATACAAGAGATTCAAAGTTACAATACGTGGTGAGTAACATAGTGATCTTATATATTTAGGCTTCATCTGGAAATCACATACTTCAGCTTTAATTAAAATAATTACATGTCAAAATATTAATTATTTATTTAAATTTCTGAATTGTAATGTCTCCAATTAAAAAAAAATTCTCAGTAGTCACATATTCCTAATAATGTGGATTCTTCATGGTTTTAAACTCAACAATTCAGATACTTTGAGTGTGATGAATCTGATTAGATTTTTAAACAGCAGTATCTCTGCATAATGCTGAGACATCAACTTTTTAACCTCCTGTGGTTCTTTGTTTTCTTACAGGGAGTGAAAGAAACCCAGACTTTGGGGCTGAGCAGGAAGGGATCCCCTTAATGCAAATATCAAACTCACAACAGTAATATAGTATTGTATCTGAGAATTCAGACTATTTCAAGAGGTCAAGAGACAAGATTCAAGAGGCATTTATTTGTCATTTGCATAGTTAGCACTGGGGAAAACTGGGCATTGAAATGCTTGTGACGAGGCTCAGACATACAGTGACAATAACAAGACATAAGACATAGACGTACATGGAGACCACTGAGGCTCTTGAGTGACTACAGTGCTAATAGACAGAAAGACATGGACAGAGCATTATATACAAATAAGTGGAAGTAACATGTACAATAAAGGTAATCAGTGTTTAGAGTTATAGTGTACATAAGAAGTCCTGAGGTAATATTATGATTACTGGGGTAGAACGGTGTCTAAAATGTCTTTGTAGAGTGACGTAGAGCTACATGGAGGAAAATTAAATTGGCAGTGCAGATGCAATAAATAAACTTAAGAGCAGCAATCATTCAGATGTATTCCTGAGTAGAGCAATGTCCAAAAGTCATTGTGGAGTGTCACAGAGTAACATGAAGGAATATAAAAAAAAAAAAAAGTGGCAGTGCAAGTACAATGAAAGTAAACATAAGAGCAGCATGTATTCCGGTGTTTTTTTTTTTTATTTTTTAGATGGAGGACAGCTGATTGTCAAGTAGTCTTATGGCTTGAAGATAGAAGCTGTTCTTAAGTCTAATTTCAGGCAGTATTGCACGTTTGTATGACATTACATACCCAATGAGAGGGAATTTATTATTAACCATTTGACTTGGTGCTTATAAAACATTAATTTAACAGAACTTGGTCCATTTAATTGTTATAAATGTAATTACTTTCATTAGTAAATCTATTTGTTAGTATTAACTTTATACCACAGTATTCAGGCTCAGGTACTGTGTTGTTAGTGGGTATTTCTGGATATGCTCTGGATTGGTTTACCTCCTATCTTTCTGAGTTTTTCAGTGTCCTCAGGATCTTTCATGGCAGATTCTGTTCCTTTGTCCTGTGGTGTGCCGCAAGGTTCTGTGCTTGGCCCCCTGCTGTTTAGTCTGTACATGCTTCCCCTTGGAAACGGGGAAGGACTGGGACTAAAAAAACAGCCCTGGACTTTGACTAGGCCCGGCCCAAAGCAATCGGCGCACATAAACTCAACAACAACAACAATAACGACTGGCGTGAGTGTCACAAGACTTTAATTGTGGCTCATGATACTATATCGTTCAAATTATTGCAATAGCATTGATGTTGACTAGATGTTGAGCTGGAGTGGGTGTCTTTCTCTGCTCTTGGTCTAAGCTCAACCTGAATAAACAAACGATGCATTTAAAAAAAAAACAGGTTTTATTCCATGCTGTCTTAAAATGAATATATACTTAATAATCTTAATTTCTGCAGTAATTAATCTTACTGCAGAGATAATACCACATCTAAATGAAAATACACCATTACAAATGTAACTTCTGTATTCAAAATCTTCAAGTTTGTCAGTATTAACTGTAATGTTACCAATATTTTTAAAAGAAAAAGCACAACATATTTCTTAATATTAGCTACAGCATGTGGCATTTTACAGCTAAAATGTTGAAATTTAGCTGTTTTAACTACTGTAATCATTTAAAATGTAGCGACATGAATAACACTTCCTAACATCATCCCTAGCAAGTAACTGTCTTTCTCCTCTCATGTTCCATACTTGGGAGCTGGATCTGCCTGTGGAACCAGCTCATCTTTCTGTCCCTCATCATCATCACTGGTGGCATGTTGCTGCATAGCTGTCTGGCTCACTTTACTGCTGCTAATATTTAACTGCGAGGTGCTGCTGCTGGAAAATATTGCTATAGATTTCAGTTAGTTTGGGACATTTATCGGCTTCAGTATCTAAATTCCGCATTTTTTTTTGCTCTTACCCTTTTCTTTCTGTTTTTTATCCAATGCCGCGTTATGCATATTGTTTGTTTGTTTGTTTCTATGCTTCTTCTTTCTAACGTTAATGTATTTGCTGTTGGTTTCTTCCTACTCTTTCACTTCTTCTTCTCCTTACTTGGCAGCCACGGCCAGTGCAGCTGGCATCCAACTTAAAGGTGCATTGCTGCCACCTACAGTACTGGAGTGTGAAACATTAGTGGGGAACAGATTAGTGATGACTGCTTGTGTGGCGGGTGGTGGGCCGGCCCGCCGGCCGTCCTGGAGTACCGGCCGTTCTGTGATTCTTCAGATCACACAGATGGCCAGTCCGCCCCTGCTTGGAAAGATTATAAGTAGTTTTAAATCAATATCTTACCATTGTTATGCAGATGACATCCAGTTATTTATTTCCTTTAGCCCAGATAGACTAGACCAACTGTCCCTTTTGCTGAACTGTTTAGTCTCCATTAATAAATGGATGCCTGAGAACTGTCTGCAACTTAATACGGATAAAACAGAGGTGATGATCTTTGCCTCAGACAACATTACCCTTAAGATTAGGCTGGCCCTTGGGGGTTTATCATCGTCTGACTGCAGTGACATGAGAAATCTAGGTGTCATTTTTCACAGATCGATGTGTTTTAACAGTCATGTTAAAGGCGCAATATGTAATTTTTCTGCTTTAAAAATAGCAGATATCACTATATCTATGTTATATATATATTTTTTTGTTGTGTACTTACATTATCCCGACAGTTTCCACGAACTTTCAAATCCTGAGAAAATTATAGTTTAATTAGAAGACACGGCACGTTTCTTTATTTCCGTTTTGTCGCCCGTCTATGGCGCCATATAAACTTTGACCCCTCTAGTTTATCTAACTTCCTGCGGAACCGGCAAATACAAAGGTGAACAGAAGCAAAGACGAGACGAAGAAGAAAAAGTAGTAGCTAGCCTTGATCGAGACTATTATATTTTATATTTATATTGTTTATATTCGTATTTATACCTCAATCAATAACTTAGTTATGGATCATGATTATGCTTTGCCTGCACGTTCTGTGAAGCGTAAACGTACGGGTGAAATAAATGACCTGAGAAGGTTTTGGGACGAAGAAGAAACGAGACACGGGTAAATATTGGAGTTGCATTTCCAAGATAGAGAGAGCTTCGTGACAAGCTGAAACTACAGAGAGATGCTTGCATTCTAATAAACAGGTATGCATCCATTCAGCTAACTATATCTATCCGTATATTTTGTGAAACGATGATGTCTTGTGTAAAACGCAGACGGACTAGCTCTCATGTAGAGTATAATGTAAATCTACATGTGTTCTATATCTAGCTGGATAAAGTAGCTTATCTTATTCGATATCATAGTATAAACGTAGTCTAATTATAATTATTAACGAAAGGCAACCGTGTTTTTTTTTAACATATATTATTACTAGCTAGATGGAATATTGATTTGATAGGGGTCTGATAATTCATATATCTCTCCGTTCGAAAATACGTGATTGTCAAAATACTAAGGCCGGTGACACACTGGCTGCGTGGCGTCTCTGCTGCGTGCCAGAAGCGTGGCGCGCTGCTGCTGCTGCTGTAGGTGACATAGAGGGAGACCGCCGACAGACCAGGCTCTTGTCTTCATGACAACAATATCTATACTTCATGTTGAACATAAATATAAAGCCTACTGATAAAGGACACCGTCAACAGTATTGACGGCAAAATAGACTATGTTTGACAGGTGCAATATTTGAAAATCGATAATTATTTATTTATTTTTTAAATTACATTTGTATCTGAATTTATGTAAACCTATAGACTTTCAAACATCAAAATGTCACGAATTAATATGTATTTGTGTAAAAAATTACATATAAACATATTTTCCTATTATATTTTGCCTGGAAACGCTTCCAACACGCGTGTGTGTCGCGTGAAAAATAGGCGTCGGTTCTATTTCTAGCATGCACACGTTTTCCGCGCGGCTCACACAGGCAGTCTGCAAGCTCTAACCTATTAACATGGGAGAACATGGGAATTAAAAACTGACATGCCACGCAGCTGAGACGCTTGCGCCACGCATCCAGTGTGTCGCCGGCCTCAGTTAAAATGAGTGAGGAATGTGGGGAGCGACAGAGCGCGTGTTCCAATGAACAACAACTCCCATGAGCCTACGCTCTTTCCCGACGTCATCAAAGTATGTCTCATGTTATTATTTTGATTGAGTGACCCCTGGTGGCCAAAAATTCCATACTGCACGTTTAAGTCTGTGGTTCGTACCTGTTTTTTCAACCTCAGGAACATTGCTAAGGTTAGATCTATGGTTTAAGAAAAAAAGAGATGGAGATGCTTGTTCATGCTTTTATTCTTCTTTTATTTCTCATTTCTTCTTTTATTTCTTGTACACTTGTTTGATTAAATCATCTATAGATCGACTGCAAGTTGTACAAAATGCAGCTGCTAGGCTTTTGACTAGAACCAGCAGGAGATCACATATTACTCCTGTGCTGAAGGCCCTTCATTGGCTTCCTTTTGATTATAGAGTGCATTTTAAAAATTCTGGTTATACTTTCAGAGCTTTGCATGGTCAAGCACCCTCATACATCCAGGATCTATGACATATACATACTCCATGTCGGTCTTTGAGGTCTTCAGGCCAAGATCTTTTAATTGTTCCCAGAACAAGTCTTAAGACAAGAGGTGACCGTGCTTTCTGTGTTGTGGCTCCAAGGCTCTGGGACTCGCTCCCTTTAGCTCTGAGAACTATGAGTTCTGTGGAATCTTTTTAAAAACACTTAAAGACTCATCTTTTTTGGACAAGCTTTTAATTAACAATATGATTTGTTTGTTATTGAAGTTTTTTGGAATTTATAGTTGTAGTGTTTTACTAGGTACTTGTACAGTTGTTATTTTATTTTATTGTCTATTTTTATATTAGAGTGCAGCACTTTGTTACCCTTTCTTGTCTGTGAAAGGTGCTATACAAATAAACTTTACTTTTTATTTGTCAATTTGTTTTTGGTATAGTGCTTTTCACAGTACACATTGTTACAGAAAATCATGATGTTTAAAATGTCTTCATGCCTTATTGTCAGTGAATGCTATAAAAACGTTAGCTAACATTCTGGCAAGGTTCTCTTAAAGTTACGAACAAACTTTCTTCTGATAATAATAGTTTATGGTGTTTAAAAATTGTTGAGTTGAATCTCAGGAATGAGTCCAAGAACTACACTTCCCAGAGTGCACCAGCAGCAGCAATCTGGCTGCTTATCACCTGTTTTGTCATTTTCACTGATTTGGAGCACCTGTTTAAAAACCTGGAGTTCCTCAGTCATTCAGACAAACAAACTTCACTGAGAAGGCACTTCAAGTTCACTTGTAGGTTCAGTCCAAAGACGCCAGTGGTCAGTGAAATGTTTTATTTACTTTCATGGTGTTTGGAATGCTGTATAACATGTTGAAGAAATGTTTAATTGATGTGTAGATTGGTTGAAACACATTGCAGCATTGACTTGTTAAATGGGTTCTTTATTCCATGTAAAGGCTTAAATGGGTAATTAATCATAAAATTCATATAAAATGTTTAATTAAATGTTTAAACTATTAAAATTCATTATAAATGTTTAATTGAAATGGTAACATTTGTTCTGTTTTTAAAAGTTTACAACCTAATTTAACGAACAGACCAGTCAACTGGCAAAGCCAAAAAAAAAACAAAAAAAAAAAAAAAAAAACTGATTGAGCTGGAAATGAGTCGTCCATGTGTCCTTTGGAACCTGAACAAGAGTAGGACTTGACAAGTTTTCTTAAAAGATTAGCACAAAAATATTCATTACACTTATTTTTTTTTTGGAATGGTAAGTTGAATATTCAATCCATCTAACGTTTTTTAAATGTTACTTGTTCATTTTCAGAGAATTGAAGAGAACATGAAATCAGGAATAAACAATGACTAAATGTCGTTTTTTTTTTTTTTTTTTTTTTTTTTTTTTAATAAAGTAAAGTCTTACCTATTATTTTTGTAATTTAAATTTTATGACCTAAATTTAAAGGGCCTATGGGGCACTTGACTGATAAACTTACCTAATTTGCGCTTAAAACAAAAAGGTGCAAATGTTTTTTTTTAATCTCTTCTTCATGGGTCTGAACTGTTATCACAATAATAGCATAATCATACTAAAGAATATCTTAAAAATTCATTCATTGACTTACCAAGTTGTGCAAACATGACTAAGCAAACTGCAAGCAGTGGAGGTCAGATAGTTATAGTTAGCCCTGCATTCTCTGATAAAGATCAGAGCTGAGAGTCTGTGAGTGTGAGATCCATGACCTGACTGACATGAGGCTCTGTGCAACATCTATGAGGCGCCAAGTGGGATTTAAATCAAACTTCCCTTATGAATACATACATAAAACACGTGCATATACATCTATAAATTACTCGCATCCTACTGATGTTCAAAAATACATGTGCACACTAATATGAAATGTAATTTTAGCAATGAATGCATCAAGTCGATAAAGAATGAATATAGTTCAATAGTTAATTAGACTTAGTGAATAATAGAAATCAATGAATGTCCAAATTAAACTGATAAATATATCGGTCTACATTTTGTATTATTTTTTAATTGTAGTCAGATTAAGCACAGTGCTAGAATCAAACTGAAACAAAAAATCTAATAAAGTGAACTTAACAGAAGCACAAGTAAAAGCTCTACACAGTGAACCTTCACACATCTCAGTTATTTCATTACTTGGGCCAATGGGTGGTCTTTACACAGAATAGCCCCTTATTCATTTTACCTATCTGGGTTAGTTTGCTAGCTAGTAATACCTTACAGTCAGATTTCCTTAACTTAATTAACATACATTTTCACTTTGTGCAGTACAAAAAACAAACAAAAAAACATACCCAGACATGGATGACAGAGTTTGCTGATGTCCAGATGTGTGGTCTGGTTTCTGATGGGATTGTTGATCACACAGCTGTTGCTGTTTTTCTCCTGATACTCCACCTCCAGAGGTAGAGAGAGACTGATGCTGAGATCAGACACACTGATGCTGGACAATAAACTGTTTCCTTTGTACCAGGAGAGAGTCACATGACCCACATTCACCACTGAACACACCAGTGTACAATCATACACTGATGATGATTAAGGATTCTGTGGCCTTTTTCTGACAGGAACAGGCAGAAGAGCTGAACAACAAAAGAAAATAAAGAGACAAAAATAAAGTCAGAAAATTAAGTAAACAAGCTACTTTGTTATAATCTGTCAGTTTATAACCCCACAGATGAAGTCACAATTTTAAAAACTGAAGTCAGAAATAAAGTTGCAGTTTTGCACAAGGCCTATAAAGCTGCAAAATAAGCTTATGTAGAGTACAACACTGAGAAAAAAAACTTTTAACCACTTCCTCATGAAAATGATTTTTATTTTTCTCACTCTGTGGTTTAATTCTAAATATTTGAATGGCTTTCCAGCAGCTGAGGCGTTCATCTTGGAATGATAATTATTTTTCAAGATGTGCCTTTGCCTTTATTATGATAGGACAATGAAGAGTTGACAGGAAGTGAAGTGGGAGAGTGTGAGAGCAGCAGGATCAGGAAAGGCCCTTGAGCCAGGATTTAAACTCAAGACACCTGTATTGGAACAGTTCTGTATGTTGGCGCTGCCCAAAAAGGCTATCAACCTGACACAAACATTTACCCTCTTTCACTTCGTGAGTAGAAAGCCATGGAGGAGTACAATGAGGAGGCATTAAAACAAGGCTACGTCTGTCTTTTGACTTCCCCTTCTGCTTGGAGCTTCTCCTTCGTGGCAAAGAGCGATGGAGGCTACTGCAATTAATTTACCCTCAACAAGATTACTGTGAAGTTTCGATACCCACTTCCTCTCATCACAGTAGTTTCAGTACAAGTCTGAAAAGCCACTGTTTTTGTCAAATTGGACCTCCACAGTGTACATATGATGGCAATGAAGGGAACTACAGAAACCAACTGAACCTGGATCAGTCTGGATCTCTGACCATCACAAACAGCACAACTGAACACTCTGGAGTTTATAAACTATTGATCATCAGCAGCCGAGAGACCAAATACAAGAGATTCAAAGTTACAATCCGTGGTATATTTCAAAATATTCAATTGGGATCTATACTTTGATTTTAATTTCCATTTCCAGAATACTTAGATTTATTAAATGCGATTTATCTTAGTACATATAAACTTTTTAACTTTTTGCATTTTTGCATTCAGGGAGTGAAAGAAGTCCAGATGCGTATCCTGAGCAGGTGGGAACCCCATCAATGCAAATTACAACACCATAACAGTAATCGAAAACATGAATTCAGATAGTATTGCACATTTTAGATGATATTACATACCCAGTGAGAGTGATTGTTTTCGTAACTATTTAACTTTGGTGTCTGTGGAAAAAAAGGCGACATATAACAGTATTTGGTTTAACTTATATATTTTGTTATACATGAATTTACATGAGTAAATTAACTTCATACAACTGGTATACAGAGGTACTGTGTTGTTATCTGTTACTGCATGTCCTTTATAAGAGAATGCTATATTTAGTATTGGCTGAATGAGCCCTGAGTGACTGTTCTCTTTAAATCATCTTGATTTTGGTATTCCACTACTTTTATTGTATTGTGCCTTGGAATAATTGCGTTTGATTGGTGTATTCTCACCTATAAGTCATTTAGATAAAACTGTCTGCTCGATAAATAAACGGTCACATACAGATACACTGCTGCTGGTATTACGGGAGTGTGATTTCACCAAGTACAACATGTTTCTGGATCAACATCCTTGTTGATCCTGGAACAACATTCCAATCAGCCAATCAGAACTGAGATATAACTTTTCGGGAAATATTTGTTTTTGGCTTACAACCAGAGTTAGGTGCTTCTACACCCTTGTTAATCAGCTATCCTTTCCCTCTGATTTTAGGAACAAATTATGGGTAGGGTTAGGTTTAGGGGTAGGGATCGGGTTGTCTATATTTTTGGACAATAATGTTGATCCCGGATCATCAGAAGATGTTGATCCAGGAGCATGTCATACTTGGCAAAATCACGGCCACCGCTGGTATTAGTATCTGATCATGTCAGTCCTCTAGTGGACAAACACTGATTTTGCTTAAAAGCTGTTCACAAGTAATGCATAACAGTTTTTAATGTACTGTCATGATCACCACTGCACTACATTTCCCACAATCCCTCCTGACTCTTATCCACATGCCCTACATTATATGTTATAACGATCAAACTAATAGCCATATGGAATATAAACTGAAGAACAGACTAATGTTCACATTTATTTTTATGACCAAGAGCTTGATTGTGGTCAGTGTGTTTGATTTTTCTCCCTCACTCTAGTGGTGTTTCTTTCTAGAACTGATTGACAGTGTGTTTTCGAGCAGAAACCCCACAGCCATATCGAGATTAATGATTCTAACATTGTCAAATATATTTTAAGGTTTATAATGTACTTTCTCTGAACATCTCATTTGCTAATAAAATTCTAAATTTATAAATATATTACTAAATACATGTATTGATTTTTTTTATTTTATTAGATTATTTTACTCTAAAGTATCTCTAAGAGATGCTGATGCATTGCAATAGTTTGTCCCTTAATACCAAATATCATGTTTTTTTTTTTTTTTACATCATAGAAGATTCAGCCATCATAGAAGATTGTGAAGATATTTCACTGAAGCTTGATTGCATCATCTTTATTTTGTTTCTATTTTGTGTTTATTCTCGTTCAGTGTCAGTTATCATGTGTTAATGTATTAAGCTACTGTTGTTAGAGCACTGTCAGTTTTGCTACAGCTTCCATGTCAATAAAAATGAAACACGTCTTGCATTTTTAATAATAGAAGCTACAAGTGATTATAATACCAGACAGGGAAAGCAGTAAAACAATAAAATATAGCTGCAAGCAGCAATAATGGGGCCAAGTACTCCAGCATCAGACCAAATGCAACAATGAGTAATACAAGCAATTTTAGAATAATTTTAATTGAAATGGCTGAAAAATCATGAATTCATGAATAATTTATAGGCTGACGTTTCATAGACCTTCTGTTATGCATTCAAATTCCATGCCATTTCTAATTTTACAGTATTTTTACATCCTTAAATTAGCCTACTACACTTGTTGTGGAGTCACAATTCTAGTATAAAATATACAAGTATAAACAATCGTTTTTTAAATAATCAGAATTTTCACTTATTTCCATTTCTGAAGTTAACTGGCAGTAGATGACATAATTATCTTTTGACTCCGGATAGCGGTAACTTGCTAAAAACAACAACAACAGCCTCAGCTGTTGGAGATATGCGTGCGAATAATAGATAAAAAAGAAGGTGGGCCGGTCTAAGTCATGAAATTCCAGGGCTGATTACGAGTCCCTCTCCAGCCCTGCGTCATACATTTTGGCAGTGTTGCTAAGAAAAGACAGACTGACATGACCCGGAACTAGTGATGGGAAGTTCGGATCATTTTACCGACTCGGACTTTTGAGTCTCGTTCAGCAAAATGAACGAATCTTTTTTCGAGTCATTTCGTTCATTTTAGCAAAATGTAATGAAAATGTTATGTGTTACTTCCCCAACACAGCTAGTACTTACGCAAACGTTGATCACACTAAAAACAATACAAAACTAAAATGCTATAAGATACAGAAAAAAAAATTGTCTACCTGGGTCTTTAGTCTGTGATTAGCTCACCTCACCTCTTATCTGACAAGAAGTCCTCGGGTTTAAGTCATTCCTTAATCACGTGGTAGGCCCATAGGCAAAACTAACGCAGTCTTGAGCCGGAAAGAGAATTGATTAGTTCATCTCATGAGTCTTTCGGGTCTCGGGTCGAGTTTGACTCGTTCCTTAATCACGTGACAGACCCATACGCTATTTCTGACATTTTCTGTCACTGTGTTTTTGTTACTGTTTGTTGAGTATCTGTGGTTTATTTTATAAATAAATAAAAGCCTGTTATAAATAAAATATTGATTAATTTGTCTTTTTGACTGTCTATCGGTAAATAAACACTAGGCTATATAATAATATAATAATTCAAGCTTACAATAAAAAGTATTTATACTAGTTTGTTCATTTTTACTCCAATTTTGAGTTTGCTGGTATAATAATTGCTTTTCCTATATAGGCAGACTTGACATATTGGTGTAATATATGTATAAGAAGATTGCTCAAAAAAGGACATAATGACATATACATTAAAAGCAAATAAAATTTTGAATTTGAATTATTAATGTTAGTTTAAAACATTAAGGTTATGATAACTTCAGCTTTAACAGTTTTAACCCAGCTAAGAGTGAGGAGGATACTTCAGATCCCGGTGCGACTGCCAGTGCAGGGGCCATGTTTTGGGAAGACTTTGACGAGAGGGTAGCAAGCTTGAGGCCTTCTGCTACCTCTTCTAAGACCTCAGATGCTATAAAGGTGCAGGCCTACCTTGCAGAGCCACTCTTACCCCGCACATCAGACCCTCTGGCCTGGTGGAGGAGATGTTCACCAGTATACAAAAGCCTTTCTGAAGTCACAAAGACAAGACTTTGCATTGTGGCCACATCTGTGCCATCTGAAAGAATTTTTTTCTAAAACTGGGCAGATTATCTCAGATAGAAGAAACAGACTCAGCCCATCCAAGGTCAGGGAGCTTGTTTTTTTTTTATGCAAACATGCCTTAAAGCAAGTCCTAAAAATATAGCCACAGTGTGTTATTTATTTTAAAGCTTATTTATTTTTATTTATTTAGAAAAAGACTAGCTTGTTGTGCAATATTTTTGTTGTTGTTGTTGTTGTGATTTTAAAGGTAATTTGTTATTGTTATAAGGCTCCGTAGCTTTAGTATCTCTTAATTTTCATTTATTTTTATTTAAATGGTTTAAAATTATTTGGGGAATAGTTATCCTCTTTGATAAAAAGTTTTTTTTTTGGCACAAAAGTGTTATTTATTTTAAAATGTATTCATTTTAAATTATTATATAAAAAAAGCAAAGCTTGTTGTGCAATATTTAGTTTTTCTTTTTTTTATATTGTACTTTTAAAGTTCATTTGTTAAGGTTATTAGACCCTGTGGCTTTATTATCTTTTAATTTTAATTATTTACTTTTTTATTATTTTGATTTATTTTGGAATTGTTGTCCTCTTTGTTACAAAGCTTTTCTGGCACAAAAATAAACAATAAACAACAATTCAAAAGTATGTACACAGTGTTTTTTAATGTTTATAAAGTGTCATATGTTACAAAAGTATGGTTTATCTGATTTAATAATTACTCTAGCCAATGTTGTCACATTACGGGACAAAAGAACGAACAACCCGAAGAACCGAAAGATGAATTAATCAATTCTCTTTCCGGCTCAATACTGCATTCTTTTACTGTCTATGGTTTTAGCTTATGGGGCTGTCACGTGATTAAGGAATGACTCGACCCGACCCGAAGACTCATGAGATGAACTAATCAATTCTCTTTCTGGCTCATATTGCATTGGTTTTGCGTATGTGGCTGTCACGTGATTAAGGAACGAGTCAAAAACCCGATAGACCCGAACTATGAACTAATCAATTCTCTTTCCGGCTCATATTGCATTGGTTTTAGCGTATGGGGCTGTCACGTGATTAAGGAACGAGTCAAAAACCCGATAGACCCGAACTATGAACTAATCAATTCTCTTTCCGGCTCAAGACTGCATTGGCCCTGTCCCAAATGGCACACTCCGGACTTGTGGACTTCCTCAGAGTCCACACTTCGGTGACGTCATGTAGTGCAGACCTATAGGGCCCTTAGCGCGAGTCCGCGAGGGTGCATTGAGAGGTATTTTGGGACAGACTCGATCTTCACGCCGGAAACAGGAAGAAGGTCTGGTTGACTTATCCCTCTCCATACGGAGCTGAATAAACTTAAAGGTCATCTCATCAGTCCCTTTATTAGAAAAATATCACAAATATCATTAAACAAATTACAGTCTTTAGCATAGAGAACAGGATTAATTTTAATTTCCCAAATAATATGTCCATGTGAAATACACAGCCTGCTTTTACAGTTCTATAATTGTAAATGCCACCTGGGCATTAGAATAGATGTCATGGTTATTTAAATGATAAATACATTTGTACATAATAATACATAATGTTAAATTTTAACACAAAATTAAAATGAGTTTAAGAAAAATGTATAGGTTTCAATATTCATACTACGTTTATATGACTCATAAAGCCATGACATTCGGTTCTATTTATGTAATGAATCATAATGCGATCGTATTATTTAACGCGCTATTATTATGTTTGAGATATCAACTGGTCGATAATGTTTGTATAACTGTAAGTAACAACTGGTAAAATGTACGCCTATTTCATAAAAAACATTGATACTTTTACACTTAAATATTCTCTTCTCAGCCATGTTTACAGTCCGTGAGCGAAATATCCTCCCATCTGTTGTCTGATTGGTCTTTCGCAAGGATTCCTGGGTAGTTGAAGTGCGTGGAGCCTGCTTCTATGCGGGCTTCGCGGAAGACCGCTTCTAGGGTACAAAGCCCTGTCCCAAATCGCGCACTTCATGTGGACTTTCGGTCTCGTGGACTTGAAATGCGCGTGCTCGCCGAGTCTACGAGTCCGTAGGCCGTCCCATTCAGCATTTTAACGCTCCGAAGTGTGCTCAGCAGCGCCCTTGAACCCTTTGAGCGCCTTTGTACCCTTGAAGCGGTCTTCCGCGAAGCCCGCATAGAAGCAGGCTCCACGCACTTCAACTACCCAGGAATCCTTGCGAAAGACCAATCAGACAACAGATGGGAGGATATTTCGCTCACGGACTGTAAACATGGCTGAGAAGAGAATATTTAAGTGTAAAAGTATCAATGTTTTTTATGAAATAGGCGTACATTTTACCAGTTGTTACTTACAGTTATACAAACATTATCGACCAGTTGATATCTCAAACATAATAATAGCGCGTTAAATAATACGATCGCATTATGATTCATTACATAAATAGAACCGAATGTCATGGCTTTATGAGTCATATAAACGTAGTATGAATATTGAAACCTATACATTTTTCTTAAACTCATTTTAATTTTGTGTTAAAATTTAACATTATGTATTATTATGTACAAATGTATTTATCATTTAAATAACCATGACATCTATTCTAATGCCCAGGTGGCATTTACAATTATAGAACTGTAAAAGCAGGCTGTGTATTTCACATGGACATATTATTTGGGAAATTAAAATTAATCCTGTTCTCTATGCTAAAGACTGTAATTTGTTTAATGATATTTGTGATATTTTTCTAATAAGGGGACTGATGAGATGACCTTTAAGTTTATTCAGCTCCATATGGAGAGGGATAAGTCAACCAGACCTTCTTCCTGTTTCCGGCGTGACGATCGAGTCTGTCCCAAAATACCTCTCAATGCACCCTCGCGGACTCGCGCTAAGGGCCCTATAGGTCTGCACTACATGACGTCACCGACGTGTGGACTCTGAGGAAGTCCACAAGTCCGGAGTGTGCCATTTGGGACAGGGCCAAAGGGGGCGCTGCTGAGCACACTTCGGAGCGTTAAAATGCTGAATGGGACGGCCTACGGACTCGTAGACTCGGCGAGCACGCGCATTTCAAGTCCACGAGACCGAAAGTCCACATGAAGTGCGCGATTTGGGACAGGGCCATTGACTGACAGGTGAATCACTACTACTAGAACAGAACCTATAGAATAATGCGCATGCGCGACTGAACGAATCACTCCCCGAGACGACTCGTTCTTCCCGAGTCACATTAAAGATTCGTTCAAAATGAACGAATCGTTCAAGAACGACACATCACTACCCGGAACTCGAACTGGAATCAGGATCCTGATCTTGCAGCAATATGAAGAAAGTGTTTTTATTCGTTTCTTTCGTATTCATTATGGACGGTAAGTTGATTTTGGTTTATTTCTTCAGTACTTTCGGTTTCATGTTTTTATATCTTGTACATGAATGGAACCAGCAGAAGAAGCGAAATACAACGAGTCTCGAATATTAGTTCAAATCGTGTATTTATAAAGTCAGAAAATGTTCAACCGAAAGATGCCTGAACGCGAAGGAGTGCTCCCTCTCTTTTTAATAGGCTATTGATAAAACTGATAAAACGGATTTTCTTGCGCATTTGAATATAACTGCGAGAAACAAAGTTTGGGTGGATGGGGCAGCATCATCTTGGTTGATTGGAACAATGCTTCAAGGCTTTGCGGTCAAAGATTGACGACGGTGTAGCAGTCGATTCTGTTCCCCTCGGAATGTCTGTTTCCCCTCGGGTTGCCAGGTCCATGTAATTACCCCAACCAAATAGTTAATCAAACATTTTCCCAAAGTAGCCTAAATTCCGCGGATTTGGCAACACTGCCGCATGCAAATACACCAAACATTCCTGGATGTAAGGAAAGCAAAAATGGACAAACACTGTAGCATATAGTAAAATGATTCTCACACCCACGTTTATGTTCTATTATTTTTTTTTATTCATCTTGCAATTGTTCCTCTATTTTTGTCTTATGTCCGAGTTTTTGCAGTTTAATTTTTCCATTGCAAATTAGTGTAATCTGTCCATGCTGACGTTCAAACTCAGGGTATTATATTACTGTTTCCATATAGAGCAACAGTACATTTGAACTAATATTCTATTTGATTAATCTGTTTACCTTCTTACTGATAACAGTGGAATATAGTTCCTCATATATGTCAAGCCTATATGAGCAAATTCTAAATTACAAAACTTAAGGTGTTTATCCATTTGTCTTAAAAACATAGACCATAGACCAAGTCTTGATAATAACAAAAAGTCAGTTCTTGTCAAGACACTATACTTAACTGACTTAAAGCAACTAGCACATTGACAATGACCTGTTTTCTAATTTCAGTTTAAATGGTGTATTCCTTCAACTGGGCCTTAAGAACCTCATTGCAGGTTATTTGTTTAGATTTTAACAATAAAGCGATTTCAATAGATGGCAAACTTGATCACATCTCCTCAAAAAAACAATGTAAAGTTTAGAAGAAAAGTGGTTGCTGGACAAAAAGAGACCTGACAATTTTTATTTTAGAATTAGAAAAAAGCAAGCTTGCCATTTCAGCTAGATTCTACTGGCCTGGAATGGGGTGGACATTGATAAATGGTTAAAAAGGCTACTAAATATTTTCCTTTTCAACATTGCTGTGAGACATAAACTGATTATGTTAACAGCAAGGATGAATTTAGTGGGGAAAGTCACCACCAGGACCAACAATGTAAATAAGTACATTTATTGACCATTACACAAAATAGCCTATGCTATTCTGACTAAATATGAAGCAGTTGTGTACTGCAGTACTTTATTTCACAGGTTTGGGGCAACAAAGATCATTCTTTCTGACCAAGGCACAGAGTCGGTTAACCAGGTTTGTAGTTTATTGAATAAAGGGGAAAAAGATCACTATGAATTAAAATGTTCATGTGTGCATAGGGTTCTGATTTGTACACAACATTTATGGTTCATTGTATACTTATTCTAATGCATGTTTTGCACACACCACACACAAGTATTTTTTAAGCTTTCAGTGCATACATAAATACAACAACAGCAAAGCATATAATAAAAAAGTAAACATAAATGAGCATAAATTAATAAGTATACGACAGTATAGAACAGAATAGCCAAAGGCTCAAGCATCACATTGAAATCAGTAATTGAAATCGGTATTGAAAAAAAAAAAAAGGAAATATATTTAGGATGGTATTTTGAACTATTTGACTTGCCATACATCCAGTCGAGCTTCTTGCACACGCTAGTTCTGATCGTACGTATAGTAACTCGGCAACATTCCGAGGGGAACAGAATCGACTGCTACAACGGCCCAATATTACTTTGGTTTAATTTTGACAGTCAGTAGAAATATTAGAAACCCTAGCTTCGATATTTGACCACTGTTTCAATAAAACATCGTTGCAGTTACAGTAATTTACGTCAGGAGTGCAAAATAATGATTCTGTATTATGTTTAGTTTAGAATAGAAATTCACCACGCATGTCAGCAGCGGTTTGTGTTTACATTCACTGAACAGTGTCAATAAGGGATTATAGTCTAAAAATGCATACACATGGATAGATTGATATATTTACTCTTGTTTACTTAATATTTCTTCAGATAAAATCAACATTTATATTCATTTTCCACTGATTTATGCGATCTGATGAAGCAGCAGCTCCCTGGGCAAGGCAACCTCGCGCTCTCTCTCGTGAAGCCAACAAGGAAGTGACTAAAACTATAATTCATTGACTGGCCACTTGAGGCTGGCGGCTAAAGGGACTCATTTCTCCCCATATTAAAATGCCTAACTTTACAGCAGGAAAAAAAGTTTACAAAATATGTTTTGGATATAGCTGATTTGGCCCTTCATGACATTGAGGGGAGCGTATTTATTTATTTGTACAACTCATCCGTTTACCTTTTTAACTTTAGTTAGTTTGTATAATGTTGCTGTTTGAGCATAAGAAAAAAGATCTGCAAAGTTACAAAGCCAAATTCAAAAGGAGATATTTTATTTAACAGAAATCTTTTTTTTTTTTAAAACTACAACAAACAACTTGTTTGGACTACAATGCATATTTTCCGGGATTTGTGATATCATAAATATCAACAAATGGGGTGAGACCTGGTTGAGCTTCACTAGAAAAGGCAGTGAGTGTTATCACCATGTTGGAGGCGCGCTAGCTTTCCCAAGACAGACGAACTTAGAGTGGTTACATTCATCCGGGTTTAAAAAAAAAAAAAGCAAAAAACACTCAGGTTGATTTGATTTTGACACAATATTTACACTGAAGCTCACAGCAAGCGACTATGGTAAGGGGCATGACATTTCCCGACCAGGTGCAGAGTTCTGTCAATCACAACACAGACTGGCCCAGCTAACCAGTCACAACACATTTTGTATTTCAGAAGGCGGGCTTTCATTTGATACAGGAACTATTCCAGCTACTTTGAGCTTCAAAAACGCTCTTCAGGAACCTATGGGTGACGTCATGGACGCTATGTCCATGTTTTTAAGTCTATGGTTCACACTCTTCCATATTCTCGCTGTTACTCAGACAAAAGCATATTTACATTAACATTTAATTTACATTTAATCATTTAGCAGATGCTTTTATCCAAAGCGATTTACAAATGAGAACAATAGAAGCAGTCAGGTCAACAAGGGACTACAACAGTATACAAGTGCCGTGACAAGTCTCAGTTAGTCTAGTACAGAACCCATTGCCAGGTTATTTTTTTTTTTTTTTATAAATGAAAAGACAAGAAAAGAAGGAAAAGTGCTATGTGTATTAGTTGGTTAAGTGCTGGCGAAAAAGATGAGTGTTTAGATGTTTCTTGAAAATAAGTAAAGACTCAGCTGTACGAATTAAGATTGGGGGGTCATTCCACCAGCTAGGCACAGTCCAGGAAAAGGTCTGTGAGAGTGATTTTGAACTTCTTTGGGATGGCACCACAAAGTGTTGTTCACTTGCAGAGCACAAACTTCTGGAGTGCACGCACATAAGATTTAACCAGTGAGTTTAGGTATGTTGGTGCCGTGCTAGTGGTCATCTTGTAGGCAAGCATCAGTACCTTGAATTTGATGCGAGCGGCTACTGGTAGCCAGTGTAACCTGATGAGGAGAAGAGTAACGTGAGCTTTATTTGGCTCATTGAAGACAACCCTCGCTGCTGCATTCTGGATCAATTACAGAGGCTTGACAGTACATGCAGGAAGGCCTGACAGGAGAGCATTACAATAGTCCAGTCTGGAAAGAACAAGAGCTTGGACAAGAAGTTGGGTGGCTTGCTCTGTCAAGAAAGTTCTAATCTTCCTAATGTTGTATAAGGCAAATCTGCAGGACCGGGTCGTTGTAGCAATGTGGTCTGTGAAGCTTAACTGATGATCCATCACAACTCCTAGGTTTCTGGCAGTCCTCGAAGGAGTAATGGTTGACGAACCCAGCTGTAAGGTTTAGCTGAAGGTGATGGTCATTCATCCGGCTAGAAATGTCACTCAGACAGGCTGAAATGCGAGCAGTTACCGTCGGGTCATCTGGTTGGAATGAGAAGTAGAGTTGGGTGTCATCAGCATAGCAGTGATAAGAAAAGCCAGGCTTCTGAATGACAGATCCTAATGACGTCATGTAGATCAGGGATAGGCAACTCCGGTCCTGGAGGGCCACTGTCCTGCAGAGTTTAGTTCCAAGCCTAATAAAACACACCTGAACAAGGGAATCAGTGTTTTGCGGATTACTAGATAGATACAGGCAGGTGAGTTTTTATGAGGGCTGAAGCTAAACTCTGCTGGATAGTGGCCCTCCAGGACTGGAGTTGCCTATCCCTGATGTAGATTGAGAAGAGAAGTGGTCCAAGTACTGAGCCTTGAGGAACCCCAGAAGCAAGGTGTTGTGACTTAGAAACATCACCCCTCCAAGACACACTGAAGGATCTGTCGGAGAGGTAGGACTTAACCCACAGGAGTGCGGTTCCAGAGATGCCCATCTTTCTAAGGGTGAACAGGAGAATCTGGTGATTAACGGTGTCAAAAGCAGCAGACAGGTCCATTAAGATGAGTACTGAGGATTTTGAAGCTGCTCTTGCTAGTCGCAGGGCTTCGGTAACCGAGAGCAGAGCAGTCTCAGTTGAGTGACCACTTTTGAAGCCAGATTGGTTGCTGTCCAGGAGGTTGTTCTGAACAAGGAACATAGAAAGCTGGTTGATCACAGCTCGGTCAAGTGTCTTTGCAATGAATGGAAGAAGGGATTGAAGAGAGGAGTTGATAAAGTGAGTAAGCGATGGTATGACTAAAGAAGAGATCGCTTAAAGGAGGTGAGTGGGGATCGGATCAAGTGGACAAGTAGTAGGATGATTGGACAGGAGAAGTTTGGAAAACGTCCATCTCTGAGAGTGGGGAGAAGGAGGAGAAAGAGTGTGCGTCGGTCATTGTGAAGTTGTCCTCAGTCTGCAGTGTGGAGAATTGGTCACTGATGGTTCTTGTCTTATTTGTGAAGAAAACTGCAAAACATTTCTTGCTGACACTGGGGTGAGCTCTGAGGGCCGGAGCCTCTCCTGGGGCTTGACTCGGGAACTGGAACTACCGGCTGACTGGTTCGGAGATGCCCCAGACGCCGGATGACTGCCTCCTTCCAGTAGAGGTTGGTGGGGTCTGGGAGCTCAATGGGATGATGGGAAGTTATCTTGATACTGAACCGCATCATGAGGGTTTCCCCCCGAGGGAGCTGGTGACACGAACACCCTCATGAAGTCGATAGGGTCTGGGCTTGCTAGAGCCAGTGTAATGAACGTCGCCAGTTCTTCCATTTAAGCATGGCAGAACACACAGGGGGGGAAAACAAGCTAAATACTTAATAAAAAACACAGGGGAAAAGGGGTGCCGCTTACATTCCCTAGTCTACTGTTCGGTCACCATACACTCAGGAAGGAATGAGGAGACGCAGGGAATTCTTCAAGAATTAGCCTTTAATCATTAACATACAAAGGAACTAAAAGATATTTAAAAACAGACAGAGAACTAAACACAGGGAACACTATTTAAACACACGACACAATGAGACATACCTGGGAACAAATGAACTAATTAATGATGCACAGCTGGAACCAAATTAATTAAACAAGGAACTAATAGAACTGAAGACAGGAAAAGGAAACATGACCAAATAAGGAAAACCGGAACAAACATGTGAAATTTATTCTGTATTATTTTGTGGGCTGTATTAACATCAGTTGGCATCATCCTAAACTATTTATTGCAGTAATAATGTAGTTTACTGATATATATATATATATATATATATATATATATATATATATATATATATATATATATATATATATATATATATATATATAAACAAACAAAGTAGCTGTTTCGGTTTGTTCTGCAGGTGTGTTTGGGGACATGGAAAAAGTGTCAGTGAAGGAGGGAGATTCTCTCACTCTACACACTGATATCACTGAAATACAGAGGATATTTTTCTTGATGTGGATGTACGGATCTCAAAACAATATTATCGCTAAAATTGATGGGAAAACTCAGGCAGTCTCATTATACGATGTTGATGATGGGAGGTTTGAAGACAGACTGCAACTGGACAATAAGACTGGATCTCTGAACATCAGTGACATCAGAACCAAACACTCTGGAGATTATCATCTAAAGATTATCAGCAACGAGACTTTCCTCAAGACTTTCAGTGTTACTGTCCATGGTGAGAAGCTCAGATATTTGTACACTATTTGCACAATGTTTACATGGGAATATAAGTCACATTCCTGTTCCTGTTTGTTTTCCAGATGTGATTTTTGCCGGGTTAGAAAACAAGAAAGAAGGAGATTCTGTTACTCTAAACGCTGGTGTTACTGATTCACAGAAACAGGATCTAATACAATGGACATTTGGAGCTACAAATCCAGACAATCTTATAGCTGAAATGAACATTAAGATTCATGAGATCACACTGAATTCAGATGATATATTCAGAGGGAGACTACATCTGGAAAATCAGACGGGATCTCTCACCATCAGAGACATCAGAACCTCAGACGCTGGAGTTTATCAGCTACAGATCTCCAACAGTAAAGAAACACTCTACAAGAGATTCAGTGTTTTTGTTGGTACGTAGTTCATGCCAAATCACATTAAAAGAGTGTGCTTTAGATGTTCCCTCATAATGAAATTGTTTGTGTGTTTGACTGTCTTTCTTCAGCTGTTCCAGATCCGGGTCTGTCCACTGGTTATATTGTGCTGATTTGCCTTTGTGTCCTTCTGTTAGTGGCTTCAGCTTTGGGTGTGTTTTGCTTCATAAAATACTCAAAAAAACGAAAAGGTGAGTGTTATCTACAGCGAATATCAGGGGTCAAAGCAAAAAAAAAAATTATCGCTTATTGCTTTCTTAATTCAAACTGATTTTCTTTTACACGAATACATGGTTGACTTGAAGAATGAGAGCTATACACAATATAATACACTTTTAAATTATGTGCTATATCACTGCTGATCGACACTAGGGGTATGACAATACACTTAGCTGAGATGAAATAAGATATAGATACTTGATTGAATACTTTTTTAAAGAAATTTTCAGTTGTATTTAGAAATATTTTAACTAATTTAGGGCCTGTAACTAATGATTATTTTGGTAATAAGGTAATCTGATTATTTTTAAGCAACACCAACAGATCAAAGTGATAACCAGGCTTTGGTAAAACTATTTATATATAAACTAATGATGAGGCAATTATAATTGGCTCAAAAAAAAAAAACAGAACCAAGAAATTACATGATTTTATTAGACAACACTGTTACTGTACTGTACTGTACATAATGCGGCGAGACAGTCAATGTTAGAGCGTGGGGACTGCAGAGAGAGGGTTGGATGCGCATTAGCGGTCCAACAAATTCAAGTTTATTTGTATAGCGCTTTTTATGATTCAAATCATTGCAAAGAAACTTTACAGAAAATTACGTTTCTACAATATTTAGTAGTAGCTTAAAAGTGGTGACTGTCAGTTTATGTGCATATGGCAGAAATTTTCAGAAAAATGTAAACAAGAAATAGTCAGCCAGACGATGAACATTATTAACAACAATTGTTATGTGACTGCATAGGAAGTAGCAATATTTGTTAGTTCTGTATGTTGTTTAAGGGTTAGCATCATCTGAGGTGTTCTGGATCCAGACTGGAGCTTGTGTAAATCCTAGTTACCACGGGATGTAAATCCCATGGCAAAACAGAGAAACAAATAGAGACATAATTAGCGTAGCTGCTGTTCCAACAAAGTAAAATTAATTAAACCAAAGCTAAAGAATAAGAATGCGCATTTGATCAGATACAACTGCAGTCACAAATTATGAGATGCGTTATTTGAATGCTTGGCGAAAGAGATGTTTTTAATCTAGATTTAAACAGAAAGAGTGTGTCTGAACACCGAACATTATCAGGAAGGCTATTCCAGAGTTTGGGAGCCAAATGTGAGAAAGCTCTACCTCCTTTAGTGGACTTTGCTATCCTAGGAACTACCAAAAGTCCAGCATTTAGTGACCTTAGGGAGCGTGATGGATTGTAACGTGGTATAAGACTAGTTAGGTACGCAGGAGTGAAACCATTATGGGCCTTATAGGTACGTAATAATAATTTGTAACTGATACGGAACTTAATAGGTAGCCAGTGCAGAGACTGTAAAATTAGGGTAATATGATCATATTTTCTTGACCTGGTAAGGACTCTAGCCACTTGTAAGAGAAACAGGTCAATTTAGCTCAAAGGGAATCATTTAAGATTTTTCAAGGGAATTTGAACAGAATCACAGTAAAGCACAGTAAAAGATCGGCAGTTTAAGACATTAACTTGTGAGCACAAAACACAAGATACTTCTCTTTTCAATATGAATAAGGCTTTATTAGATAAATCTAAGACATATAAACTAATCTAACACATAAACGCACGCACTCACACATTCACACAAGTTGCAAGAAAATCGAAAGTTAGGGAAAGATGAGTTTAAGAGAATGGAAATGTGGAATCCCAAGTTTACAGCTGTAAGATTAATAAGGGAATTAAGATCATTATAACTCAAAGGGGATTGAATTACAGTAAATAAGAACCGAATTAGTATGCAAATTATTCAGAATTAATATTTAACACTTTATCAACTATTCGTCCACCGATAAGTTGAAGTTAGGGTATTTTATCAATTCTGGAGAAAATATTATCCCGTGGCTTACGGTAATAATATCATGAAATTATGATAAATGATTATGAGTAAGGTAACAGATTCTACAGTTTAAGGCAGTAACTTGTAAGCACACAGCACAAGACACTGGTATGTAAAAAGGCTTTATTGAACTACTCTAATACACACAAACTAAACTAACGAAAACACACAAACATTCATTCAAACAGTGACAGAGAAAAGTGATGTTATTAACGGAGGGTGAATGGAGTCCCAAGTGTCTAGCGTTAGACACTATTTCTTGACCGCAACCTGAGAGAATCACTTTAATCTTAGTTCGTTTTCTTAATAAGATTTGCACCAGTTTCAGTCAGAATTAAGAGATATTGTGTACTTGCGTTTGGATGCTCCTGTGTAGTGATGTCCGATTCGTGAACGAATCGTTCAATTTAACCGGCTCTTCTTAGTGAACCGGTTGATCCAGTTCACCAAATCGAACTGAATCGTTTGAAACGGTTCACGTCTCCAATAAGCATTAATCCACAAATTACTTAAGATGTTAACTTTTTTAACGTGACTGACACTCCCTCTGAGTCAGAATAAACCAATATCCCGGAGTAATTCATTTACTCAAACAGTACACTGACTGAACTGCTGTGTAGACCGAACTGAAGATGAACACTGAGCCGAGCCAGATGACGAACGAACACGCCCACTGCTGGAGCGCTTCTCGTTCTCGAGTCAAGAACCGGTTGCATCGGTTTCGGATCACCAGTACACTGAACCGAAAACCGTTTCTTTCGGACGCGTCTGATTTGAGAACCGATGAACTGATGCTACTGCGCATGCGTGTAAAGTATTTCGGAAAGTGTGATAAAAGATCTATATACATTTTTATTATTATTATTATTTTTTTTTTAAGATGAATGTTTCTAATCTGTATATTGTAGATTATGTATAGGCCAGAGGGGGTTTCAGGGAAGTTGGACAATAATTAAGAACTCTAAAGACTCTATGTTTAATAGGAATAAGGGACGATTTATGAAATATGTGTAGGCTACTGTATTTATAGTTAATGATGACACATTCACAAATTGAGTTTGTAGTAAACGGAACATGAACACGAGTAGAGCCGCTGATTATACTGAACTGCGGCACGTGCCGGTTAGAGTGATTCTCGTTCTCGAGTCAAGAACCGGTTGCATCGTTTTTCCGATCATCAGTACACTGAACCAAAACCGTTTCTTTCGGACGTGCCCGTTTTGAGAACAGAGGAGCTGATGATACTGCGCATGCGTGATTCAGCGTGAAGCCGACTGACTCACAGCGCGTCTGAACCGAACTGATTCTTTTGGTATTTGATTCTGAACTGATTCTGTGCTAATGTTATGAGCGCGGGTAAACCGAGGGCTTGAATGAAGGGGCAATCTGGCGAAACGTAAGTTCATTTAATAACAAATACATCACAATGGTTTATGTATAGTGGTTTCTGCGCTGATGACACCTAATTTATTTACTTTATATCTTCAAGACTTAAATCCTCATATGCACATTATTGCTGTTACTGTATTTGGGTGCGTTGTTGCAAAACTTTGTAAACTTTTCATGATTATGAGGTTTTTAACTGACTAAAGTTATGATTACTGACTTTATATATTTGAATGTTTGATAGACGTGACGCCATTACGTCATCGCCAGTGACGTCATTACGTGGTCGCGTGTTGCTGGAAGTTGCTGGAGAGGGAATCTCTGGCGCTGATTGGCTGGCAGTCGGTCGATGACGCGTTTGTGATCGATGGTGAGTGGTTGGTTGGCTTTGCCGGGTGGCGCTTCGTTCGCGAGACTTCCTGGATTGCGGGTTGCTATGCAACGGAGTTTCTCTGAGAGGGTTTTTCTTTAACGAAGTTCAACGAAGGATCTTACGGAAGAGTTGATGAGTTTTGAGTGAGCTCTTGGTGGTTTGAAGAGTACACGCTGGACGATGGAAAGGTCAGCACAAACCATAGGCAAGAGCCCAAGTCACTCCGAGCAGGGCAAAAAGCTAGGCAAAAAAAGCTTGTCATTGGGTTATAAGCGTGTCCATCTGACCAGTCCTTCTTAGTGCGACAGCCAATCAGATATTGTCTTGGGCGGAACCTATGCCCCGTTCTCTTGTTCTTGCATGTAATTAGCGTAATGTCCACATGATCGCGTGTGTCCAAACTTCTGAGAGTTTAGTTTAAACACTTTAATAAGCAAACTTGATATTTTAAATATGGTGCATCCTACACACATCTACTTTATATCAAAATTCTAGAAATCATTTACCCATCAAGTAGGTACCAAAATACCTATACTTCCCATAGTTGAGGTGGAAGTAAATAAGGATTTAACCGTGATAAGTGTTTAACACACAAAATTAACTTGAGTAATATATATAAAGCATGCATAATACAGAGAATACACATGTATGAGGCAACTTCTGGTGATTAGTTCTGAGGTACAAAACCCTACGAATAGGCTGTAATGAAAGTTAAACACACAGAAATAATTCCACAGGTTATATAAAACATACATGATACTTAAGATATATGTGAGGAAACTACTTGTAATCAGTTCAACTTATTGGCAGCAATTTTGAGACCGTTGTTTGTATTAAACCACATGTGGGTTAAATTTCATTCTATTGGTTTTGGAAGACAAAGTCTCTGGAATTTACAGCTGCAGCAAGGAGGTGTTCCCTGGTTTAAGGTTTTTGGTGATCCTGGGCTAAAGGAATGCCTTCGCATCCTTCCTTTCATAAGGCTGGGGATTTATGCATTGGGGTCACCACAGGGTGTCTTGGCCATTTGGTCTTAAGTTTGGGGAACAAAGAGAAATCTTTTCCTGCTGTGCTGGCGTCGCTGGTATGAGATTAGACAGGCACAGAAGGGAAAGGAGGGGGTGACATCTCCTTTAGCCATCTTGGCACCATGACTGTGTTTTATGATGCACTAATGGTTCGATGGGTAATCGTTCTGAACTGTGGAATGCGGTGTTGGGCTCTTTTAAAAAATAGGACTGTTCAGGGATAATCCTACACAGCAAGACGTTAAATTACATAGACATGAACAACCATCAATCACTTAATTAGCCCTCGCATTGAGTTCCTCAATGAGGTTAAAATTATATTAGATACATCAGTAAAGGTCAGAGTCTGGAGGTAAAGTTACTTGTGTCTCCTGTGTAAAGGGAGTTTCCTTTGTTGTCGTTGAAAGGGGGTTTCCCGATGTCGCTGATTGGCTGGAAGTTCAGTAGTCGCTGAAGTGACATCTTGGGAAGCCCGTGGTTGGGCATTGGCTGACGATGCGGAGTTGTGTGGCTGGTTGAAATTGAACGGGCACTTGAGGTCAGACTTGGAGACACGGCGTTACAAAACTTAACTCAGAACACGAAACTCTCAAACGGAGAAGTAAAGTTTGACGAGACTAGGTGGTGTTTATTCTCATCGTGCCTAAGTAGCAGCAGGCATGCAGGCCGAAGCACGCTGGAACCGCGCTCAACGAACAGTGATGACTAAAAGCATGGCTAAAAGCAAAAGCTAGGAAGCAAAGCTACAATCTAAAAGCAAACTAAAAAACAGGCATGACTAATAGCAGAAGCAATGCTAAAAGCTAAAAGCCAAAAGCAAACTAAAAGCAAACATGACTAATAGCAGAAGCAAAGCTAGTAGCTAAAAGCAAAATTTGATGGTGTCCTAAGTATGTGAACTGGCCTGTTGGCCACACCTCAAATGTTGTCTTGACCAATCAGATATTGTCTTTGCTCAGGGTATCATAAATCATATGTTATCTTATCAAGCATGTGGTCCGAATTTTCCCGCTCTTGCAGGGTATAATTTTGGACATGATTCCTATAACAAGAATATGATACGTTATTAAAATGTTGTCTTGACCAAGACAACGATGCCTCCCTCAATACCACGACTTAGGTGTCCTTGAGCAAGGCATCGAACCCCCAACTGCTCCCCGGGCGCCGCAGCATAAATGGCTGCCCACTGCTCCGGGTGTGTGCTCACAGTGTGTGTGTGTGTGTGTGTGTGTGTGTTCACTGCTCTGTGTGTGTGCATTTCGGATGGGTTAAATGCAGAGCACAAATTCTGAGTATGGGTCACCATACTTGGCTGAATGTCACTTCAAAAGACATACACAATAAGTGATTATAACATGATAGTCAAATGTGTGGGTTACATATAAATGAATATGGAGTTAAGCGATGGACTGATATTAATTTATAAGTCATTTTTAGTTAATTTTGGTCCATTTATATCTAGAAAAGACAGTTTCTGTGCCATTCTCTGACATAAAGATTTCTGTGAAGACCAGAGGTTAAAAGGCCCCCTTAGGAATTTCAGTCTGGTTCTGCTTGGTGGGGGGAAGTCAATCCAAGGATCTTGTGTCTCATGGTTTTACATGTGATGTCCGGTGTTGCATCTCAATTACTTGCCCCAAATTTGACAATCTCTTCTCCGAATTGAAATTGTTAATAATTGTTCTAATGGTGTTAATGTCGAAAGCTGTTCTGTGAAAGAGTTGGTTGATTGGTTAACTTGTTTCTTACTTGTGGCACTAGGACTGATTTATTACCTCCTGTTGCCTTCCTGAGGAATTTGGCTCACGTTTCAACCACAGTCCTGATCGACTCTTTAATTTGTCTGATTCAGGTCAGATACGCTACACACTGCATTTTGGACTAACTGTAGCATGTTTATTGAAGATGCTGGACAACCACCTAAAAGTGTATTACAGTAGTCCAGTCTAGAGGTCATGAATGCATGAACTAGCTTTTCTGCATCAGCAACGGGTAGCATATTTCGTAGCTTGGTAATGTTTCTAAGATGGATAAATGCTGTTTTTGTAACATGCAAAATATGGTTTCAAAAGACACATTACTGTATAATATAGCACCCAGATTTTTGACTGTAGAGGAAGTAACAGTACATCCGTCTAGTTGCAAACTGTAGTCTACTAGATTCTGTGTACTGTTTTTTTTGGTCCAATAAGTACTATCTCTGTCTTATCCAAATTGAATAGGAAAAAAATAATGGTCATCCAATCTTTTACATTTTTAATACACTCTGTTAGTTTAGATAATTTAGAAGTTTCATCTGGTCTCGTTGAGATATATAGTTGAGTATCATCAGCATAACAGTGGAAACTTATCCTGTATTTTCTAATAATATTACCAAGGGGCAATATGTATATTGAAAATAGAAGAGGACCTAGGACAGATCCTTGTGGCACTCCATATTCTAGTGGTGATAAATTACATGACTCCCCATTTAAATAAACAAAATGGTAGTGATCGAACAGGTATGATCTAAACCATCTTTGAGCCTGCCCTTGAATACATGTATAGTTTTGTAATCGATCTATGAGTATGTCATGATCTATGGTGTCGAACGCAGCACTAAGATCAAGTAAAACTAGCAATGAGATGCAGCCTTGATCTTGCGCAAGAAGCAAGTCATTTGTAATTTTAACAAGTGCAGTTTCTGTGCTATGGTGGGGCCTGAATCCTGACTGAAATTCTTCATACAGATAATATCTTTTGCAGGAAGGAGCAGACACCACTTTTCAATTTTTTTTTTAGACATAAATGAAAGATTTGAAATGGGTCTATAATTTGCCAGGTCACGAGGATCTAGTTTTGGTTTCTTAATAAGAGGCTTAATAACCGCCAGCTTGAATGGTTTTGGGACGTGACCTAGTGATAACGACGAGTAAATAACGTCTGGTTGTTTGTTAATTCAGTCCCTGTGTTAATAAAAACCGTGGATTGTTTTGGTTATTTTCAATGATTTTGTGGATATGCTCGGCCTTGGCAGTTTTTATTGCCTGTTTATAGCTGGACATACTGTTTTTCCATGCAATTCTAAAAACTTCCAAGTTAGTTTTTCTCCATTTGCGTTCAAGACTACAAGTTTCTTTCTTGAGAGAGTGAGTATTACTGTTATACCATGGCACAGTAAATTTTTCTCCAACCCTTTTCAATTTGATGGGGGCAACTGCTTCTAATGTATTAGAGAAAATAGTGCCCATGTTGCCAGTCATTTCATCTAGTTCATGTGTATTAATGGGTACAAATAGCAGTTGAGATAGATCAGGCAGGTTATTTGTGAATCTGTATTTGGTGGCTGGAACAATATTTCTGCCCAGACAAAAACGCTGAGCCATATAGTTAACATCAGTGATACGCAGCATGCACAATACAAGGAAATGGTTTGTAACATCAACGCTTTGAAGTACGATATCTATATCAGTAAGATCGATTCCATGCGATATTATTAAATCTTGTGTATGATTAAAACGATGAGTGGGCCCGGTGACATTTTGCTTGACTCCAAAAGAGTTTATTAGGTCAGTAAACGCAAGTACTAATGCATCATTAGTATTATCAACGTGAACAATCACTGTATGAACCACAAGTTAGAACTTGCAATCCATGATGCTGTGAAACACATTACAGAGGCGATCCATTTTTAGATGTTCATTGACTCTCTGTATCCATTTTTCTCTCAAAGCCCAAAACATATGAGAGAGTTTGAGTCTGCAACTTCCGATCTGGGCATGCACACTCGCAGAATAGGAAGATTTACATTACATTTAATCATTTAGCAGACGCTTTTATCCAAAGCGACTTACAAATGAGAACAATAGAAGCAGTCAGGTCAACAAGAGAACAACAACCGTATACAAGTGCCATGACAAGTCTTGGTTAGTCTAGTATAGAACGCATAGCCAGGTTTTTTTTTTATAAATGAAAAGACAAGAAAAGGAAAAGTGCTAGTATTAGTTGGTTAAGTGCTGTCGAAAAAGTTGAGTCTTTAGATGTTTCTTGAAAATGAGTAAAGACTCAGCTGTACGAATTGAGATTGGGAGGTCATTCCACCAGCTGGGCACAGTCCAGGAAAAGGTCCGTGAGAGTGATTTTGAACTTCTTTGGGATGGCACCACAAGGCGTTGTTCACTTGCAGAGAGCAAACTTCTGGAGGGCACATAAGATTTAACCAGTGAGTTTAGGTATTTTTGTGCCGTGCCAGTGGTCGTCTTGTAGGTTAGCATCAGTCCCTTGAATTTGATGCTAGCGGCTACTGGAAGCAAGTGTAACCTGATGAGGAGAGGAGTAACGTGAGCTTTTTTTGGCTCATTGAAGACAACCCTTGCTGCTGCATTCTGGATCAATTGCAGAGGCTTGACAGTACATGCAGGAAGGCCCACCAGGAGAGCATTACAATAGTCCTGTCTGGAGGGAACAAGAGCTTGGACAAGATCTTGGGTGGCTTGCTCTGACAGGAAGGATCTAATCTTCCTAATGTTGTATAAGGCAAACCTGCAGGACCGGGTCGTTGTAGCAATGTGGTCTGTGAAGCTTAACTGATGATCCATCACAACTCCTAGGTTTCTGGCTGTCCTCGAAGGAGTAATGGTTGACGAACCCAGCTGTATAGAGAAGTTGTGATGAAGCAATGGGTTAGCTGGAATCACCAGGAGTTCTGTCTTCACAAGGTGAAGGTGAAGCTGAAGGTGATGGTCATTCATCCAGTTAGAAATGTCACTCAGACAGGCTGAAATGCGAGCAGCTACCATCGGGTCATCTGGTTGGAAAGAGAAGTAAAGTTGGGTGTCATCAGCGTAGCAGTGGTAAGAAAAGCCATGCTTCTGAATGACATGATCCTAATGACGTCATGTAGATGGAGAAGAGAAGTGGTCCAAGTACTGAGCCTTGAGGAACCGCAGTAGCAAGGTGTTGTGACTTAGAAACATCACCCCTCCAAGACACACTGAAGGATCTGTCAGAGAGGTAGGACTTAACCCACAGGAGTGCGGTTCCAGAGATGCCCATCTTTCTGAGGGTGGACAGGAGAATCTGGTGATTAACAGTGTCAAAAGCAGCAGACAGGTCCAGTAAGATGAGTACTGAGGATTTTGAAGCTGCTCTTGCTAGTCGTAGGGCTTCAGTAACCGAGAGCAGAGCAGTCTCAGTTGAGTGGCAACTTTTGAAGCCAGATTGGTTGCTGTCCAGGAGGTTGTTCTGTACAAGGAATTTAGAAAGCAGGTTGAACACAGCTCGCTCAAGTGTCTTTGCAATGAATGGAAGAAAGTCTGTAGTTTTCAAGAAGCGCCGGATTTAGAGATGGTTTCTTGAGCAGTGGGCTTACCCGAGCCTGCTTGAATGCTGAGGGAAATGTTCCAGAGTGAAGAGAGGAGTTGATAACGTGAGTAAGCGAAGGTATGACTGAAGAAGAGATCGCTTGAAGGAGGTGAGTGGGGATCGGATCAAGTGTAGGATGGTTGGACAGGAGAAGTTTGGAAATGTCCATCTCTGAGAGTGGGGAGAAGGAGGAGAAAGAGTGTGCATCGGTCATTGTAAAGTTGTCCTCAGTCTGCGGTGTGGAGAATTGGTCACTGATGGTTCTTGTCTTATTTGTAAAGAAAACTGCAAAGTCATCCACTGTAAGAGTCGATGGAGGAGGTGGTGGCGGCGGATTAAGAAGAGAAGAGAAAGTCTTGAAGAGTGTCCGAGCGTCACAACAGCTGTTAATTTTGTTGTGGTAGTAAGATGTTTTAGCCGTGAAGACATTTGCAGAGAAGGAAGAGAGGAGAGACTGATGCACACTGAGGTCGGTAGAGTTTCTTGATTTCTGCCATTTCCTCTCTGCAGCCCTGAGTTTAGAGCGATGTTCACGGAGAACCTCGGGCAGCCAGGGGGCAGATGGGGCGGTGCGTGCTGGTCTAGACAACAGTGAGCAAAAGTTGTCCAAGCAAGATGGTAAAGTGGAGCAAAGAGTGTCCGTAGCGCTGTTTGTGTCCAGAGCTGAAAACTAAGAGAGTGCAGGAAGCAAGGATGAAACCACAGAAGATAGGCGAGATGGAGAGAGTGAGCGTAGGTTCCGTCAAAAGGTGACCTGTGTTGGAGTGTGAGCCGCTTCAAGAGTAAGTGCTAGGTTAGCAGTAATGAGGAAGTAGTCTGAGGTGTGCAGTGGAGCAACTGAAGAGTTGTCCACAGAGCAACAGTGCGTGTAGATGAGGTCCAGTTGGTTGCCTGATTTGTGAGTCGCTGTAGTAGACACTTGCTTGAGATCAAATGAGGCGAGCAGAGTTTTGAAGTCAGCAGCCTGGGGTTTATCTAGGTGGATGTTGAAGTCACCAAGCAGTACCAGAGGAGTACCATCTTCAGGAAAGTTTGATAGCAGCACATCCAACTCCTCCGAGAAGTATCCCAATTGACCTGGGGGACGATAAATGACCACAAAGTGGATTTTAACAGGGTGGGTTACAGTAATGGCATGTGATTCAAATTAACCATTACCTGTAGGTGATGGCTGAAGATCAAATTTCCATTCTTTTGATATAAGGAGACCAGTACCTCCACCCCTCCCAGTGGTACGAGGAGTGTGAGAACAAGTAAAATTAGTGGAGAGGGCTGCAGGGGTGGCACTGTCTTCAGGTTTGATCAAAGTCTCAGTCAGTGCCATGAGATTGAGACAGCACATAGTGACTACAAGTGTAAGAAATATTTGAGAACAAGCTATACAAAAAGTAAAGAAAGGGGCAAATGCAATACTCAAGTGCCCTGTCGGTGTTCTTGCTCGGTGCAGTCGCGCAGGTAGAGTCGATGGTCTTTACCCTCGCCCGTCTTCACACGAGGAGGATTCACACGAGGGCTGCCACGACCGCTGCCACGGTGAAACTTACCGCTTTTGTATTTGCCTGATTACCTGTGATTGAAGTAGAGACCTGCGCGGGACACAATTTTCAGTCCCGCTCCCGCAAAGATTTGTCATTTTTAGTCCCGCTCCCGCTCGCATCTGTGATATTATGTCCCGCTCCCGCCCGCAAATGCCCGCAAGACGGCAGGCAGGATCAGGGGCGGCGCTAGGACGTTTTTAGCCCCGAATAATTTTGTTAAATTGTGTGCATATTACAGTTTTATTTATATTTTTCCATTTTGCATTAAAGCGATGTGCTTTTTTGCAGCGTTGAGCAGCGTTGCGCACTTGATATTCTTGATGCTGCTCTGATGCACTACATTACGCAATGCTCTGTTTGTTGTTAGGATGACTAAAAGTTCAGCGGTCTAGCTCATCAATGTCAAAATGATTAAAGAAGCGAACGAATGCCTGGTAAAATGCAAGTAGATAAAAATGTAATATTTGACTGTTTTACAATAGAAATGATCAACTACCGACAGTAGCCTATCCGGTGACGCAAATTACTCAACTTTTTAATTTATTTATTAAATTTTGCTTTTTTTAATTGAAAATATGCTATAATTTCCTTGATTCATTTATAATTAAAAATAAAATATTATTTGCAAATAGTTACAATTATTTCACTAACACAACTTAAGCCTTTCTTTTTCTTAATTCCCTTAAAATCGCGTTTATATTAATTAATTCCTTTAAATAAAAATACCCAATTTTAGTTTGGGCTGAAGACCCGAATATCCAATGACCTTAGAGCTGCCCCTGGGCAGGATGGATGTTCACTTTCTGTCTCACGAAAGGTCTTGTAAAAAAAAAAAAAATGCGTGCACACATAATTCCTTGGTAACATATTTATTGGTAAGCCTGCATATGACCATACAAAACATTAAATAGGCCTCAGTAACCAACGCCAACAAAGATACACAATCGGCCCAGATTCCAATAGGCTTAATTATGTAGTCTAACTTAAAAACAGGCATGGCCTACACGAACATTTGAAAAACAAAATAACATTTAAAACATTTAAACATAAAAACATTTAAAAACATACAAAACACGAAACGGTCCCGTATTACGAACAGCATAATATTCACAATAGTAGCCTAGGCGAACCGTAACCAAAAACAAAAATATAAAATCTGTTCGATTAGGAAATATTATTATCTATCTAATATATATAATTATATTAGATAACGTTCTGGTCACAATATAGGCTAGCCATGAACATTCGAAAAACATTGAGACTAAAAAACTATTTGGGCTTTGAGTACAGGTGTTAAACTGAAAATAGCCTGGGCTTACCTTTTAATAATAATAATAAAAATAAAAACTCAGCAGGTCGCTACCAGCATAAATGAAAATGATAAAAATAAAGGTAAAAGAATCAGCTGCTGCTTAGGCTATCGGGTTCTTTGAATAACCATGAAGGAAAAGTAGGTTGTTTACTGATGAGGGCTTCAGCACACTGCGTCTTTGCTCCAGTATGCGACCACAAATGCTGAAAGCCCGTTGGAGGCTGGGACACATAGTACATGGCGTGCCAGTTTGGAAAGTTTGGGAAATTCAAAGCAATGTTTCTTCCACCACGGGAGGATATCTTTGGGTTGGTGTGATTCGACTCCAGGTCATTCGTTGCGTCTTTGAAGGGTTTGAGAAACGCCACCAGGGATTCAAGAGTGTGTTTATTGATGCAGCCTACTTTGTCATACTGCTTATTTTCCAGCAGTATTGTTGTGACCTCATCATACTGCTGTGAGACAGAATCCAGCATGTCCACAGTCGAATTCCATCGTGTCTCCACTGACTGTTTGAGAGACTTCCCCAGCTTGACTTGCAGGCCAGAATGTTTAAAATAGCTGACCAGTTTCTTCACGTTGGTGATAAGCTGGGCCGCTTCGGGGACTTGGCTCATCACAGCAGGTGAGAGAGCATGTGCGAGAACTGAATTCAGTACATGGGCACTACAATTCAGTCTAGTGAACCCACGTAAGGAGGCCACCATGTTAGCTCCTCTATCCGTGACAAAAACAATTTTTTTTCCCAAAAGCGAACAATCAATTCCAAAGACTCTTAAGTTCTGAAATAATAAAGCACGAATATTTTCACCTGTCTTTGGAGTGCATTCATCAAATGGGGCAGAAAATAGCACTCGAGATTCTAAATTGTAGTCTGAATCAACGTAATGTATGGTGGCTGACAGGAAAGAGGTTTTGCGGTATGTCTCTGTCCAAATATCAGTTGTCACAGCACATCCATATTTAATAATTGTCTCAGTCATGTCATCGACAACAGCCCTTCTAAATCTGTGTGCCCTGTCATCTACATGGCGTGACACAGTTGTTGGATGAGGCAGAATATCTCTCACATCATATCTGCCTATTGTGGTTGCCGTGTCTACCAAATGTTGTGTCAACTGAATGAATCCCTCACCAGCAATGCTGTCATATGGACGGAGGTCAGCAGAAACAAAGTCCACACATTTGTCTATTGTCTTCGCCTTTAGAGCACTTGACACTTTCGGCGTGTTTCCTCTAAACTCCAACAATCTTTGTCCTTTCAAGACTGTACATACATGACGCATACATGATACATTTGTGTCCGTTGTATGTTAACACCTTTTGGCATTTATCGCAGCAGGCAAAAGGTAGTTGATTCCCCTCTCCATCGTGCACAACCGAAAAAGACTGCCAAATGTCTGATTTGAGGTTTCGTGATTTTTTTGTAGTAAATGTGCCTTTCTTTATATTAGTACTTACTTTTTTTGGTGGAGATGGCATTGGTAAAAGATGCACTGGAAACCCTGCAAGCCTTGTCCCTGTTTCTGCAAAGGAGAGATGCCACAGCTGTCAGTGCCAGTGCTGAGGTTGATGTTGCACTGAGAACACTGAGGTCTATGCGGCAAGCAGATGGTGTGAATGCAAGTGGCCTGAAGGAGGAATTTGAAAGTTTTCACTCTTTCGAGGGATTAAATGTGTCTCAGCCAAGTGACAGTGATCATCAGTAGGCAGAGGTCTTTCTTCCCTGGCCGACAACATTGAGCGCAGGCTGGATGACAACTGAATTATTTATGATGCAGCCCCTCTAAAACCATCAAATTGGCCATCTGATTTAGACCAGCGCATGCTATATGGAGACAACAAACTTCTGACCATTCAGAAGACTCTTGCTGCAACCAGTAGCGTACTCCTCAAGGAATTCCACCAATTCAAGCGTCATGGCATCACAGGAGACAATCTGCGTTTCACTGCTCATCACTGTCTCCACACTCCCAGTGTCAACAGCTGAGTGTTAAAGGGGATTCAGCACCATGAACCATATTCTCACAGACAAAAGAAACCGACTAAACATCTCCACACTGAACAACCTACTGTTCATTTCCATAAATGGGCCAGGGTTGACTACTTCCCTGCCCGGAGATTTGCAGAAATGTGGGTAAAAGAGGGATGGCATGCCACAGATGACCCTCCCACAGGAAAGCAGAAAAAGACAACAGAATTTCATCATCAAGGCAGACTGTTTCCCTAGTATGATGCATAGGCCTACACTATAGCCTATTTATGTTTAAGTTGACACTACGTTGTGCCATTTAGTTTTACCATTCATAAAAGTGTTTTGACATGTCTAGCCAAGTGGCACTATCCATGTTACTGAGTGGGGGATTTAATTCTTGCATGTTTTTTCATTGGGCATGATCACAGTTCATATGTGTCGGGAAAGATAAGCTATTAGAGTAAGAATATTGTGTTAGCCTGCTTCATGAGTTAATAAGAGAAAAGATTTTACAATTCCTGCAAATGCAGTGATGAAGTTCATGTTCTCATGATTTATTTTTATGAATTAAAATGTTTCAATACACCCCCCCCCCCTGTTTTTTTTTCCCACAAATCGCACCCTGAATGTGAATATTAAAATTTCAGATGATTAGCACTTTATCAACTATAATCAAAAGTTCTGAGAGGAAATCTGCAAATTATTTTAGGAATTCTGTTTACGGCCCTGGTGGTCTATACACAGTAGCAAGGGCTAGCGATAGATTTCAATAGAAACAATAGAACTCTTTTGCATATCTGACGGTGTAACATTAAGCAGAAGTATTTTGAATGAGATAAATCTGCATCCTGTTTTCTAGGTAGCATTGAGGATATCACTATATATTGTTGCAACACCTCCTCCACGACCAGTCTGACGGGGCTTATGCTTATGACAGTAATTCGGTGGAGTAGACTCATTTAGACCAATATAATCATTTGGTTTTAGCCAGGTTTCAGTCAAGCAGAGTACATCAAAACTATTATCTGTGATCATTTAATTTACAATAACTGCTTTGGGTGTGAGAGAAAGAGTGGGTTTATGAGCCCAAACTTTAAAAATGTTTTTTTTGTTTATTTATTTTAAATCTTTCTGGTTTAATCATAAGAGTTTTTTCTAGATCCTACATTAAATTTATATTTTGACCCCACTATTCAGGCAACAGACACAGTCTTAATAGATTGGACAGCGCAAGTACTTTTATCATTGAAGCAGGTAGAACAAAATTCATCATCATAGTTTTTTGAGAATTGGCTTACTAGTTATATGGAGCGAAGTGTCCTGGAGATGTTGTCCAAAATAAGTTCCCCTCCGACTCTGCTGGGGTGCAGGCCATGAGTGTGAAAAATTAAAGTCAACACAAATCTGCTTTATTGTCAATTCTTCCACATGTACAGTACATACATACAGAGAATCGAAAATATGTTACTCTCAGACCCTTGGTGCATACAGAAAACACTAACAGTAGAGCCTAAAAATCTAGATCAAATATAAAATATAAGATGCAACTATACAATAAGGGCATGTAAAAAAGACATATAATAAAAATAAAAATCAAGTTAAATAAAGCAGCACAAGGCACATGGCAGATAGAGTGCAAACCAGTGAAGTGAACAAACAATGAAGATAAAAAGATCTGCCACGAGCACCAGGGAAACAGTGAGTGTGCATTTTACCATTGGCTAACATAGCACGAGGACGTGTCTGACGATGGAGTCTCCGACAATCACAGCGTCGTGTTCCGTCTCGCGGAGGAGAGCGCAGCGGTTCCCGGTGAAGACCAGAGGGGAAGAAGTCGTCACCAGGGGCCTGGCTTGCGTCCTCCGCTGTGGATGCACCCAGGGTCCGTGGTGTCCTGGCGCCGGAGTGAAGAACATCTGGGAGGATCACGTCCTGGGTGCATCGTGCCTGTGCAGAGAAACACATGGAGTAGATGTGGTGGGACTGTAAGCAGCACGCTGTATACTTACCCCGGACTTGTGAGCATCAATCTGGGAAGTTTCCAGCATGGCTCTCCGCACTCTAGCTGGGCCTGCCTCACCTCCAGGTCACGAATCTGCCTCTTCATGGCCTCCAGCTCGAACTGCACCGAATGCAGCTTGCAAGTGTCCTCACCTGCAATCAAAGGTAGACATACATCAGCCATTAAAGCAAGTAACAGTGAGTAAAGCAATGGTAATGTCTGTGAATAGAATAGTAGCAATGCAAGCAGGATTATGGGCTACCATGCTGCTGCTGAAATCAAAATAAAACTAGTGATAACAAGGTGCTCTGATTGTTTTTGTTGTAGAATACGATAGAGGATATATTAACACGTTATATAAATGAAAATTATGGTGTATAAAAATAGTCGATAAAAAAATAACTTGACTGAGCTCAAGTGCAATACACATGGCAGCAACAAACAGGAAGTGAAGAAGCTTCCTTTGAAGGAAGAAGGGGGAGAGATTTCCAAGCCGTCCAAGAATTAGGCGCGAGATGTTCGGCAAGAGTCTCTTCTACTGGCAGAATCGCAATATAGCCACGGTCCACCATGTCAGAAATGTTGGTGAAATCTGCAGCCACAGCGTTTGTAATGCACACCGAGTATGGCTGTTTCCAGGACCTCAAAACCTCCTGGTGGAGGTCTGGGAAAAAAGGCAAAGGCCTACGGGGCTTTGCAGGTGTAAGACTAGTTAAAAAATGGTTGTCCAGCATAGATGAAGGTTGGCCTGCGAGGGGCGATGGGGGTATGTGACGAGTGGGGCGGGGCAAGAGCCGTGAGAACGGGGCGAGGCCGGTGGAGTGATTGAGAAATGAGCGACACCTGCTTGACCCACCAGTCTCGAGTCCCATGGAGGAGATGGAAGGATATAAAACAGGAGCTACGACAGTGAAGGACGAGAGAGGACCAGGCCTGGGATTTATTTTGTGTTTATTTTGTCATTAAAGTTTCATTTTGATTGTCCGCCGGTTCCCGCCTCCTTCTTCCTGTGATCATGGAGTTTTTATTGTTACAGTGGTGCCGAAACCCGGGAGAAGGAGGGATGCGCTGCTGAAGATCCCTCACCGCTGTGGTGAATCCGCGGTGCCATCGAGCAGGCAAGGAAGTGTGCCGCCATGGACGCTTGAGGCGGTGGGCTGGAGTGAGTTGCCGGGGATGGGCGAGCTCGCTGCTGGCCGCCCGTGATGTGGATGGGCAGCTGCCGTCCGTGAGGGAGCGGAGGAGTCGCTGCTGTTTGCCAGAGAGCCAGAGCCTGCTGCCGTCCGCCATGTTGGGGAGGAGCAGGGAACGGGGGACTCCTGCTGGCTGCCCAAAACTGGAGGAGCCGTCGCCATCCACCTGGCGGCGGAGGAGTGTCGTGCCGTCCGCCGAGAGCTGTCCAGTGCCACCGCCAAGCATCGCTGAGGAGATCACCAAGCTGGTGGAGGGCCGAGTGGCAGTGCGTCTGGGAACCTGAATTTTTTTTTTTCCCATCTCTCGTCTCTGTCACTCCTCATCCTTCCATCTCCTTTTCTCTCGCCTCATCTGTCCTATCCCCAGGTTCCCGCAGGTCACCGTGATCAGTCCCCCCTGGAGGGAGGGGGGGGAAAGAGCGCAGTCTCATGAGCACCCCCCGGCCTGCAAGGGGCGATGGGGGTATGTGACGAGTGGGGCGGGGCCAAGAGCCATGGGAACGGGGCGAGGCCGGTGGAGTGATTGAGAAATGAGCGATACCTGCTCGACCCACCGGTCTCGAGTCCCACAGAGGAGATGGAAGGATATAAAACAGGAGTGACGACAGTGAAGGACGAGAGAGGACCAGGCCTGGGATTTATTTTTTGATTATTTTGTCATTAAAGTTTCATTTTGATTGTCCGCTGGTTCCGAAATCTGAGTGAAATAGCGTGCGGCACACAGGTATACTATGCGTACACATGCGTAGGGTGGTGCCAAGCACTATTTGGCCAGTGAAATTGGTGGGATGGTACAGGGCTTCAGACATTCGTCACACCAAGAGGCGTTCCCATGCGGTGACATCACTCCAGCATTGATGTTAACGATGAAAGAGAAACAAGATTTTTTTTTATTTTTTATGCAGGATTATGCTTTCTGCAGCCAAATGCTGCTCGCCGAAATCCAGCATGGTGCTGGAGAAATTTAATCCCTGGAATATACGCGTAGAATTGTTTAAAAGAGTAATTAGTTACCATATTTTCTTCTAGACTTAACCACAGATTGTTTAATTCAAAGCCTAGGATTGTTTAAGAAGCCAACAATTTAGCAGAAGAAAATCAGCTTTTTGTGTGATAAAAAGTTTTGGAATTTTTCTTGTTCTTACTGAAGAAAGAATAAAGAAAGTTCTAACACCCTAGAAATGCATTTTAAAAAGTGACTTAAAAACCAATCAGATCACTGTTCAGTAAATTGAATCAAACTCAACACTAAATCACTTATGAATCAAATTGAAAGTTTTGGAGCAGTTCAACTGTTTCTAATGGGACTCACTTTACATTAGTGTATTAATTCACCCAAAACATATATTTTTGAATAGTTGAACAATGAAACATATTTTGAAATATTTAATATTTTCTCCATTCACTTGATGTTGAGACAGAAAAGAAGACTGTGTCAGTGAAGGAGGGAAATTCTATAACACTAAAAAGTGGTGCAGTCGAGATCCAGAGAGACGATGAAGTGCTCTGGATGTTTGGACCTCAAGAAATGGTTATTGCACAAATCTACAAAAAGGCTTGTAACATCTCATATGCTGACGATGAGCGATTTAGAGACAAGCTACAGCTGGACCATCAGACTGGAGATCTGACCATCAGCGACATCAGGATCCCAATCTCTGGAGATTATCAGATGAAGATCACCGGCAGTAAAGAAACAAAACTGAAGAGATTCAGAGTTATTGTACGAGGTGCACAACTGAAATACTTCAAATATCCTACAGTATTGTCTGTCAATATGTTATTTTACAATATGTATATTATACTTATTTGTTTTTAACCTATATAGGGCTCCTTAGTGGGTTTTGAATTGTTTACCTCCACATTCATATCAACATGTTTTATGTGTCTGTTTCTTTATGAAATGAAGAGGACACACGGAAATTCACAGAAGGAGAATCTGTCCGTCTGCAGACCGGTGTTACTGAAATACAGAAAGATGATCTGATACTTTGGAAGTTTGAACCTAAAAATGCCCTTATCGCCAAAATCGATGGACAGACCAATGAGAGCAGTGTCTACGATGATGATGACGGATTCAGAGACAGATTGGTGCTGGACGATCGAACTGGAGATCTTACCATCATGAACACTAAAAGCAGTGACTCTGGAGTTTACGAACTGCAGATCAAGAGCAGAAATAAAGTCTCCTACAAGAAGTTCAACGTTCTTGTTTGGCGTGAGTAACTCAAAAATAATATCGATAACCGTGTTCATGTTCACAGTCACATGTTTCTTCTACATGTTTCTTGCTTTGGCAGTGAACACACTGAAATATACAGTGGGAGATTCTGTCACTCTACAAACTGGTGTCACTGCACTGAACAAAGATGACCGGATACTGTGGAAGTTTAGTGATAAAGATATTTTCATAGCTGAAATCAACCGAGCCACCAATCAGACCAAATTATACAAAGGTCCTGATGGTCGATTCAGAGACCGACTGCAGTTAAACCAAAGAACTGGAGATCTGACCATCAGGAACATCAGCAGAGCTCATTCAGACGTTTATACACTTCAAATCACCAGCGGCAAAAAGAGCACATGCAAGAGATTCATGGTTATTGCTCATGGTGAGTAACTCAATCGTATTTATGACTGTCTTTAAAAGATAAAGATGCAAACAACTTGAGAAGACAGAAACAAATTATATTATGTTAGTCAAATCTTCATTGGTGCCCAGAAATTAGGGACATTTTAAAATGTGTACAGCAACACAGTTCATTCTTATGTGCAAAATAAAAATCCACTATCTTGCCCTCTAATTTATCAGACGGGATTTAATTTTGTTATAACATTCATGTGTTTACTCTTTTATGTGGTGATGGGATAAAATTAAAGAGAAGACTGTGTCTGGGATGGAGGGAGATTCAGTCACGCTTGACAATGATATTGAAATACAAAAAGATGATCTGGTGCTGTGGATGTTTGGACCTGAAGACAGTCTCATCGCTAGAGGAGAAATAAATAAAGCACTTTTCTGTACATATGATGGCACTGAAGGGAACTTCAGAAACCGACTGAACCTGGATCAGTCTGGATCTCTGACCATCACAAGCAGCACAACTGAACACTCTGGAGTTTATAAACTATTGATCATCAGCAGCCGAGAGACCATATACAAGAGATTCAAAGTTACAATACATGGTGAGTAACATGGTGATCTTATTTAGTGTGCCTTTATTTGGAAATCACATTATTCCGCTTCAATTAAAATAATTTTCAAATATTCAATTGGGTTTTAATTTTCATTTCCAGAATATTTAGATTTTTTCAAAATGTGATTATCTTTGCACATAAATATCAACTTTTGTGTTTTCTTTGTTTTCTTTCAGGGATTGAAAGAAGTCCAGATGAGGGGCCTGTGCAGGAGGGGATCCCCTTAATGCAAATAACAACACCATAACAGTAATAGACACTATGAATTCATACCCAATGAGAGTGATTGTTTTTTAACTAGATTTAACTTTACACCATTGTATATGGAGGTACTGTGTTATTTGTTACTGCATGTCCTTTATAAGAGAATGCTATATTTAGTATTGGCTGAATGAGCCCTGAGTGACTGTTCTCTTTAAATCATCATGATTTTGGTATTCCACTACTTTTAATGTATTGTGCCTTGGAAGAATTGTGTTTGATTGTTGTATTCTCATCCTTAAGTCATTAAGATAAAATGATCTGCTCAATAAATAAACGGTCACATACAGATACACTGCTGCTGGTATTAGTATCTGATAATGTCAGTCCTCTAGTCGACAAACACTGATTTTGCTCAAAAGCAGTTCGCAAGTAATGCATAACAGATTTGAATGTACTCCCATGATCACCACTGCACTACATTTCCCACAATCCCTCCTGCCCTCCATTATATGTTATAATGATCGAACTAATAGCCATATGGAATATAAACTGAAGAAAAAGCTATTTTGATGAACATGAGCATGATTGTGGTCAGTGTTGTTGTTTTTTCCCCAACTTATTACACACTCAGTTTCTTTCTAGAACTGATTGACAGTGTGTTTTTAAGCAGAAACACCCGCAGCCATAATGAGATTGTTTCTAACATTGTAAAATATATTATGTTAAGGTTTATAATGTACTTTCTCTGAACATTTCATTTGCTAATAAAATTCTAAATGTATAAATATATTTCTAAATTTTAATTTTAAGATTATTTTACTCTAAAGTATCTCTAAGAGATGCTGATGCTTTGCAATAGTTTTTTCCTTTAGTTTGTTTTTTTAGAATCATACAGGAATCATAAAACATTGTGAACATAGTATTTCACTGAAGCTTGATTGCATCATCTTCATTTTGTGTTTCTATTTTGTGTGTTTATTCTCGTTCAGTTATCAGTTATCATGTGTTAATGTATTAAGCTACTGTTGTTAGAGCACTGTCATTTTTGCTACAGCCATGTTAATAAAAATAAAACACGTCTTGCATTTTTAATAATAGAAGCTACAAGTTATTATAATACCAGACAGGGAGAGTAGTAAAACAATAAGAAGTATTCATATTTTTAAAAAGGCTCTGATGTTGTTACCAGAATCCTAATCTCGTTAAGAGACATTTTTCTTAATAGTGTGTGATAAGGTTTTGTCCTTTAACAAGTTTTACCTGTTTATCACTCCTTGCACAATGACAAAGACTGAAATTAGACTAAAGACAGATTTGCATAAACCAGCAAACTTCTGTTTTAGCAGGACCACAGTGACTCCTAGCTGTGTATTTTCGAGGGATAGTTTCTGCAGTGCTTACAGTGGGTGGCAGTAATAAGCAAAACAAATGTGATTATTTCTGAGAACTTTTAAACTGCAGGCAGATGTAGGCCAACATTATTCTTATTCTGTCCCTTTATAAACACTTATTTTCTACACGTAGCCTATACAAGAATAAACACTTTTCTTCAAGGACCAGAATCACAATTGTCCCTTATATTCAATTTCTGAAGTTAATTGGCAACACTAAAGATGACGTCATTATCGTTTGACTCCCTTGAAACGGGCATCTTGCTAAAAAAAAAATATAACTAAAAAGCAAGTAATGCATACTGAAAAACAAAACAATAAACAAAGCTGGGCCGGTCTAAGGCATAAAATCCCAGAGCCGAAAATGAGACAAAAAAATCCCTCTCGGGCCCCACATCAGACTGTTTGGGAGTATTGGTAAGAATAGACAGACTGACAGCACGGGAACTCGAGTCAGGATCGTTATCTTGAACCCTGCAACAATATGAAGAAAGTGTTTTTATTTGTTTCTTTCGTATTCATTTCGGACGGTAAGTTGATTTTGGTTTATTTCTTCAGTCCTTTCGGTTTCATGTTTTTATATCTTGCGCATGAATATAACCAGCAGAAGAAGCGAAGTACAATTTCGAATATTAGTTCAAATCGTGTATTTATAAAGTCAGAAAAAGTTCAACCAAAAGCGCAAAGTCTGTGATTCAAAACAGATGCGTGAACGCGAAGGAATGTGTGCTGCCCCTCTTTGTGATAGGCTACTGATCCTGAAATATTCAAATGAGGAAGAAAACTATTTACTTAAACTTAGGCCCCGTTTACACGATGGGAAAACGCAGATATTTCCCTGCGTTTTGGCCTGTCATTTACACGAAAACGCCATTTTTATCCCTGAAAACGGTTATTTCTAAAAACTCCGGCCAAAGTGGAGATTTCTGAAAACGCCGGTTATGTGTTGCCGTGTCAACTGGGAGAAACGGGGTTTTAGGTTCTCAAACGTCACATTATGCGCCAGAAAATGCTTAACGTCACGTGAGCGCCCTATGTTTAGAGTTTGTTTGGGTAACGTTACTGTTTGATCATGGATGCTGTTAAAGGCCATGGTGCAGGTTTTTTTTTTTTTTTTTTTTTACACTTTTCTAGTTGGTAATAAACATTTAAACAGTTATCCATTGTATTTGATGTTGTAAAGTATTACAAAAAAGAAATATAATAAGGAAAAGTAGGTGATATTTTAGCGGTTAGCGATGATTCTTATTTCTCCCGCATGCATTCCATGACGTCACATGAGGCACTAGCTAGCAGACGAAAGCCCGCCATTGAGAGAGAGTGAGACGAGTAGTGAGAGTAGCAGCTAGTGAAAGAGTGACAGTGTCAGATATATAAGTAAATAGACAGATATAGAGATAGATAGATAGACAGACAGACAGATAGATAGATAGATAGATAGAATAACATAACATAGATAGATAGTGAGAGATAGCATAGCATAGCATAACAGATAGCTTAGAGAAAGAGTAGATAATAAATAGATAAAATGGTGTATCGCTGTGTTTGTGCCGGGTGCAAGAACTCCAGCAAAACTGGACATGGGGTCCATTGTTTCCCTAAGGACAAAGGGATCTTCCGAAGCTGGGTGCAATTTGTCAAGATTAGGCGGGCAGATTTTTCAGCTAGCTCTGTCACCGCCTACTCGAGAATATGCAGCGCGCATTTCAACGAGGAGGATTACCACTCAGGGGACGCCAAGATGGTCGCACTTGGTTTAAAGAATGAGAAAATTCCTACCGCCGTGCCGTCTGTGAATCCAAACCTCTCTGCTTGCCCTGTCCCGAGGTCAAGAGACACCACCGTCTGCCGCAAGCGAGCTATTGCCACGGTAAGCATCATGCTAACGTTAATGTTTACAAGTTGCGTGTTAGCTAGCTCTGTGTGTATGTTCCCTTTGACACAGCCTCCACTACAAACAAGATCACTCAGACGTTAGAAGAGCATATTTTGTGATTCACGAATATGAGCCAAAACCAAATTGCCCTGTAGTAAATGTCCATATCGTCATGAAAGCTTCATGGCTAGTGTTTGGATCAGTGGTGATGATCATCAAGCGGCTTTCACAATAGTGTGTTTGCGTTTTGTGTTAGTCTGCTACGGTTCTCTTTCACATATATTTGACCGTGACCGTGTCGACAGGGCTGTAGTGGAGACTAAACGCAAGTAAACGCAGTTTACCCACCGCTGAAATGTCAGAAACAGTTTATCCACTTCTCACTTCAGAGTTTAGCTACCTCTCAGTAAATTCACTACCTCATAGAGTTTATGGACCACATGTACTCTAGACATCTATTACCACTAGTATTGGTGTAAACATTTAACAGTAACCTTCAACATCATCAAATATGTTCTGAATGTCTTTTATGTATTTTTTAAAACATTGAGTAGCGCATATCAGGGTCCACTGTACTGTAATCTAAGTTTTTTCTCTTGTGTACCCTCTTAGCCTTTTTCTCACCCACTCACACTGTTTTGATTTTGGTACAGCTGTGCCATAGGTTATTGTTTCCACTGGGAAACTAGTTGTAGCACACACGTCCCAATTTATTGATGAACTTATGCAATGACTGGGAATATTTACTTATCGTCTTGGCATTTCAAAGATGATAAGTAAATAATTCTTAGTACTTCCAAGTTGAAAATAAATGATTAAATGTTTCCATGTACCCCTGCAATGTGCTTGTGTACCCTTGGTTGCTAATCACTGATCTAAGTATTCATAGTGTACCCACCTCTTATTTCACCACTACACCCTTGCATTTCGCTGACCCTTTTTTTATATTTGTTTTCGCAAGATGTTGACAGACGTCTCACAGCAGGAGACCGTGGACAGTGTAGACACTGTGGAGAGTGTCGATACTGGGGATCAGCCCTTGCCCTCCTCCACTTCTGACGCTGAGACACAGTGTTATCTGAAGCCCCCCCGATGGTCTCACGATAAATCTTGGGTATTTTAAGGGGTAGATATTCTGTCTAAAACATTGCCAGTATCTATGCAAGCAGGACATTTCCATACACATTGATTAAATTAAAACATAGCCACTTAGATTTGCCATAATTGTCACATGTCTGGGTATGTTTACTGCCTCTCCACAGCTGTGCAGGTTAACCTGAAGCCCAAGATGGTCAGTGTGGGCACACAGACGTCATTTAGCCCACAAACCTCCACTCCCCTCGCTAGTCCAGAACAGACAGATGAAGATGATAATGCCTCTGTCATCAGTGAATTATCATGGGCGCCCGAAGAGCCGATGCATGAGGAGGATGAGGAGGACTTGTTTGATGAGGAGCCACCTTACACTTGTGACCCCCACCACAAGTGAGATAATTTAAAACCAATATATACCATTTTGAATGCTCTTTTTTTTTGTGTGTACTGTAGTTTGAATGACAGTGGCAATGATCTTTATACAGCATTATTATTATTATTATGTCTACAGGTTATGCAACATCATTGATGAAGGCCCTTCGGGAAAGCTACACCAAATCACCTGCAGCTCTTCGAGAGGTTAGTGCCAATTTGTCCTCCGATGCACCCGCCCCCATCGCCAAATCCTTCGAACAGGTTCCTAAGGAGGAGGTCGTCAGCCTCTACCTAGCCCGGCAGTCACGCTACAAAAAAAAACTAATTTCACTTTTTTTTTCTTTTCTTTTTTTCACAGACAAGTCCAATGATTTAGCTGTAAGTATTTATCTTTTTTTCCTTCTGTCCCTGTCCTCTCATTTGGTGGTGGTTTCCTGCATGCTGCATGTTTTGTTTTTTCTTTGTGTGCTGTTGCTTTGGTTTTACTTTGCACAAAATTACTTTTTTTCGTCTTTGTGGCAATAATTGTCGCTGTACCCCATTCAAGGGGTCCTGCATGCTGCATGTCTGCTTCTCTGTCTGTTATTTGCATGGAATTTGTTGTATGTAATTAAAAATAATTTACCAATCATTTTACCTGTGCCTTGTCAACCTCTGTGTGCGGTGTTGTCTGGGCTCACTGTGTGTCTGCTTCATGTGCTTTTGCATGCGTCACTGTGTGTGCGTGTGTGTGTGTGTGGGGTGGGGGGCTCACTGTGTGTCTGCTTGATGTGCTTTTGCATGCATCACTGTGTGTGTGTGTGTGTGTGTGTGTGTGTGTGTGTGTGTGTGTGAAAGAGAAAGATCAGTTGACCCTCAGGTAAGACCACAATATTGCAGGCAAAAGAAACAATGTGCAAACGTTTCAGTTCTAGCCCTTCATCAGTGTTCCTTGTAGGTTTTGTGCCTAACCATTTTTTTTTATATAGATTTGTTTACTTCCAACCTGTGTCTTTGTTCAGTAAATGTTTAAATGTTCAGTAACCATTACAAGAAATGCCAAATAAACAGTTTTTTCTTATCAAAATCCGTGTGTTCTGTGTACTTTATAACATTTTAAGGGTAATTGGGTGATCACAACAGAATAAGCAATTATTTTTATTCATTTTCATCCAAACGAGGCCATTGAACGCCCTGATAGGTCTGGTCACCACTTTGGAATTTTTGTCTGATGGTTGAAACCACACAAGAGGGTATAGGCTTCCTTATACTCCTGCCTAAAACTCCATAAGCCCAGCGTATAGCCTGTCTGTACGCAGTGTACCGGTATTGCCTAGGAATAAGTAGGAAAGATTTTTAAGTTTAAAACTCTGTAAGTAAGTTGTAAACGTCATTTTAAGCCTGTCTCTTATGCATGTTTATTGTGTATGCAACACATCTCCTGACACCAATTAGCTGTTGTTCAAAGGACTCAGTGTAAAAAGATTGGTAAAGTAAACATAAACCATGAACATACTCGTGCGTGCTGGCTTGAAGGGGACCATGATCCTGCCTGAAGTGTGAGTATGCTATGTGTAGCACAAACGGATTCAGGCAGCATGCCTCAAATCCAGGATGCTGCGTAAGGCACGTTACATCTGCTTAGCACTATCAACAATAATCACACTGAAGACATGACCAGCCTACTCGGCGTCAGATACGTTTGCAAACAACATTTTCACCGGAGAAAGAGGTAAAAGCTTATAAATAAACACTAGGTGATTATTCAATGTAATTATTAAATGTAATATGCCTTCTATTTATAGATCGTCTGACTAAGTTTACTTATCTGAGCCAACGACATAATCACTCTCACTAGATATAAAGAGAACGTTGACTTTCACTCGATGCTATTCACTGAACGCAAAAAGAAGTTTGTTGTATGCACTGCTGTTCATAGACTACTATCTCCAGCAGTCATTGCTGGGTTTCTAAATGGTAGCAACTCTCCAGTCATTCTCCTCTAACCATGCATTTATTTGTCTTTGACGGCCATCGGCTCTCGGTATTTCCTCATTCGCCCTCTCACGTCTAAACGGTTCGAAATTATATGGCTGTGGGCCATCATAAATGTTAACTGTGGGTCTTGCCACCTCTTCCTCATCCCAGTTAGACGCCATAGTCAGTGTTAGAACTAGTTCTAGTAGCTGAGCAAGGCTGAGGAGGCTACGTTCCACCACGGCTGCCTCATGTGACGTCATCGCCGAATTGCGTAAAAAATAACCGTTACTAACCAAAAACTACAAAAACTGGACTTTAACACCATTTTGGAGACATTTCTAACTTTATATACATATCTTGACTGCTTTATGTACCCATTAATCGACAGTGGTGTTTAACCTGCACCATGGCCTTTAAGGTTGTACTCATTTTTACGTTTGTGCAAACGCTTTTGCTATGCTTGCATTTGCAAACACAAACGAACCTCGCGCCATGTCTGTGTTGTTTTGAAAGGAACAGGAAGTTGCTCGATTTTGAGGATTCTGATTGGCTTGCATGGCTTTATCCTTCTCCCTACACTGCCGCCCATAGGTTAATTTGGCATAGTGTCCATCGTGTCAACGGGGTTAAAACTTCAACAAGCCTGTCTCCGCCCATTATGACGCTTTCAAGGTGTAGTGTAGGGAAATATGAGCGCGGTGTATTTTATTTTGAAAATTAAACGGATCTTTTATTTTGTTTCTGGCTGTTCTGTTTTGTCACTCGACTTCCTGTCCTGCGTACTCTGCTCTGTAGTGCTGCGGAGCGCTCCGGCATCCAGCAAAAATAGAAGCTCTGCGTATCTGGTCCGGAGGGCTGCGGATCGCCGGAGTCGGAACGCAGCTGTAACGCATTCAGTGGAAATACACTCATTGACTTTAATGGAAACATCTCGGTTACGTATGTAACCTTGGTTCCCTGAATAGGGAACGAGATGCTGCGGTGACGTCACCACGTATGGGAACACCTTCGGTGTGACGAATGTCTGAAGCCCTATACCATCCCGCCAATCCTATTGGCCAAATAGCGCGTGGCACCGCCCAGCATGCGTAGGCATATATATACCTGGTGCCGCGCGCCATTTACCTCAGATTTCATGACGAGAAGAGAAGAAAGCTATCAAGGTACGGCACGGCCAGAACCGCAGCATCTCGTTCCCTATTCAGGGAACCAAGGTTACATACGTAACCGAGATGTTCCCTTTCATAGGTCACTTCGATGCTGCGGTGACGTCACCACGTATGGGAACGCTATACCATCACGCCTGACGTACCTGATAGCTTGGATCCAAGGAAGCATCTGCTCAAGCGGAGAGAACCCGGGAGCCAGGAGCCATCCTCACATCCAGACTGTAAGACCTGATAAAAGTGCTCGGTGAGGACCAGCCTGCCGCAGCACAGATATCATCCATAGAAGATCCACTGAGAAAGGCTTGAGAAGAAGCCACTGCTCTCGTGGAATGACCTTTTACTCCTAAGGGCGAAGCGAGCCCGCGCGCCTCATAGGCCAAGGAAATAGCCTCCACCAGCCAATGGGACATGCGCTGTTTCGTAACTGCATGGCCCTTATTCTTATGTCCAAACAGACAAACAGCTGGTCAGACTCACGCCATGGGGCAGTGCGATCCACATAAGTCTTCAACGCCCTCACAGGGCAAAGACTTAGATCTCCAGACTCTGTCGCAGCAGGAGAAAAGGCCTCCAGGACCACCTGCTGAAAATGAAAAGGATTAGACGCGACCTTAGGAACATAATTAGGCCTAGGTCGCAACAACACTTTCACAGAGCCTGGTGCAAACTCCATGCACGAGGGTGAGACAGAGAGAGCCTGTAAATCCCCAACTCTTTTAAGGGAGGATAAAGCCATGAGAAGAAGTGTCTTCAGAGACAGGAGCTTATCCGATACCGTTTCCAGGGGCTCAAATGGATGCCCTGACAAACCCAGTAACACAATGGATAAATCCCATGAAGGAACTCGCACAGGGCGGAAAGGCCTCAACCGTCGCGCACCCTGTATAAAGCGAGAAACCAGTGGATGACGACCCACTGAAACACCACCTATATGCTCATGGTGAGCTGAGATAGCTGCCACATAAACCTTCAGGGTGGCTGGTGTCAATCCCTCCGAAAAACGGTCTTGAAGAAACTCCAGTACTGAAGCCACAGGGCAGTAAACTGGATCCACATCATGAGTTTCACACCATGTCATAAACAGTTTCCACTTGAAAGCATATAAGCGTCTCGTAGAAACTGCTCTAGAGTTCAGTATAGTCTCGGTAGTTTCAGCAGAAAGACCGGGACATATCAACTCACTCCGCTCAGAGGCCACGCCCACAGGTTCCACAGATCTGGCCTGGGATGCCAGATCCGTCCCTGTGCTTGCGATAATAAATCCCGTCTGAGGGGAATCTCCACCGGAGAGCCCGCTAACAGATTGATGAGATCCGCAAACCACGGCTGTGTGTGCCATCGCGGAGCCACCAGCAACAGCTGTCCCACTCTGTCCCGCCGTATTCTGCATAATACCGCTGGGACCAGCCGAATCGGAGGAAACGCATACAAGCTGGTCCTGGGCCAGCTGTGAGCTAGCGCATCCAGACCCAGGGGTGATGGAGGGCTTAGGGAGAACCATAGCGGGCAATGCGTAGTCGTGCTCGACGCGAATAAAACCACTTCCGCTTCCCCGAAAATATGCCATAGGTGATTCACCGTTTGGGGGTGTAATCTCCATTCCCCTTGTTCCAGAGTCTGCCTGGATAATAAATCCGCTCCGAAGTTCAGTCGTCCGGGGATGTGAACAGCCCGGATCGACAGAAATTTGTCGTGAGACCAAAGAAGGATCCGCCTCGCCAGTCTGCACAGAGGGCGAGAACGTAATCCTCCCTGATGGTTCAGATAAGCCACGACCGCAGTGTTGTCCGTTCTGAGAAGCACATGACGGCCGGTCAGTAGACTCGAAAAATACTGGAGAGCCAGAAAAACCGCCAGTAATTCCAATTTGTTTATGTGCCAGCTGCGTTGTGCCGCTGTCCACACTCCGTGGGCTGGGCGCCCCTGACAAACAGCTCCCCACCCGGTCAAAGACGCGTCTGTCGTGACAGTCTCTCGGGAAGCACAAATTCCCAGCCGAACCCCGGTGAGGAGAAATTCGGCTGATGTCCATTGTTTTAACGACATCACACACCTCCGCGTCACCGAGATCGTTCGATGCGGAGAACAACGGGGTGAAATATTCTGTCGTTTCGTCCACCACTGAAACGGGCGCATGTAAAGCAAACCCAGATGAATCACGGGAAGCGCCGCCGCCATTAGACCTAGTAGTCTGAGGCACAGTCTCACTGTCACTGTGTGACCCGCCCTGAAGTGCTGAACGCATGACGTAATCGACTGAGCGCGCGGGACAGAAAGCTTTGCTGTCATCGCGCGAGAGTCCAAATCTACTCCCAGAAAGGTAATCCGTTGAGAGGGGATTAATACACTTTTCTGGAAGTTTGTGCGTAAACCCAGGCTGTGTAAATGATTTAGCACAATATCTCGATGAGAGTGTGCTTGAGTCTGAGATTGCGCTAACACCAGCCAGTCGTCCAGATAGTTTAACACACGGACGCCCCGGAGCCGCAACGGGGCCAGAGCTGCGTCCATGCATTTTGAGAATGTACGGGGAGCTAGCGCTAAGCCAAAGGGAAGAACGCGGTACTGATACGCTTTGCCCTCCAAAGCGAATCTGAGGAACTTCCGGTGTCTCTCGATGATCTGAATATGAAAATAAGCATCCTTCAGATCGATCGTGACAAACCAGTCGTTTGGTTGAATCTGAGACAAAATAGATTTTACCGTCAACATCTTGAATTTGCTCGACCTGAGTGCAAGATTTAGACGGCGTAAATCCAGAATGGGTCGTAATCCGCCGTCCTTTTTTGGTACCACAAAATAACGGCTGTAAAACCCTGACTCCATCTGAGAGGGGTGTACTTCTTCTATAGCCCCTTTGCTCAGTAGAGCTAACATTTCCTGTCTCAGCACCGCCATGTCCATCGGTTTCATCACCGTGGAGAGAATTCCGCGGAAAGGGGGCGGGCCTTTCCGAAACTGAATGGTGTATCCGTGACAAATTGTGCGTAACACCCATTGAGAAATGCCGGGCAAGCGTTCCCACGCGGCCCGAAACAATATTAGCGTTTTTTTTTTTTTTTTTTGTGTATAATCCTGAAGCGTATCCACGGCAGGATTTAATCCAACAAGATAAACATTGGGCCACGCTGCTAGCGAGAACGCGGCAGCTGTGTGAGCCGTCATACACTGGCCATCTTTGCCAGCCTCCGCGCCGTCCCTCAAACTCTGAAGGCTGGATTGTGCAGAGTGTCTGAGGGGGCGCGCGAATGAGAGCTCAGTTCAATGACGCTCGAGGTGCCTTTGCTGCGAGACAGTCAATGTTAGAGAACATGAAGGAAAACGCATGCATCAAACTCGCTGCGTTTCGTTGTGTATAATCCTGAAGCGTATCCACGGCAGGATGTAATCCAACAAGATAAACATTGGGCCACGCTGCTAGCGAGAACGCGGCAGCTGTGCGAGCCGTCATACACTGGCCATCTTTGCCAGCCTCCGCGCCGTCCCTCAAACTCTGAAGGCTGGATTGTGCAGAGTGTCTGAGGGGGCGCGCGAATGATAGCTCCGTTCAATGACGCTCGAGGTGCCTTTGCTGCGAGACAGTCAATGTTAGAGAACATGAAGGAAATGCATGCATCAAACTCGCTGCGTTTCGTTGTGTATAATCCTGAAGCGTATCCACGGCAGGATTTAATCCAACAAGATGAACATCGGGCCACGCCGCTAGCGAGAACGCGGCGGCTGTGTGAACCGTATACACTGGCCATCTTTGCCAGCCTCCGCGCCGTCCCTCAAACTCTGAAGACTGGATTGTGCAGAGTGTCTGAGGGGGCGCGCGAATGATAGCTCAGTTAAATGACGCTCGAGGAGCCTTTGCTGCGAGACAGTCAAATGTTAGAGTGTGGAAACTGCAGTGAGAGGCTTAGATGTGCATTAGCAGTCCAACAGCGCTCTCTGGAGGCGGGCACAGTCCTAAGCAAACATGAAGGAAAAATGCATGCGTCACATTCGCTGCGTTTCGTTGTGTATAATCCTGAAGCGTATCCACGGCAGGATTTAATCCAACAAGATAAACATCGGGCCACGCCGCTAGCGAGAACGCGGTGGCTGTGTGAACCGTCATACGCTGGCCATCTTTGCCAGCCTCCGCGCCGTCCCTCAAACTCTGAAGACTGGATTGTGCAGAGTGTCTGAAGGGGCGCGCGAATGATAGCTCAGTTCAATGACGCTCGAGGTGCCCTTGCTGCGAGACAGTCAAAGTTAGAGTATGGGGACTGCAGTGAGAGGGTAGATGTGCATTAGCAGTCTAACAGCACTCTCAGTGAAGGGCATAGTCCCTGGCATATTAACATGAAGAAAAGCGTGTGCGTCAAACTCGCTGCGTTTCGTTGTATATAATCCTGAAGCGTATCCACGGCAGGATTCAATCCAACAAGATAACATCGGGCCAAGCCGCTAGCGAAAATGCGGCGGCTGTGTGAGCCGTAATCCACCATTTGAAGAGCAAAAACTGTTGATTAACGCGCTCGAGTGGGGGAGAGCGAGCACATGGAACTCCAGTGCATCACTGTATTCATATTCAAGCCGCACATATCGCCCCTAACCAACACCTCGTGCGGGGCCTCGGCGACCGCAGAAGCGAAACGGTGGGGGTTAGATGCGAGGCGACTTAAGAAATACACTCCAGAGCGCGGATACTTCCTAATGGCGTTAGTGCACAGGGGAAGTGTATGCATATTTTACTGTAGCCATAGGCTATCAAGGAGAGAACCTGTAGAGAGGCTGCAACGAACCTCTCATAAGTGCCTCCTCGTGATAACCCATCATACGGCTCCTACCTTTCGTTGACTCATCGCGTCCGCGGAGAGGAGTATACTGCTCGTAGATGATCGCTGAGAACGCGAGATAATAGGGCACAGAAGATTCGCTTCGTACTGAAGGAATGAAAATCTGAGGAAATGGCGCGCGGCACCAGGTATATATATGCCTACGCATGCTGGGCGGTGCCACGCGCTATTTGGCCAATAGGATTGGCGGGATGGTATAGGGCTTCAGACATTCGTCACACCGAAGGTGTTCCCATACGTGGTGACGTCACCGCAGCATCGAAGTGACCTATGAAAGGGAACCTATTGACTCCGCCGCCGTGACGGAGCCGTAACGCAGCCGTTACGCATTTGGTGGAAATTGGGGGTCAGGTTCATGTGTTGTATTGTGCAACTTTTGGATGGGTTTATGAATTGATAAATAAAAATGGGCTCTTAATAATGATAAACAGAAAATTATATATTGCATATAAAATTATATTAAAGTATGAACTAACTTGTGCAATACAGTGAATATTCTTACAATACCATAAAAATGTGCTGTCCCAATTCGCCAAATATTGTATCCCAATAATTATAATTATTATTATTTTATTTATTTTTTGGCTCTGTTTACAGAAAAGATAACATTGTTTGCTCCCAATCACCCCTCATTCACCTATTATATATCCTACATCCAGGGACAGAAGTTTCACATCACATAATTTGCATAGGTGACAGTGCATGGGCCATTCCACCGAATGGGTGCCATTTGCTTCAAAACTCTTCCAAAAAAAAAAAAAAATCTCTGTAGATAGAAGGCCAAAACTTTGAGAAAAAGATGTATTTTCAAATGTATCTAGATTAATATAGATGTAATAATATTTACATAAATAAATCAGATGACACTAATCATTACTGTTACTTTTACTATATATGATTATAGGATACATGAGTAACTGAGTAACAGGACTGGAAGTAACAAGATTGAGCAAATACATATGATATACATGGAGTGCAAGCTGATATTATGAGGATACTCAGCAAATTACAGTCATTCACAAAATTTTTTTTTTTTTTAAATAAACAAGTAACGTCTAAGAAATAATTTAGGTAACAGGACAGTATATCATAATGACGCACCCAGCCACTTTTACAATATCATCAAATATACAGAAAAAAAAGACCACATGCCTTAAGTCAGTGGTTCTCAAAATTTTACATCGAGTACCACTTCAGAAAATATTTGGATCTCCAAGTAACACCATAATTATCAACATTAAAATACAGTAGTGTAGTAGGCCTAGCTATTCAGATACAGCTCTGCACAGTTAAAAATGAGGCAGTTTTATTCCAAATAAGAATATTCATTGTTGTCAGCCACTTTAACTTTGTAAATACAGTTTGAACATTAACACTGCACTGTGCTTACAAACAGGTCAATAAAAAAAATGTATTAAATGAAATTAAAATGTGCTGTGTTTTAACTTTAATTTATATTTAATTTAGTGATTCCTCTGCATACCACTACAGGACTGAGTGAAAACATGGGGGTACGATTAAAATGTGTATTTTATCAAAAATATTATAGATTTATTTTGAAATGAATGCATTTAAAGCACAGGTGGGATATGGAGGTACACAAAAATGCAAAATAAATATTATTTTAAACATTATATTTCATGTTAAAATGTAGCGTTCGACCCTGGGGACACGTACAAATGCTATACTTTCGGTGTTTTAGGTGGCTTTCAATAATTTAATACATTTTTAAAATTATATATTTTAAATTTGCAGTTACTATAGGTTAATATCCCTTTCACGCATAGTGGTCACTACAGTGGACAGCTATTAAAAAAGCATTTTCTTGAATTTGCACGGGTTTTTATGGCAAAGTTGCACATCAGCCTCTTCATTGGACCCTGGTGCATCACCCTATAAATTGCAACCAAGTGGCAAGCTTTTGTGTTTAAATTTTTTCCCCCTCCAAACCAAGATGGCCAAGGGTCAGTCAGACATGCCAAGTTGCTCCAGAATATCCACCCATTCCTTCTATCCTAGGAGACTCTTGTAGGTAAAAAAATATTGCAGCATAAAACAATATCTAATGAGTCATATCACAGTAAAATTTTCCAAGTTTTGATTTTAGATTGAGAGAAAACTCTGATTAATCACATGTCCACTGTAGTGGACATCATGCATGCAATGGCTATATTTCTACAATTCATAATTATAATGTGAATATTGTTTTTGAAATTTAAAACTTAAAAACTTAATATGCAGACTTTTTCTACTGTAAATAAATGTATTTGTATTATTAGAATGTAATTTTCAATGACATCGAAAAAAAGTCATGTGATTACATAATGTATGACACTTGTAATGCATTACTTTACTTGTTAGATCAAAAAGTAATCAGATTTTATAATGCATGTTATTGTAATGCGTTTTTTTACTAATAACATCAAAAAGTAATCTGATTATGTAATGTGCGTTATTGTAATGTGTTTTTTTACTCATAACATCAAAAAGTAATCTGATTCCGTAATGCATGTTACTTGTAATGCGTTTCTTTACTCGTTACATCAAAAAGTAATCTGATTAGGTAATGCACATTACTTGTATTTAATTACTTGTTAGATCAAAAAGTAATCTGATTAGGTAATGCACATTATTTGTAGTTAATTACTTGTTAGATCAAAAAGTAATCTGATTAGGTAATGCACATTATTTGTAGTTAATTACTTGTTAGATCAAAAAGTAATCTGATTAGGTAATGCATGTTACTTGTAACACATTACTTTACTTGTAACATCAAAAAGTAATCTGAATGGGTTATGCATGTTACTTGTAATGCGTTACCCCCAACATTGATCATTTCAGATGAGATTGAAAAAACGTATCGCTAGGTTTTCTCAGAGGAGGGATATGATAGAAATGTGCATGTCCATCTTGAACATAATCATAATTATCAGCTAATAGGGGTAAATCTCCATACTCTGGTGCACTGGAAGGAGCATCTGAGTGGTTTCCACAGTTGTACCTTGACAGGATGTAGAAAATTCTGATGGAATCACGTCCTCATGTTCTGATATCATAGATATGCGAAGTGCAACTTGTATGAAGTTGTATGAAGCCATTGCAATATTTTGCATTTATATTTTTTGTATATATTTTATAGTTTTCACATTATTTGATATAATTGCATTGATCAGTTTGTTAAATTCACATACTTTATCTGTTTGATTATTGTCTTATATTTAATACAGTATATCTTCAGTTTAAACCAACCGCATGCTGTCCACTCAAGTGGACATCTGAAGATCTTGTTGAAAAATTTGTAAAAAAATAAAATAAAAATCAATTCTTGTTTTTCATGCCCTAAGAGCAATAAAAACACATAGGAAAAATATCCTGACTGAGGTTATCATAATTCATGCATGAAAGGGATATGCAGGACACTTTGCTTAATAATAATATTTATAGTTAATTTTTTTATGCATATTTGTACATATAATGTCCTGGGGACAGAAATGGCACCCATTCAGTGGAATGGCTCTCATATTTGGTCATATGTACTCATTTTGAAAACGTCAAATAAACATTTATATCCATTTTATTTATTCTCTGCTATTTGTTAAAACTCTGTTCCCTGAGCACATCACAATTTCTGTGACATGAAAAGGAGTATACTTAAATGTGTTTGACATTTGTCAAGAATTTGAGCTCTTTAAGAGTGGACTTGAATCTAAAGATTAAAATTGATTGAAATGATTCCAAATTTGATTAGCTTATGCTTCATCAATGGTTCGTCCAGTGAACATTCAAATCAGTATATCTTAATAATTAAGTTTACATTATCTCGTGGCCAAGGAGAATACAAACAAAATGATAATTTATAAGCTACGAGCTAGGTAGCAAAGGATCTGGTATTTAGTTAATTATGGGCAAGGTAACGTGATCAGGGCAAAGTTTGACTTTAAAATACACAACACAAGACAATACTCCTTTATAATCAAACGATAATTTATTGAGCTACTTCTAAGATTACATGGATCTAAAAACTAATAAAACACACACACACATACACACACACACGGAGGATTAACAGAGCTTTGAAGTCCCGACTAGTTTCTTTTACTAGTTCTTAGATTGCACCAAGAAAATCACAAAAGCAGAGACTTGTCTTATTTTTATGTCTTAAAATCAGTTCAGCACCAGCTTTCAGCTGATAGAAGATTTGCTTGTTTATTTGCTTTTGTGCTGAAAGCGGGGGTTCCTTTCCTGGCTGAAGGAGTCCTGGAGCTGTCGATTTGTCGTTTTGACGACGTCTTTGGGATTCCCATGTTGATAATTTCCTTGTGGACTGCAGAAGTCAGTTGCCTTGACTATGGATGGTGAGGCGCTTGAAAGGAGTTTCTTTGCTTGGCTTCAGACTTTGAAGATTTTTGAAGTTTGGTGAAGAACAATGAACAATGAACAATGAAGAACAATGCATTTTCCAAAAAATGCACTTTTTGCATTTTCCAAAAGTGATAACTAAGTGGCTCGGTGACCAGAATGTTGAAATTTTGGGTCCATGGCCTGGAAACTTAATCTTAATCTTAATCCCATTGAGAACTTGTGGTCAATCCTCAAGAGGCGGGTGGACAAACAAAAACCCACTAATTCTGACAAACTCCAAGAAGTGATTATGAAAGAATGGGTTGCTATCAGTCAGGATTTGGCTCAGAAGTTGATTGAGAGCATGCCCAGTCGAATTGCAGAGGTCCTGAAAAAGAAGGGCCAACACTGCAAATACTGACTCTTTGCAGAAATGTCATGTAATTGTTGATAAAAGCCTTCGAAACGTATGAAGTGCTTGTAATTATATTTCAGTACATCACAGAAACAACTGAAACAAAGATCTAAAAGCAGTTTAGCAGCAAACTTTTTGAAAAGTAATATTTATGTAATTCTCAAAACTTTTGGCAACGACTGTACATGTAAATAACCTTATCTATTAAAAGGGGTTATCAAGCATTGATTGAACTCCATCGATTACATAAAACACATAAAGCATATATACGACACAACACATTATTTGGGGAGTATAGTTTTCGCTACTTCTAAGTCTTGAAGGGTTGTCTTTTAGAAAATGTATTGAAATCTTCTTATGCAAGTTTGCGTATTCTCTTGTCTGTAAGGAAAGAGTTGCAGACGCAGGCAAGAGGGTCAACAAGTCATGGGATGCTTGTATAGATCCTGTGTGCTTTTTAATACAAAAGATATTTGTTATTACTGATCAATTTAATTTGATCACTCCTCTTGAGTGGATAACAACACAGGCTGACAGGAAATCAGGATATTGACGTCACATGCAAGTGCTGATTAGTTAAGTTGTTTAGTCCTCGTGGTGACCTGGAGTATTACAGAAAAGGCATTCTTTGTTCATGAGTCACGTTATCACATCCTCAGAGCTTGTAGATTTAAAGGGTGTTCTTTAAATGACTCTCTTCCTGGGTCCCTGCAGCTGGCTGATAGGGACTGGGCCCGTTTGAGAGAGTTGGGTACTGTGTGTGATCACTAGTTGATCATTAGTCAATGTTAAGATTGTAGATGGGAGAAAGAAGACTCCTTTGATTCCTTTTTCGGAAGTAGCTGATTCTGCACGTTATTTAAATGGTTGTTCCATGAGGTCTTACGCATTAAATGATGGTAATAATTCTGGCATATTTCATATTATTCTGTATTATTTTGTGGGCTGTATTAACATCAGTTGGCATCATACTAAATGATTGATTGCAGTAATAATATAGTTGTTTCTGTTTTTCAGGTGTGTTTGGGGACATGGAAAAAGTGTCAGTGAAGGAGGGAGATTCTCTAACTCTACACACTGATATCACTGAAATACAGAGGATATTTTTCTTGATGTGGATGTACGGATCTCAAAACACTATTATCGCTAAAATTGATGGGAAAACGCAGACAGTCTCATTATACGATGTTGATGATGGGAGGTTTGAAGACAGACTGCAACTGGACAATAAGACTGGATCTCTGAACATCAGTGACATCAGAACCAAACACTCTGGAGATTATCATCTAAAGATTATCAGCAACGAGACTTTCCTCAAGACTTTCAGTGTTACTGTCCATGGTGAGAAACTCAGATATTTGTACACTATTTTTTATGTTTTTTATTCCTTACTTCTTGCTCTTGTTTGTTTTCCAGATGTGATTTTTGCCGGGTTAGAAAACAAGAAAGAAGGAGATTCTGTTACTCTAAACGCTGGTGTTACTGATTCACAGAAACAGGATCTAATACAATGGACATTTGGACCTACAAATCCAGACAGGTTTGTAGCTGAAATGAAAATGAAGGTTCATGAGATCACACTGAATTCGGATGATATATTCAGAGGGAGACTACATCTGGAAAACCAGACAGGATCTCTCACCATCAGAGACATCAGAACCTCAGACGCTGGAGTTTATCAGCTGCAGATCTCCAACAGTAAAGAAACACTCTACAAGAGATTCAATGTTTTTGTCGGTACGTAGTTCACATTTAAAGAGTGTTTCCCTCATACTAGAATCCTACATGTTTTTTTTACTTACTCTAATGATCGTCTCTCTTCAGCCGTTCCAGAAACGGGTCTGTCCACTGGTAATATCGTGTTCATTTGTGTCCTGCTGTTTGGTGTTGTATCTCTGGGTGTGATTTATCTGTTCAGATACTCTAAACAGAAAGGTAAGTGTTATCAATAGCTAATATGGCAATAGGGGTGGGCATATAATGGTCTTAGGGGCATATTTACTAAACAGAGCAAAAAGCACTGATGAGAGTGCAAAGTGCAACAATGTGCACATTAAAAAACAGAGGGGGGCCCAGTCAAAATACTGCTCCTTCAGGAACGCGATTTCAACCGTGCCACCTCAGGATTTTAAGCAAAGTGGATTTTGGATGCAGCTTCCAAAAGACCAAAAATGGCTGAATAATATTTTTTTTACATATATATTTGATACGATTAGAACGTTTAGTGTGAAAGTGTTGACGCTATGATGCAAGATCGGTTATTATGATTGGCTGTAACAATTTAAAGAGATATGAGGCTACAATCTTTTTTTGTCCCATTTTACCTGATGACCCATTTTAGCTGACTTCACCTAGTTAATAAATGACACTAATATTAGGCTACTTTTCCCATAGCCAATTAAAGATAAACTAACATGATCTATAATGGTGCAAAATGTATTTACTTCTATTTAAGAATCATGACATTTTATGATATAGTAAACAAGTTGGGAAAATTTCAAATAAAAAAGGAACAAAATTTCAACTGAGGGGGGCCTTCAGTCGGTCTGTGCCCAGGGCACCGCTGTGTCATCATCCATCCCTGTCCACTGCTATTCCAAATAAATTAACATTACTGCAGTTTTTCCTCCTGCAGCATTACTGCCAAAATAGGTTGTAAATGAACTTGTTAGCGTTGCAGTGTGTTTAGTTAAATTTTACAGGATTGCTAAATGGTTAACACTTTTATCTTTGGACATTTATGTACAAGCTTTTTAAATTAAAATTAAATTAAAATTAAATTTATGCATTTAGCAGACACTTTTATCCAAAGCGACTTACAGTGCATTCAGGCTGACTATTTTTGCCTATCATGTGTTCCCGGGGAATCGAACCCCCAACCTTGATAGCACAATGCTCTACCAATTGAGCTACAGGAACACTTTTTCAAGTTCTTCTATGTTAAAACGTTTTACATCTCCATTCACTTGATGTTGAGACAGAAAAGAAGACCGTGTCAGTGTCGGAGGGAAATTCTGTCACGCTAGAACCTGGTGCAGTCGAGACCCAAAGAGACGATGAAGTGCTCTGGATGTTTGGACCTCAAAATACATTCATCGCTCAAATCTACAGAAAGGCTGGTAACATCTCATATGCTGACGATGAGCGATTCAGAGACAAGCTACAGCTGGACCATCAGACTGGAGATCTGACCATCAGCGACATCAGGATCCCAATCTCTGGAGATTATCAGATGAAGATCACCAGCAGTAAACTGAATAAAATTAAGAGACTGACTAAATTGTACGAGGTGATGTTTTTCTAAGTATTTTTTTATTATAATATCCATTATACTACAAATATTACTTTATTCCTTTTAAGCTCTTTAGTAGATGTTAAGTTGTTCATCATTTTCATGTTTCTGTTACATGAAGAGGACACACAAAAAATCACGGAGGGAGAACCTGTCCATCTGCAGACCGGTGTCACTGAACTACAGGAAGATGAAGAGATACAGTGGATGTTTGAAGATGCCATCATAGCCACAGTTAATAGAAAGAGCAGTGAGAACAGTGCCTACAATGTTAACAACGAGAAATTCAAAGGCAGATTGGAGCTGGACGATCGAACTGGAGATCTCACCATCATGAACACTAAAAGCACTGACTCTGGAGTTTATGAACTGTAGATCAAGAGCAGAAATAAAGTCTCCTACAAGAAGTTCAACGTTCTTGCTTGGCGTGAGTAACTCAAAATAATATATTTTCAAACAATAACCAATAAGCTTGATTGTACCATATAGCTAAAAATGTATATCTTATAAAGTACAAATTATAATACAGTTATATTACAGTCGCTGATTTTTTAAACTCAATCCCGGTTTGCAGTGCGTCTAGCAGCATAATGAAACTTCAATCTGCAAATTATCCAAAGAGCGCTTATTTTATTAATACTTGAGCTGTCATTCAAACCCCTTCAGGTTAAGATCACTGTGAATGAGTTCTGCACTATTGACAAAAAAACAAAACAAAAAAACAATTATAATCAGTATTCAATACACTGTATCACTCAGCTGGACATTAACAGTCCTATGTTGCTCTGTGACTTTGTGCAGTGAATATGCTGAAACATACAGTGGGAGATTCTGTCACTCTACAAACTGATGTTTCTGAGCTGAGGAATAAAGACAGGATACTGTGGAAATTTAGCGAAAAAGACATTTTCATAGCTGGAAACAATCAAGCCACCAATCAGACCTTATTCTATGAAGGTCCTGATGGTCGATTCAGAGACCGACTGCAGTTAAACCAGAGAACTGGAGATCTGACCATCAGGAACATCAGCAGAGCTCATTCAGACGTTTATACACTTCAAATCACCAGCGGCAAAAAGAGCACATGCAAGAGATTCATGGTTATTGCTCATGGTGAGTTATGTGATGCCGTAACAATTAAATGTTTAGCTAATATGTTTTGATGAATGCTAACAATCACAATGGTTTTGGGTGAGGAAGTGAATGAATGAAAATGAGCTTTTTAACCGTAGCAGTAAGATTCTCTGTTATACCGTCCATGTTTTTCTCTTTTATGTGGTGCTGGGACAAAATAAAGAGAAGACCGTGTCAGGGTTGGAGGGAGATTCAGTCACGCTGAACGCTGATATTGAAATACAAGAAGATGACCTTGTGCTGTGGATGTTTGGACCTGAAGACTGCCCAATTGCTAAGGGGGAAACAAAGGAAAAGATCTCCACATATGATGATGCTGACGGGAGATTCAGAGGCAAACTGAGTCTGAATTATGAGTCTGGATCTCTGACCATCACAAAAACCAGAACTGAACACTCTGGAGTTTATAAACTACAGGTCATCTGCAGCCGAGAGACCAAATACAAGGCATTCAGACTTACAATCCGTGGTGAGTAACATGGTGATCGAAGTTATTTGGCCTCTGTGTACAAGCAAATTGATCTTAAGAGTTTGCAAAGTTAATAGTATAAACACTTAGTATGAATATAATCGAGGCATACATACACCATATTGTTAATATCACCAGGTTTGGTTGTGTCGCTTCAGTGACACTTAACCCCTTATCGGGTTTCAAACACTATCATCGGTGTTACTTATCTGTTCATGCTAGCCTTCAATGTAGCTGTAACCTTCTGTGATTTCTTTGTTTTCTTGCAGAGAGTGAAAGAAACCCAGACTTTAGGCCTGAGCAGAAAGGGATCCCCCTGGTACAGAAGTGAAACTCGCAACAGAAATAGTAGCTGAGAATAACTGAACGGTTTTAGAGAGCATTGCACATTTTGTATGATGGTACGTACACATAAGTGTTATATACAGTATATCACACAAATATACATATGCATGTGTGTGAATGGATGAATTTTTGTAGAAAATAACTACAGTCCTCAATTTGCTTGCAAATGTACCTTATACAATAAATACTACAGTATATTTCTTGAAAACACTATATTTAAGTGGAATTTTCCATCATCACTATAAGTGATATGCTAATGAGGCTGCTTCAGGTTTTGTTGTTTCTTTTGTTTTCTTTCAAATATCTTGTTTTTTTCTGTCATCGTAAGCTTTTTTTATCCAAAGCGACTTACAGTGCATTCAAGCTATCAATTTTTTTTATCTATCATGTGTTCCCAGGGAATCGAACCCACAACCTTGAACAACGCTTGAAAAGGCAATGCTATACCATTTGAGCTACAGGAACACTTTTTGTTTAATAGCTATAATAGGGTTGTCTTGTTACAAAAAAGTCAGTACCAATACCAATACCTCTGTATGAATTCTGATACTACAGCAAATATATTAATCGTAACTAAACATTTCTTATGTCTTCTTTTGAAAGTGGCTGTACATTGAGGGTACAAATGTTTATGGTGAGAGCATTGTATGTCTCATGCTGTTGATGCTCCCTTTTAAATGATTCTCTGTTTTCAGTAATAACTTCTTTAAAAGAGATTGTACCTTTATTTTAGTTTTATTTTTCTCTTGCAATATTTGACCAGTTTAAATACAACCCGAATTCTGGAAAAGTTGGGACGTTTTTTAAATTTTAATAAAATGAAAACTAAAAGACTTTCAAATCACATGAGCCAATATTTTATTCACAATAGAACATAGATAACATAGCAAATGTTTAAACTGAGAAAGTTTACAATTTTATGCACAAAATGAGCTCATTTCAATTTTGATTTCTGCTACAGGTCTCAAAATAGTTGGGACGGGGCATGTTTACCATGGTGTAGCATCTCCTTTTCTTTTCAAAACAGTTTGAAGACGTCTGGGCATTGAGGCTATGAGTTGCTGGAGTTTTGCTGTTGGAATTTGGTCCCATTCTTGCCCAGTGTTGGGAAGGTTACTTTGGAAATGTAATAGGTTACAGATTACAAGTTACCCTATTTAAAATGTAATAGTAGTGTAACTTTTTTAATTACTTTAATAAAGTAATGTAACTAATTACTTTTGAGTACTTTTTGATTACTTTTATAAATTTCTAATGAATGTTAATTTGCAACTGTTAATCATCTTCAACCATTTTACACCATGCAGGTTTAACCTTACAGTAGTGCTCAATACTGTCAGACTTTCATCATTCTTCATCACCTGAATTAAGATGATCACATTTGAACACATCCACCACACAATCAGACTTTAGTACTGCCTTTTACTTAGAGATTGATCTGAAGTTCAAAGCAGATTTAAAATCAAAAGAAATAGTTTATAGATACTGTTTTTGAATCCAAATCTTTGCATAACTACCGGCATTTAACTGCATCTAACAATGGTTTAATAAAAGCATATACATCAACTCAAATACGGTTATCTAATAAGCATGTGTCCTATTTTGTGTACTAAATGTAATTTTATTAATAAGATTCGGGAGGAGCGCGTCAGATACTTAGCCTAATCAACACAGGTGGACCATAATCAAGTAATCATTCCCATAGTATAAATATCGCTGACTTACCTCTATCCACTGACGGTTTATCAGCATCCCTCCTCCACCCCATCTCCTCACTTCAAGTTCACTTTATAAATAGACGGGGAAGGGGGGGGTACTCTAGGTTCGGGCCATTCCCGAGCTCGGAGCCCTTCCCCGGACAGCACGCCAAATACGCATTCCATACCTCAGCTAATTATATGTAAGCGTGAACTATTGAAACTCCTGAAACATTGGTGTCTTTTTGAAACACTGCTGTCTCTTTGTATATGATATGATGATAGTTTCTCAAAATAAGTAAAAAATGCTCATGAAGTGACTGTTCTAGAGATTAATTTCCATGAGGGGCGGACTGGGGAAAAAAATAGGCTGGGAAATCTCACACTCATACACCCACAACCCATTCTGAAGCATGGACAACCCTATTTTTTTTTTGGACCTGAAATCAAAAAGATTTGAATCCTTAGGTTGGGGACTTAAAACGTAATTAAGAGTTCTCTCCTGAACTGCACCTTCACTTCCATTATACATCTCTCTCATGACTTTAATACTGAAGATTTTTATTTGACTTTTACCATGTTTTGTAAGTACAATTTTGTTTTTTTGGCAAATGAATTACCACTTGTATTTATTTTTACTACAAATTCCATAATTAAACCACGGTTAGTGCCATACCATAGGCTATATTAATTTTCCTAAGGGTTGTGTTTTTGTATCCACTAGCTCCCCCTAAACCTATGATAAAATATGATGATTTGTCTGCTAACTTACTACTGTAACATTACAAAAGATAATAATGACGTCGTTTATACAGTATTTTGAGTGATTGTTAGCAATGTGCTGCTGCTGCTTGACTAAGTAAACAAAGACAAAACTACATTAGCATATTTACAGATGAAACTGACCTGCACCTGAAACCCTGAACAGAAGTGTCGCTTCTCTGCTCCAGCTGTGCGCTACAGTTCACTCCGGTCTCTCTCTCGCATTGATTACTCGGAGTCTGATCCAAACCGTTCGGCGGAGGCGCGGAGAGCGCGCGAGCCCAACCATTGCCAGTCACGACTAACCGATTCATGATTTATTAGAGATTTAATTATCGAATGGCGGATTCGGAAATAATAGCTTTAGTATATTCGGCCTGCAATTATACAATAACAATATTAAAGTAGAAGGCCAAATCGTCTGCCAGGCCACCGGGAATAGTCCCGGTTCTCCCGATGTCCAGTCAGCGCCTGGTTTCCACAGACACGCAGAACGTGCAGGATTCATATTCAGTCTTTTTGCGGCTTAATATTCACAGACATCAGTCCATATCGGGTTTTGATTCAAGTGTACTGACCTACTTTTGATTTATTCGTCCAAAATGTGGCATATTGCGTCCGCGTTATAGGCTGAATTCCATTTTTATGACTGGATTCTACGAATGTGTTTTCCGCGTCTCGGAGATTATGGGCCATATGTCTTAGTGCAATTTGGGAAAGAAATAAGCTGTATGTGGATGTGTGTAAATATTCAAATGTAATCCTCTTTGTAATCGTTACAATTTTCATAAGTAACTGTAATTTAATTACTCATTTTTTTCTTAGTAACTGTAACTGATTACTGTTACATTTATTTTGTAATTAAATTACGTAACGCCGTTACATGTAACTAGTTACTCCCCAACACTGTTCTTGCCTTATATAGATTTCCAGCTGCTGAAGAGTTCGTGGTCGTCTTTGACGTATTTTTCGTTTAATGATGCGCCAAATGTTCTCTATAGGTGAAAGATCTGGACTGCAGGCAGGCCAGGTTAGCACCCGGACTCTTCTACGACGAAGCCATGCTGTTGTTATAGCTGCAGTATGTGGTTTTGCATTGTCCTGCTGAAATAAACAAGGCCTTCCCTGAAATAGACGTTGTTTGGAGGGAAGCATATGTTGCTCTAAAACCTTTATATACCTTTCAGCATTCACAGAGCCTTCCAAAACATGCAAGCTGCCCATACCGTATGCACTTATGCACCCCCATACCATCAGAGATGCTGGCTTTTGAACTGAACGCTGATAACATGCTGGAAGGTCTCCCTCCTCTTTATCCCGGAGGACACGGCGTCCGTGATTTCCAACAAGAATGTCAAATTTGGACTCGTCTGACCATAAAACACTATTCCACTTTGAAATAGTCCATTTTAAATGAGCCTTGGCCCACAGGACACGACGGCGCTTCTGGACCATGTTCACATATGGCTTCCTTTTTGCATGATAGAGCTTTAGTTGGCATCTGCTGATGGCACGGCGGATTGTGTTTACCGACAGTGGTTTCTGAAAGTATTCCTGGGCCCATTTAGTAATGTCATTGACACAATCATGCCGATGAGTGATGCAGTGTCGTCTGAGAGCCCGAAGACCACGGGCATCCAATAAAGGTCTCCGGCCTTGTCCCTTACGCACAGAGATTCCTCCAGTTTCTCTGAATCTTGTGATGATGTTATGCACTGTAGATGGTGAGATCTGCAAAGCCTTTGCAATTTGACGTTGAGGAACATTGTTTTTAAAGTTTTCCACAATTTTTTTACGCAGTCTTTCACAGATTGGAGAGCCTCTGCCCATCTTTACTTCTGAGAGACCCTGCTTCTCTAAGACAAAGCTTTTATAGCTAATCATGTTACAGACCTGATATCAATTAACTTAATTAATCACTAGATGTTCTCCCAGCTGAATCTTTTCAAAACTGCTTGCTTTTTTAGCCATTTGTTGCCCCCGTGCCAACTTTTTTGAGACCTGTAGCAGGCATTAAATTTTAAATGAGCTAATTAAGTGGATAAAAGTGTAAAATTTCTCAGTTTAAACATTTGCTATGTTATCTATGTTCTATTGTGAATAAAATATTGGCTCATGTGATTTGAAATTCCTTTAGTTTTCATTTTATTAAAATTTAAAAAACGTCCCAACTTTTCCGGAATTCGGGTTGTAAAACAAGTGTTACAGCTTGTTGAATACATGTTCATGTGAGATAAAGAAATAATGAAACATTGGATACTTAAGTGCACCACTGAATTTTTTTTAAATGTTTTTTGATCAAACTGGATTAAACATGGACAAAATCTTGAAAAAGATTCCAAAGCAGCTCAATATTAGATGAAACCTTTATTGTACTTTTATCCACTGCAGATGTTAAAACTTGCTAAATGGAGGATGTTTCTCTCTCATCATCTCAGTTTTTCCTGCTTATCCAATGATCTGAAAAAAAAATGGCAAAGAAACATGATATTTTAATAGTATAATAAGATGCAGTTCTTTATTGCTTGTTAATTACATATATAGTGTTTATAATAATAATAATGATGATGAGATCTCATGACTTGCACTTACGCCACTGATCCAGCTGGAGTAGGCAGACACACGGGTGAAGACTGTTGGCTTCTTGGTGGTGTTACAACCCAATGAAGACACAAAGCTGGTCACACCGTGGACGACGTACTGACCGCTGACCTGACAGTTCAGAGGACCGCCAGAGTCACCCTAAAAACAGGCCAAAATAAATCATTTTACTGCATTATCATATAACTTCTCTCATGAGATAGTTCATGATCTGTTTGAGAGGCGTTCTTACATTACATCCAGAGTCAACTCCGCCACCAGCGCAGACCATGGTGTTCTTCACGGTGCTTCCCCACCAGTCACTACGAGTGCAGGTGCTGTAGTCCACCACGGGCAGATAGGCCTGTTTCAGCTGAGCTGACAGTGACCCACCAGCTGCATGAAATGAAACAGGATCGAGTCAGAAATGATTTTAGGAATCATCGTGGCTGATGTGTTGTACTTGAAGCTAGACTGACTGGACGTGCGGCCCCAGCCGGTGATGTAGCAGGGGTTGTTGTGGGGCAGAACCTGTCCAGAAGGTGGCAGGGTGGCCAGCTTCACATATGAGTTCAGAGTGGCGCTGGAGGACAGGCGCAGAAGGGCGATGTCATATCTGAAATACACAGAATGAACAGGCTACAAGTTAGATTTCACACAGCTATGATGCTAGGGGGCGCAATAACATTAGAAAACCTTTGAAACAATCATGTTTGTTGTGCTGATGTGATAGATATGTTGCATTAACATTAGGTCTAAAAGTTGATACAGTCAATTAAGTGGAAAAATTGAAATTGTAGATATATTGTATACGCTGGGTCAAAGTTATATTGCATGATTGTTGCTCTGATTGATATGTTGAAATTACTGTATTTTATGTGTTAGGAATACTTACTCAGCTGGTCATTGTTCCCATGCAGCATTTTTTTTTTATATTTTTCAAATTATACAAAAATGTCCAAAAATATATGTTAATTTATTTTATATATATTTACTATCAGTATATTATTTTGTATCTTTTTGAAAATACATTTTTTTTATATAATTAAATTTTTAAAGCATATAAATATAAATAATTACATTTTAAAGCATTTTTAAATATATTTAGGTCTATGTATTTAAATCCAAGAAAATACATTCACATAGGCCACATATTTACCAAGACTCCAATAAAATAAAATTTGTGTTCGTTAAAGTTACGTATAATAGTTGATATAGTTGAGTGTGTTGAGTTAAAGTTATACATGTAATTATATATTGTGTATAACTGTCATGTATGTTGTGTATATCATGTTTATTCTTTACACACCCAGAAGCCACATTGTTGCTGTTCCAGTTGGGGTGGATGTAGACATTGCTGACGCTCATGTACTGCTCGCGACCCTCGTTGGTGTTTAAGTTGTGGTCACCCAGGACAACTCGCCAAGTTCTCGAGCTGCACAGGAAACACATTCACGTGAACAAAGGTAAAGTCAGGAAACAAGCATACACTTCTGGATTTATTACGTTTAGTCTGCATTGACGCTTTCCTGAAAGGAAAATATATTTTTTTATGGTGCTTTATACAATAGAGATTGTTTAATTTTGTCTACTTTTGTTCATTTCAGTAACTATAGTTATGAAAATATATTTAGTTAAAAATATATGTAAAGTTAATTCATTATTAAACTATTTAAATTCAGTATGTAAGCTTACTTCCACCACTGATTTAAAAAAAATATATAAATAAATGAAATGGGATAATTGTGACATTTTACACCAAACAGTGTAAACCAAATGGCGAGTTATTGCAAAAATATCAACATCAATTGAATATCAATTAACTTCTAAAATAGCATTTATATCCCGCAATTCTGACTTTATAACTGTGAGAAAACAAGTCAAAATTGTGTATCACGATTATGTTTTAAGTGTTTCGAAAACACTGAAAGTGAGTTATCGCTGCCACCAGAGGGCAGACTGCAACATTTATACTGTGTGTGATCTCTCACAGATGTCTCAGATGTGTTTGTTATTTTTTCAACCATCTAGATACAGAAAGCTTTCATTACGTGTCAACGCAGTGGGCGGCAGTCATCACCCAGTTAGCTCTGATCAGACTCCCACCGCAGGTGTGATAGTAGCTGCCGCCAGACAGGTACTGGAGAGAGATCTGGGAAAGAGAGGCAATGGATGTGTGAGAATCAGAAGATCTGAGGGGGAAAGCAATAGAAACACCCTGATTTCAATATGAGTGTTCTTTGAAACTTGATTAAAATAACCCAACAAGTATAGACCGGACTTAATTCATGCTGAAAATGCAGCTTGAAGTGGTTTTACTTAATATCAAGCTGGGTTTTAATGATCATTATGGTGGAGCTGTTGCCAGCCCGCCTTGTAGACCATCTTTGTCAAGACCTTCAACCATATGAAGAAAAATATACTGACCACCTTATACCACCATGTCCATTAAGAGATGGAAAAAACACCAAAACTGCATATTTATTGAGTTATTGTTGAGGTGTTTTACCTGCCAGGGCCAAGAGTTGGGTTGTGCTACCTCTCCACCAACGACCCTCTCCTCGGGGGCCTCCTCCAGATATCTGGGCTCAGCCAGCGCTGGATACAAAATACACACTTAGAAATGCTAGCACTACAGTATTATTGTAGTTTAAGTTTATATAGACTTCATTTTTAAAGTTCTGAGTATTGCATGCATTTGTTAATCTCAATAGAAACAGACAGATGTCTTACCCAGGGCGGCCAGCACGCTCAACAACAGGATCCTCAGCATGTTTGCAGTCTGTCTGAACTTCCTGCACTCTGAACACTTCTGTCATCCATATATATGTGGTCGCAGAAGTGGACAGAACAGGTGTTTTCTCAAGGCTGATGCCCACAGGTGTGTGAACCTCACACATTTCACCACTGCCAAGGCCAATGTGCCAGTTGTGTTTGTGGAATAAACTTGTTTATCCAGCTTGACACAAACACTTGACCTGTATTAACTTTCAGTATTACTCTTTTGCTTCTTATATAAAGCTCCTGTAAAGTATAATTGAAAGTGCACATTTTGATGTCATATTTTTAAGTTTCAACAAAAGTTTTGTTACAAATGATTACAAAAATTCTAAAATGGTATACTATATAGTATATACTAAATAGTTATATAGCATAATTGTGTAATTTTGTAGCATGGAACAGTTCAAAATATATGAATAATAAAATCTAAATAACCTGCTTAAGTGAATTACTTTTTATTACTTAACTACTATAGTTTCCATTTATGCTGACGGTTTTGTTGTGTGAATTTTAGGGCATGTGATTGCAGGTTCTCTGCCAATATTGATAAGGAAGTGGTGGCCTCTGCATGATAAGACTTATTTTTGTCATTTCCAGGAGTCACAAATGTCAACTGTTGAAGAGCAATGGACTATTTAAATAAGCCTAAACTTTAATATTTGAATCAGAGCACAGAGATCTTACAAGATGTTACAAGACCACTATAAATATGTTTACTATACTGTGACAACACAGATACTGTGAGTAACTCTTACTTTGACTAAACTACTACTGTCAAAGTAACTTTAACTGCTTGACTGGGTTTCAATGACAGTTTTTTAGCTGAACACTAGAGGGAGGCAGTGCACAGCATACTGAAACCTGCATACTAAACTTATTCTCTTCTGGAAACTTCCTCACAGCCTTCCTTTACCTTCTGTTCTTTTCCACTGTTGACGCGAACATCATTATGGTACACAGGTAATTTATTCGCTACACTCTGATACTGTGTTTTGAGGAGTTGCTGACCTCAATGTGATAACGTGACCTTTCACTCTTGACTAAAAATATTTATTCTTCACACATCTTTTCAAAGGTCACATGCTGGTCACTGAGGTTCCTTCAAAGAAATCACATCCCATTTAAATCAGGGGGAAATCTGAGCAGGTCTGACTGAATTATTTGTCTTAACTCGAACACATTTTTCTCTTGCCGTATTTTTGTAGATTTTGCAAGATGAATGTCAATGGATTTTGTAGCATTTTTTCATCTATTATTAATATATTAGTGTTCCTGTAGCCCAAGTGGTAAAGCATTGCATTAACAAGCCCATGGTTGGGGGTTTGATTCCCCGGGAACACATGATAGGTGAAAATTGATAGCCTGAATGCACTGTAAGTCTGCATCTGCTAAATGCATACATTTAATTAAATTTTTTAAATGTAATATATTCAAAATGTTTAATCCTATCCTATTTTAAAAAAAAAAAAAATTCTGTTGACAAATAGATATTCTATATTATGTTATTATAATACTTAAATGTGAATAAATACGACTATTTACATTTTAATTCCACATTTACAAAAAAAAATATTACTAAAGGGCAGTAAGTAATAATGAACAGAAGCGGGCCCTAAACTGAACCTTGAGGAACACCAGAGGTAACTTGAGATTGCTTTGATTGATCTTTGATTTAATTTTATTAGAAGCTGCACTCAGATTGAGCCAGAATCAGAAGACCAGAATCTTCTGCCATCAGTAGGTAATTAGTGATTCTGACAGCAGAAGATTCTGTACTATGATGTGAAAAAAATCCTGACTTAATTATATTGACTTTTCTTTGACATAGTTTCCCCCCTGCATAATTTACCTTTTTCTGCATTGCTGCTCAGAAAAGTAAAAAAACAAACAAAAAAAACAACTTCAGGCCTTCTATAGCTGTACAGGTTATGAGTTTGATTCTCATAACTCAAAATACTAAGCAGTGGCACATTTACCAGACTGACTCTACATGTGAGCATCTTTAATCGTATCTTGCACGTCTAACTCTTTGACATTGGCCTTGACTTTGGTTTTAGCTTCATTTGGCTCATTCCCAGCTCAGTCTTCAGTCCTGAGCTCATAAAAACTTCTTTCACACAGCTTCACGATGCAAATAGCGGCCATCCAAAACTTGTGATCGCTCGCACAAAAGATCTGAGCACAATAGGAAGACCAAATCACCTTTAATACCATCACTAATTAAAGCGGAAGTCATTAAAGCGCCTGCGTTTGGATTATTTTCTTATCAGAGTCCATTAGAAAGATAGTATTCCTGACTGGTAATTGAGCCGGCGCTGACACCAACATCGGGGCCTTTGGGCTGAGAGCAGAAGTGGCCCGTCTGTGGCTCTACCACTTCACACAGGCTTCAGTCGCTTCATCCTTTACTCTCACAGCACCTCTGAGAATCACATCTGAATCAAACGTGTGGATCAGACGGGGAGGATGTTTTAATTAAAGATGTTTGTTCATGATAGAATGTCATCACTTAATGAAGGGAGGATTTGAGCTCCCACAAATGAGTATGTGAGGTTTAAAAGTTAATGACTTGTGCTGATGAAATTCATGGGGGGCATTCAGAACATTTCCGAGATTTTTCTCACGGAACGAGACTGCATTAAGTCAGAACTTTAAAACGGTTAGATAACCCCAAAAAGTTGGAGTAAATGTTCTTGTCTACAAGAAAACACACCCTATATAATACTTTCCATGTACGCTATGTGAAAGTGCATTTTTAGAATCTCTCTGGTTCATCTGCCGATACATTTTTAAAGCTAGGTCTCTTTTTAGATGACTTGAATTGCAGTAGATGTTTCAGAATTTCAGATGGAAAGAAATAGTTAAGTACAACAGTATAAACATAATGAATTCCTCTTTGTAAACACCCTCAAACCAGCTGTAAAAATGTGGTTTAACATTTGAGTTATAATTCAATTTGCGTTCTTTAAAAACTATATAAAGATGAATATGTTTTATAATATTTCTTTCTTTATGTATTTTACCTCTGATCATTTTTATTTATAAAATGATATGTATATATAAATGCATGGATTATTTGTAAATATAATTGATATATTTTACTTACTAAACAGTAATTATATCTGATAACGATATTTACATATATGTATAGGCTATACATATAATGCATTTTAATAAGAATGAAAGCTTCTTATTTTTTTCTAAATTTCTAAAATTAAATGCTTTATTTTTAAATATAAAATTAAGTTGTAGTTTCTATTTTTTTCTATTTCTATACATTTCAATAATTTTAGCACCTTTTCTCATTCTCATTGCAAGAGAATGAAATACATGAGTGACCTCTCTCTCTCTCTCTCACTCACTGCAGGTCTCTCTTCCGCTGTGTCCTGTCGTCATGAGGGTGTCAGCAGAGGCTGCTGTGTCCCAGCTCATCATCCAGCAGCACTCCATCAGATAACGGGAAACTCGACGCCATATCGGGAGATTTTATTCCATTTCGGAGAGCGCCTCGCAGTCTGCAAAGACTGCTGCAGATCCCGTGGGGTTCGAGTACACGCTCTGAACGCTCCATCTCACACACACTGGCCGTGACCCCCGCGGACAGACGCTCCCTGCGCGCGCTGCGTTGATGCAGGTTCATGACGTCACGGGCAGGTGAAAGCTCTCAGAGCTCGTCATTGTCAACAACCGCGTGTTCCCCAGAGACACGTCACATTCACAGAGGTCAAACACACTTCATGCTGCTTTATTTTATTCATACATACTTGATAGTCCGCCTTAGAATATATTGCTTCATATGTTATTAAGGCTGTAATAATAATTTTACATTATATTGGGATACAAGAAGTTTAAATTTTGAATCAGGTATAGTAATGCCGTATCAAATATGGTAAGGGCACACATTTGAAATTTAAAGATATTATTTAGAAATAGTATATACAATATGTAAAACTTTGTAGATCATAATATCATACCACAAGCATATATGTGTCTAACATAATTATTTAATGCCAGATTTTTTGCCAGAATAAGCCATTTTTATTTTCCATTTTTATTTTTAATGCAACATGTCATGTGATTTTAATTATATATTTAATTTATATTATTTTAGTCATTTTTTTTATTTTAATAGTTTTTGTTTATACGTCTATTTAGCTTTTTGGTTTTGTTATTTTTGTACATCAAAATTAAAATAAGAAATGTTTTTATATTTTATTTCAGTTAACATTTATTTAATTTAATTTTTTTAATTATTATTATTATTTTTTAATGGTTTTACTTTTAGTTTTGGTTAACCATGTAAGGGAAACAGGTCAATTTAGCTCAAAGGGAATCATTTAAGATTTTTCAAGGGAATTTGAACAGAATCACTGTTTCACGGCTGATCACTGAGATGCCCTGCGATTCACTGAACGAGCCGTTTAACATCAAATCTCCGCTGGATATTAATATCCAAACTATAGTGAAAACACTATCAATTAGCATAGTAACAAGATCGGCAGTTTAAGACATTAACTTGTAAGCACAAAACACAAGATACTTCTCTTTTCAATATGAATAAGGCTTTATTAGATAAATCTAAGACATATAAACTAATCTAACATATAAACGCACACACTCACACATTCACACAAGTTGCAGGAAGATCGAAAGTTAGGGAAAGATGAGTTTAAGAGAGTGGAAATGTGGAATCCCAAGTTTACAGCAATACATTAAATTGCATAGACACGAACAGCCATCAATCACTTAATTAACCCTCGCACTGAGTTCCTCAATGAGGTTAAAATTATATTAGATACACCAGTAAAGGTCAGAGTCTGGAGGTAAAGTTACTTGTGTCTCCTGTGTAAAGGGAGTTTCCTTTGTTGTCATTGAAAGGGGGTTTCCCGATGTCGCTGATTGGCTGGAAGTTCAGTAGTCGCTGAAGTGACATCTTGGGAAGGCCTTGGTTGGGCGTTGGCAGAAGACGCAGAGTTGTGTGGCTGGTTGAAGTTGAAAGGGCACTTGAGGTCAGACGTCGGAGACTCGACGTTACAAAACTTAACTCAGAACACAAAACTCTCAAACGGAAAAGAAAAGAAGTAAAGTTTGACGAGACTAGGTGGTGTTTCTTCTCATCGTGGCTAAGTAGCAGCAGGCGTGCAGGCTGAAGCACGCTGGAACCACGCTCAAAGAACAGTGATGACTAAAAGCAGGCTAGTAGCAAAGCTAAAAGCTAAGAGCATAGCTAAAAAACTAAAAGCAAGATTTTATGGTGTCCTAAGTATGTAAACTGGCCTGTTGGCCACACCTCAAATGTTGTCTTGACCAATCAGATATTGTCTTTGCTCGGGGTATCATAAATCATATGTTATCTTACCAAGCACGTGGTCCGAATTTTCCTGCTCTTGAAGGGTATAATTTTGGACATGATTCCTATAACAAGAATATGATACGTTTGACAAATAAATGATGGTCAGAACTGTTTCAAGCTAACAGATTCAAACACATACACATTAAACATGAATATGTATCCTTAAGCTATCCAATAGTTATTAAAAGACATACACAATAAGTGATTATAACATGATAGTCAAATGTGTGTGTTACATATAAATGAATATGGAGTGAAGCGATGGACTGATATTCATTTATAAGTCTTTTTGAGTTCATTTTGGTCCATATATATGTAGAAAAGACAGTTTTCTGTGCCATTAACTGACAAAGATTTCTGTGGAGACCAGAGGTTCAAAGCCCCCCCCCCCATAAAACAGAATGTTTTATGACTTCCTGTTGCCTTTCTGAGGAATTTGGCTCGTGTTTCAACCACAGTTCTGATCGACTCTTTAATTTGTCTGATTCGGGTCAGATCCCCTACAACCATAATAACCCTTATCTATTGGTACACCTATGCATGTTATTGATTTAAAAGCATTTATTTTTTGTTTAGGGTGATTTGATCAGTCCCAAACAAGTATTAAACTTGGGCCAGTATGTGTAAACCATTAGAATTCCCAATCAAATAGCAACACACTAAAACAGCTTAGCAACTGCATAGGGATGCTCTAGCAATCACTTACTATCTTAGTAAGAGTTTGTAAACATAAAAACTTATTTATACATACAAATATTCAAGATTTCAACTCGCATTCAATTTATTTGTAGCACAGAGCCTGAAAATCACACGGATTTGAGGCAGCCCTTCATCAGAAGATTGTGTATCGGCAGTTTGGATTTTAAAATGTGAGCTAGACAGCTCTGCATTTCCATAAATGATCTGAGCGAAGCGCTGGATGATGTTTTGATTGATTGGCCCTGGCTGATATTCAGACGCGCAGTGTATTGACTTCATCATTCCTCTTCTATCTGCGGGTGGTCTTGAGTGATGTCACAGGTCAGGGTCACATGACCATGTTGACAGCCAACGCAAGACCGAGAGCAGGGCCAAGCAGCAATCAGTGACCGTGAAACTGATCAGGCGTCAAAACCAAATAGAGCATCACACGCAGAAGAACTGAGAGGTATATCTATCTATCTATCTATCTATCTATCTATCTATCTATCTATCTATCTATCTATCTATCTATCTATCTATCTATCTATCTATCTATCTATCTATCTATCTATCTATCTATTTCTGTCAGCCTGTCTCTCTTTCTATCCATCCATCCATCCATCTATCAGTTCATCTGTCTGTCTTTTTTTGCATCCATCTGTCGGTCGCCTGTATGCCTCTCCCTCTATCTCTTTGTCTGTCTTTCTATATATCTGTCTTACTCTCCTTCAATCTTTCTATTGATGTGTCTGTCTGTTTGGAGTATGGTTTAATTTGTTGTCTTAGACTTTGCATTGCTTTGTTTCTCCTAATTTAATTAGTTAAGTAAAGTTAAGTGTTTGTGTGTGTGTGTGTGTGTGTGTTTGTGTGTGTGTGATATCAATGTCTTAATGCATCCTGAAGCTGGTGAAAATGATCTACATGCCATTTTGCAACCTTTAATTGCAATTAAACCACAACAGAAGCGATCAATGAGAGCCTGCTAACTATATCAGCTGTTTGTGTTTGCACACTTTGAGCATTTTCATCATCACAGTCTCCTGTTAAACACCTCCAAACTGTCTTTCTCTTTATTATCTCTTGTCTTTCTCGTTCTGTGACTTTTCTCTTTGAAATGGGTGAGAATGAGAGCTTTCTCTTTCAGTCTTTTCCTCCGGGACGTGACAGATGAGCCAGAGGAGGCCGGAGTGGCTGATTGATCGTGGGAAGTCTTGTGCATTCATCTCTGTCGCTGCCGTTCGGCCGATGGCCGCCTCTAAACCACACTCTCTCTCTCCAGTGCTAAGCTAAGAGGTAATTAAAAGCGTCCCTCCATGCGGATCTATCAGTGTCAGAATGTGTCAGCGGCCGTGGAGGACTGCGGCCTGATTTGTTGTCACACCCTCAACAGCACCGGCGATATTTTACATCATCATTTATTCAGGCACTGCTGATGTGACGACCTGCTTCGTGCTGATGTTTCCTGTGTGTCAGGACAGTTTTGTTGCTCATTGGTTGCTCTTTAATAGCTCACTGAAGTTTTCAGTTTTGTTTAATTCAAGTATCAACTTTAAAAAAATAAATACATTAATTAATTAAGTCAGTTGTTGCCATACAGTAAAAGTATAGAATGATAAATGTGTAAGTTCACATTGAGATATTTGCCTCTTCTTTACAGGTTTTCTGGCAAATCTGAACACAGTTTGAAACATCACTGAGATCTCTTCTGAAACTAGTGGTTTTTCAGCAGAAAAACATCTAAGAAGCAAATTCCCCATTTGCTTACTTTTATCTCTTACTTTTATCTATTGAGATGGCAAAGAGTTTTGTGGCTGTGATTTAACTATATGTTAAATACTAAACTCTTTTTCTAAACTTTTTTTCAACCCACGTCCTGGGTTGAACCTGCTGGGTAAGGACGCTGTGTTGATTTATCCCACTTTGGGTTGAAAATTGATCTTGATTACACCCCAGCAGTGCTGGGTTGGGAATGAGGACGTGAAAGAGAGCACGCATGTCACATTAACAGTTGACGAAACCAGTTGATTAAGTCTTAAGTGAACATAAACAGTATGGAAAACTGTATCAGTTCATTGCATCCATTGCAGCTGAGCATTCGTTGTTAAAGGGAAAGCAGTCTAATTTAGTTGCTATTGTCCTAGTCATTGATTTTAATCAAGAAACAAAAGACAGAAAATCACACACTGTTCTTGAAAGGAAAACTTGTAGCTCTAAAGATTTATCTAAATTTATTTATAAAATAAATGTCTGGTTGAAAGAATGAGGAATATGGCAAACAAGTTGATATAAAGAATGTATAATTAGCCTGTATAACCATTGGTTTTTCATTAAAAAGAAGACTATATTCTTGTTCTTTATGAAAAGTGGTTTTATTTCATTTGAACATACAGGCATGTTGTGTCACCGCAGTTAAATCTTTGTCCATCATGATAAAACCTTTATCAAACCTTCTGTTTGGAAAATTTAGAGAAATGCTTAATAAATGCATTACACTTTAACTAAACCCATTAGATTTTAGCGGACTAAATTTACTCTAAAAACAATTCAGTCTGTTAAATGTTAAATTAAATGATATTTTAGTCGAATGACTGACTAAAACTAAATCAAAATTTGCTGCCAAAATTACCACTGATTGGTTGCTTTATTTATTCATTTTTTGTTCGGTATTTGTGAAGAAAGTGGATTTGACTTTTAACAGGCCTGCTCCAACTTCCTGTTTCAAGGGGAAGTACTGTATGTCAACACTGAGAAGAAATGCTTTTCATTTGATGTAATAATTTGCATTTTTTTCTTTCTGACTGGTAGGTCCTATCCTCTTGCTCTTCTTCAGCCCCAAACCTGTCAAAAGTAAATTAATGGCATACTGACAATGAGGTAGAAATGAGGTAATTATTCAGTGCTGGTTGACACTCGTGACATGTCAAATTGAATAAGTTGTCAAACTGGCAGATAGGGATAATAAATCATTTTAAACTCGAATTATTTCCCCTTGTTTACAATTTAAACCACACAGAAAGTGTTTGCACATCGAGTTAATCGCTGTTTAGCTATTTGCATATATTCTGTCATGTTCGGAGATGTTTTTTTTTTTTACATTATTAGCATCCTATTTATTGTCGTTATACATATCATTAAATGAACGACAGCAGAACAGCAGCATTTTTAATCATTAAAAAACACAAACACATCCCCTAATTGCTGTTTTTATGTCAGCAGATCGTATAAAATGTCCCATTTTCATTTCTGCTCTGTGTACAGCTAAATAATTTAGCACTGAATGAGGAGCATATTAATGAGAATATTAATGCCCACCCATGCTGTGCTATTTAAGAAAACCAATTAATACAGGCAGCTTAAATCCTGTAATAGAGGACGTTTCTCACCCGTCCGGCCCGAGATGAGAAAGGCTTGTGTATTCCTCGCCATAATCTTGACATTTAGGGAACCTTTGTTCTCTGAATCCACTGTGAATTATGTCAATCAAATTGAAACACTGGCATTTTGGGCGCGAGCGCCTCGTCCGCGTGGTCTCCAGGAATCAACATGCATTTGACTGAAGGTGGAGTAAGTTAAGCCAGCGCGTTCACGTTCGCGCTCACAGCTGAGGGGACTGGCGCTGAGCTAAACCCGTGGATGATTTCAGAGGCTGTTATTATTTCGAGTATTGAACGCTTCTAGTAAAGGTGAACTTGGACTGAATGAGGCCTGTGCCGCATATTGATTCCATTTGAAGCATGGGTAAGAGAGGTAAAGTAGCTCGAATCAGAGAAGAAAACCCTTCACTGACTGTTGTGTAATATTTCACAGACATTTTAAGAAAGATCACATCTTGAATAAACAGTGGCTATAACTCTGAATAATTCATTAACTATTTAATACTTACGAGGCAAAAACATAGTTATAGGAGAGTATACATTTTAGGTTGTGAAATTTTCAGATTTTCCTTGACATAACTATAGCCTAAATAGGTTTAAATAAAATGAAGCAACTGTTCTTTGTTTGACCTATTGTACTTTTAAGTGGTGTCTTTAGTTTCTTCATGTAGGCTACTCCACTTTGCTGAAGTTGCTCATTTTAAACAATTTCACCCTCAATTGGCAAAAAAAAAGCAATTATGATTCACAGGAGTTACACAACCACCAATCTTTTGAATATTCCTGGTGTCATGTTTACCTTGCATTAGATTAACAAATGAGTCCTACATTTTAAATGTCTTGCACACAAACATCATGCCAAAGTGCTATAATTTAGCAACCAGGCATCTTGTTTTATTATTGTGTTCCTGTAGCTCAAGTGGTAGAGCATTACGTTAGTAAGCAAGCAAGCGCAAGGTTGGGGGTTTCGATTCCCCGGGAACACATGATAGGCAAAAATTGATAGACTGAATGCACTGTAAGTCGCTTTGGATAAAAGCATCTGCTAAATGCATACATTTAATTTCATTTAATTTATTAGTAGAACATAAAACAATATTCTTTTAATTATATTTGTTAGGAATTACTCCCTTGAAGAGCAAATTGAAATGGAGCTGCACCTGAAAGAAAAAGTGATAGCTCAGTTCAAGAGGACAGAATGTGTTGTGCACTGAATTTCATTAAAATACCTTCATAAGTCATCTCTCCACACTTCAAACTCAAGACAAGCATGAAGTAATAATGAAAAAGAAAAGGTGAGTGAACTTCTGACTGTTAAGTTGTACTACAGCTTTAATGAAAAACTAATATGAAGTTTTTTTTCAAAGTGATGTTGGAAATGGCATAGGGTAAAGCCCTAGATTACTCTGATCAGACTCACGTGGCAGGGCAATTTGAATTGCTGCCCAACCAACTGTAAAAAAAAAACCAGCAATAGTTGAATGATCGGGTATGTTTCAGCATTAAACAAAAAGTGACCTCAGAACAAACCCACAAAGTTCCATGACCTCCAGATGAACATTCCTCTGTCATGACTCTCATTTATCTGGCATGAACAGAGCATGCAGTTGTCAAAAAGCTGAACATGGAAAATGTCTTTGCGAATAATTTTGGACATCCGATACATGTTCAACCTCACCAAACAAAAGTTCAGTTCATTGCTTTTTGTTCATTGTTCAATTCATTCAAGTAACATTTAAGGTTTGTATTTTTGTTTTTCATTAGATCTTATATGTTCTGATATATAAAATCAATTCTAAAAACTACATTTCAAGAATTAATCACCTATCTAGCTATTAATCAAGTCGAGATGTTTACTTTAGAGATTATGGACTGATTGGTCTATGTTTGGACTGAATGCATTTTATTACTTAAGTTTTCAGCCAGTTTTGTTCACTTACCAAGACAAACTAGTTTTAATGTGATTTTTTTTTCTTTGAAAGTTTCTTATTACAAGTATGATATTTTAAACCTATACAGACTCTCACACAATGTTATTTGCTGGATACATCACTTTTGGGCAGATGTAGTCAGACATCAGGGTAATCTTTGCCAGAGTTTTTAACCCTGCTCCTGGGGACCCACTGACTTGCAGTTTATTTTCAACCTGCTTCAGCACATCTGCCTACTTTCAAGCAATCCTGAGGAGCCTGATTAGCTTTGGGTGTGTTTGATTAGAGTTGTAGCTAAACTCAAGGACATTCAGGGTCCCCAGGAACAGGGTTGAAGAACTCTGGTCGATGTATACAGAAAACTTTCTCAGATACTGTCAAGTCAAATCACCTTTATTTGTATAGTACTTTACGGTATTTAGTGGAGATTGTTTCCAGTACAGTAATGTTACTAAATCGAACTGATGCAAAATACAGGAGGGCAAACAGGAGGCAAATCCAAAATTCAAGACAATAGTGCCATTATTAATTTCAGTTAAGCAATAAGCAGTTATTTCTTTCGCACAGCTGCCAAAATTGTATGAATAGTATAGTTGTATGCAGAACAAAGCTGTAGCGTTAAACAGTTCATATGATGCGATTTCAAGTTTCCTTTCATTTCAGAGTGTTACAAACTGTTCGTGAATAGATAAGATCCCTAAAGTTGCAAAGACTAAAGTCTCAAACCCAAAAAGATATTCTTTATAAAACTTAAGACTTGTCCACACCTTCCAGAAATACCTCGTTTAAACACGCCCCCACATGTCTATGTCACGATGTGGAAAGATTTGATTAACACTGCCCAAATGTTCACTCAAAGAAAGAAAGCGTAACTTTGATGTGAAAAGGAAACAAACTAGAAATCAGTGGTTAAGATGAATTTACAACACAATTTACTCGTGAACATTTCAAAACATATATTTAGATGTATGCAATGCATTTTATGGAGGACTGTTTCCTGATCCTGGGAGAGAAGATTATAGTGCCAGTGCTTCTGAATCAGTCTGTAAGTACGTTTACACATGTAAAGGGTTTGCCACTGATGATTCAAACGCAAATTTCGAGCAGTGCAGCAGATCACAATTCCAGTCATCACACCCCTTTCTCTGCACATTTTGTATGTTTCTCTTATGGCTTCAGACGTGTGTTCTATTTGAAAATAAGTACCCTGCTAAGTGGACATCGGAGGATATTCCTCCTTGATTCCATTTTGAAGAGAACATATATGTTCTATTCAAAATGTATTGAAGTGTGCTAGTTGTGAATTTAAATTATTTACAGACGTATATGATGTCACACTTGTCTGTGTTTGAAGACATTGCACAGTGCAAATCCGTGAATGAATGTTCCAAAATAAACTTCAACAGATTTCCCCTACACAATGACCATTGACATCTGAATCAGGTGTGTTAACAAAGAAAGACATGCAAAATGTCCAGAGCTGGAGGTGCAAGAACTGGAATTGAGAACCACAGAGTAGAGCTTGTTGCTTGTCATTTCTCTTGATCTCACGTGCAGACATGGTTTTATGTTTATGCGGCACAATGCAACGCAATGTGTAAAAAGAGATTACAAGTCATTATAATCAGTAATTATGTCCCTACTGGATGCAACCAATGGCTCGTTTGTAATGGGATTTATTGTTTTTGTTGTCTCACCGGTTTTCTGACAAAGCACTGGATAGCTGGCCAATCAGAGCACACCTCACTTTTCAGAACGATGAGCTTTGTAAAGAACAATGCGTTTCTGAAAGGCGGGGCTTAGAGGAGCAACAATAATGTACAGAATGTGGAAAATATATTATTTTTAACATTAAACTGCATAAACATTTCATTACACCAAATAGACCAAATAATGTTCTTTTTAGTAACATCATATGGCCCCTTTAAAGAATTTGATAGCGTTGATCCAGAACATCCCCGGTTTGAACCTTTTCCCCCAAAATAAAAGATATCTAACGACTTCCACTTTCCTGGAGACATGTATGTCCTTGGACGTTCCTGCATGTGCCTCTTGTTTTTGCTCCGTGTCACGCTGAACCCTGCAGGACCTCATTATAGCTAATCGTCCATCTGTCCATCCCTCAAGGGCCGGCCAACATTCCCTCAACTACGGCTGATCGGAATGCCAAGAAGACAGTTTTTTGGAAATGCTCGCTGGCTTGTGGTTTGTCAGAGCATGAGGTTACAACACAGCGAGGTCAACAGCCTTTTTGCTTCTTGGACTCCTGAAATCGCCACATGGGGGTCGAGCAGACGCGAGTTTATTCATCTCAGATCCCATTCCCTGAGATTTGGCAAGCTGTGAAAAGGCCACATCTGCTTGAATTCTCAGCATGGTAAGAAGCAATCGTGTATGCTTTTGTTTTTTAGGTCTGGTTCCAATGTAAATAAAATACTCACTAATGGATGAGAAGTCTAGTTACTAGGTCAACATAAAGGAATGGTTCAACACAGAAATTTGATGAAATTTGCCAGGTGCCCTTGCAAAAACTGTTTTAAAAAATGTTTGATTCATAATTGTTTAGCAGATATGGGCTGAATCTCTTGGGGTCCATAATGACTGGTCATTCTGTATCTTGTGAAAGCAATGAAATCAGACTTCACAAAAGTTGGTATGCATTGATATAGCACTTTATGAGGAAGCCTGCCAAACTGCACAAACTTCCAATGCTTTGGTGGGAAACCATAATTTCTCAGTTATGAACCATTTCACATGTAAATAATAGACGGATGCTATGATATTAATGTTGTGCATTAGATCAACATCATTAGGTCCAATCGGAATGTGAAGTGTTCTGATTTCCTTTTAAAAGTTACTTTTCTCTTTGGGAACTATAGCTTGTATTCTTATAAGCTGCTTCATTAAACCCTACACTGTAAAAAAGTAATTCATTAAATAAATAACTGCTAATAAATATTTGATTGATCAATTAACGAATTCTAAGTGCTAGGCCGCTGCTCCAACATCTACTTTACTGGAAGTTCGCTTCAACTTTAATCTGCTCTGCTAGTTTTTCCACTTTAGTTCAAGTGCTTGAGCTTATTTTGCATACTGACATTTTTTTCCCCTTGAAGATTATGCTCTATAACATCCCTGCGGCAAAAGATCACAATTTCTAAGTAACTATGCTTTTAATAATCCATTTCCTGCCCCCTGATGATTCAGTTGATTTCTGGAGTCTATCTTCCATGGCGCTCTTCTTTCCTCATGTCGCTGCCGCTTCATTTCTCGGTGCAGATGTCCTGTAAAATCTCCCAGGATGCTGTTGATAAACTCTTTCCTTTTGCTATCAGCATTATGTCACCTTCATTACTTGCCTATCTTCACTTCGGTGCACGAATCATTTAATTTGTCATGCAGAGCATCTGTAGACGTGCATTATGGAACAAGCAAAACACGACGGGAGCCGCAACAAATAGATGATTTGACGATTTGAGATGCAGGTTTGCCTCATAAACCAAAACCTGCTCAGAAAGAATGCTCTTTTATGATACTGAATCGTTTTTAGGCTTTACTAGCTTTCTGATTTTCCTTCACAGAAGTGGCCTTGTGGATACAACACATGTTTTGTCAATAGGGAATGTGCCAGTGACCCGACATAGAATTGAATGTCATAAAATCGAGCTTAATGCATACTTGCCTAAGTTTCCGGCCTTAGGCACACATATGATATACAGTCCTATATGCCACAGTATTATTCAGTGACTCATGGGAACAACTCACTTCAGGCGTCTGGTTTCATTTTCCGCATCTTCATAATGGATCAATAAACATCCAGATCATATTCAAACCTCTTTTATAGACTCCAATGCGAAACCTGGACAAACCTGGCCAGAGTGTTAAGCTGTGAGGGGTTCTGCTTCAGTTTGTGGAGTTCGCCCGAGTCCATTAACGGACTGACACTTTAAGTGTGTCTCTGAAAGTTGATAATCAGCTGTGGGCCACATCATCAACGCTATCGATTCAGCCAGTGACAGCGACACCCAGCGTTAGCCAATACTGTCACAAACCTGGTTTAAGATGCACTCGGTGTAATTTCATGGGTGGGTTCCCTTTCACCCCTCGGCTGCGAGTTTCTCAAATAATACTGATCAGTCTTTCTGTACATACTCATTTATCACGTAAGCATCTTCTGGTCAGCAGAACTGTCCATTCATATTATATATACACACACACACACACACACATATATATATATATATATGAATAGACAATATATAAAAAACAACAAAATGAACGTGATGGATGCACAGTTATGTTATATATAATAACTGTGCATCATGTTCATTAAGTAGTTTGTTCTGACATTAGTAGCTGTAGTATATATATATACACATACATACATACATACATACATATACTGTATATGGTCCCTTCAATGATATTATTGCATTATCTACCAAAAATGAAATATAGAGTAATTTACAAAGAAATGCTAAAGAATAATATCAAAACAAAATAAAACATAAATTGTTCTAATAGGCTAATAACTTACATAAAATATACAAAAGCAGGCTAATTTTAATAACACCAAACAAAAACTTTGTTTTAATGCAAATGATTAAGTGCAGAAATTATATAAAAGGAAAATTAAATGAGAATTTTGACATTAAAGAAAAAAATGTAAAAATGTATTTTATTAATAAATAAAACTAATAAAATTCTTAATAAAAGTATGATGCATAACGATAAATGACAGTAAAGTCAACATAAAGATATGCAATATTATAATACTATGGCTCACTGTCTCTCCCTCTCTTTTAAGAAGTGATCGGGTCAGTGATGCTCAGACAGACAGTGGAGCACTCAGAGGCTTCGTCGCAGTGTGCAGCGTTCATTCCTGACGCGTCAGTCTACATCTGAACCCACCTCAGGACCGGACAAGCGGGACTATAGAACTTGCGACCGACGACTTTATCTGAGATGGATGCGCGTGCCGTGCTGCATTAATGAAGAGGGGGACATTTTAGTGATGCCAACATCCAGAGAGCATCTGTGTTGTCGTTTCAAGCGCGCGTGGTGAAGTTGGATTGCGGATCGCTTATTGTAACAAGCTTGGAACAGAATCCGATGTGTTTGGATGTGAAGACGTTCTCTTTACATCGAGCGATGCGTTTCTGTTGTCTCTGACACTGTAAGGGGATGCATGTAAATAAATCATCACTGATTGTTTCTATGCACATTTAGCGTATTAGACTGCAGGAGACGGAGATGAATTGATGATACTCGCGTTTGCAACCACGGACTTATTTTACTGGAGATCCTGAGGACTTAAAGAGGAATAAGAGATCAAATATCGCCAGTAACCATTTCGATTTTTGTAATAGAGTTCTTCAGACTGTCCTTTTTTATGCTAATTTGACTAGCCAAATTGTGTTTCGTGTGGACATATATAACTTAACAGGTTTTATTCAAGTCAGTGTTCTGAATTCTGAATCGATCATATTAAGGGTTAGAAAAATTCAGAAACTTGCTTAAACGCTGGAGGAGCGTCAAGAAGATGTTGCATGAATTGTTGTAACTGCTTTCTGGTGTCTACATCGTGTCATTAGGTCCATGCACCTCCTCATCAAAATCAGCTGACCATCTAAGGGCGTGAAGTTCTTTCAGTCTTCCAAATATCAGCTTCTACTTAATTCAAAGAGCATTTCAACTTAAAGAAGCATGGATATTAAAACCGAGTCTGAAGATAACCTGGACTGTGATCGGCCCGTGTCCATTGAAGTGTTCGCCAGCAGGTCCACGCTCCATGGCATCTCTCACATGTTCAGTTATGAGCGCCAGTGCATCAAGCGATGTCTCTGGATCATGTTTTTCCTGGGCTCGTTCTCGTTCTTGGTGCTCGTTTGCGTGGACCGCGTCAAGTTTTACTTTCAGTACCCCCATGTCACCAGCCTGGACGAGGTAAGCGCGCCGATGATGGCGTTTCCGGCCATCACCTTCTGCAACCTGAACGCTTTCCGCTTCAGCCGCGTGACGCGCAATGACCTGTACCACGCGGGAGAGCTGCTCGCGCTGTTGAACGGCAGGTGAGTTGTGTGCAAACCTGTAAAACACATTTTAAAATGACAAGGACAGTGACAACGTTTTTTTTTAAAGAACAGTACAAACGTGTTACTGGACTGTGTTAATACTTTTCAAGTGAAAAGCTCGAAATACATTATTTAGCTAGGATACTTTGCAGCACGTGAATACACTTTAATACATTAACTAAACGAACATTATTGTAAAGCGTTACACAAAAACAAATTAAATATGTTAAATTAAACAGAAAAGCAATCTAATGTGCATGATTTAGCGTGCAGCCAATGCAAATAATTTGCATTATTTCCTTACCTAAATCCTGCGTTTTGACACATCTCGGTTGCAGAACCACATATGTGCTTCTGAAATTATCATATTTTTCTGTTTATTGCAGTAGTTTGTCTGTGTAATATGTGGCCGCTCCCTTTAAATTTATTAAAAGCATGTCACTCATTCATCACAATCTAGCAAGGTTCCAAACACACACACACACACACACACACACACACAAATTAAACGATGAAACTTTTCGTTAAAAGAAGTTAAGAGCATAGAACTTAGCACTGGACAAAACACGGTGACTGCAGCGGTGAGGACTCCAACCTAAACACCTCTGATTGGCCATTGCGTTTTATAAATCATCAAACATGTCTGTGATTGGCTACATTGCTCACCTCTTTGAAAATGCATTATAAAATCATTTGTTTTGTGCTCCTGACGCCAAATTGGATCGGTTGATGGCGGAACAATAGGCTACTTAACGACTAGCTACATTATATTCTTCTTCTTCTAATTATTATTTCTTTTTTATGTCTTTGAGGAACTCAAAAAGAGCACCAAGCAACATTAATTGGTTTGAATGAAAGGTGACTTTCAACAGAAATTCACTGTCCACTTTTAATGGTTGACCACCATTTTTTTTTTTTTTTTTTTGCGATGCTAAATCTGTGGAGTGCTAGAATGCCTTACTTTAATTACTTAATAATTAAAGTTTGTAAATTAAATTCAAGGAACATGTAAACAATTTTTACTAATCCTAATCTTTTTCTTTCGTTAAATTCTGTCATGCTATTGCACCATGAACATATCTGTATACATTTTTGTTGACACCAGTTCCTTTGTTAATGTATTTTTTATTTTATTATTATAATTATTATTATTATTTGATAAAGACCAAGATACAGCATGCTCAAAGTCTGAATTACAATTGTTTGGTGATGTAAAAGGTTATAATTTGAATAATATATACATATATATTCTGAATTATTATACACACTTACCATCACACAACATTTAGGGAAGCACATATTTTATATTTGTGAATTAGCTTTGTGGTTCTGTTAAATTTTAATAAAGATTATTTCATAACTGTCTGATAAAGCACTTTTTATTTACTCTTGTTTACATTTGTTTCATTCCATATTTGAGCTGGATTTTTATTTTAGTTAATTCATGAGGTTGATGGCATTGTGAAAGATTCATTCGATTAAAGCTTATATTTTGAGTAATACAAAATTTAATATAAGCCTACAAATATTGTTTTGTAAAGCTGTCTTCTAGTGAACACATGAAACAGAAATGATATTTAGTTGTTGACACAGAGGTAAATAACATCAGTTTTATCTCAAGGTTTATGTCTGTATGATTCTCGAGTCTGTCTGTTGTTTGTCAGAATTGGACTGTCATCAGACACTCTTTGTAATTCAATCCGAATCTGTATTTTAGCTTTAATGGGAGTTGAAAACGTAAGCTGTAAACATTCTGCCTCGTTGAAAATGAGAGGAGAGTTAAAGTGTTGACTAGCCTGTCTGTAAATGAAAAATGATTTCATCCCCTCAGGTGTTGAAAGCCCCGGTGAGGGCTGAAGTGAATTATCATTGATTCGATGTAACTGATCACACCATGTGTTGTGCTCTTGGCGAAAGCACAGCCATTAGAGAAGCAGAAACTTAGCTCTGAGTTTGGATTCTTCTCTCAGACGTGTGACTGTCACTCTGTGGTCAGAGACGCTGCAGAACTCATCGAACACATCAGTGTCTCTGTTGGCAGTACAATCTGTCTCATCGCTTTTCAATAACAACACATTTGGCAGGAACGAATAATTGATGCTGGGTTTAAATCTTTGTTGAGAAGTCACGCTTTGCTGGATTACTTTTTAGACATTTATTGCATTCGAAGGCTTTCTGGTGTGCTTTTTATTCTTAACAGCTCATATGTCAGTTCCAGATCGAAGCTACATGCCTGTTCTCTGACATTTTGGTTTGTTATTATAAGTATTAAGGGGTCTGAAATGAGAAGTTTAGATTCGGGTGTCTTGTGGAGAAACATTGAGATCTTTTTCTTAGAAGAAACACCTGAAAGGAAGAGGACAACGTCTCCACTTACTCCCCATTTAGACTAACTGTTGTGTAGGAGAAACATTTTAGATCTGTTATTTTTTCCATCCTGAAATAACTACAGTGTTCATTGGGTAACTTATCAAGCATATAACAACTTCTAGTTAGAAGTGCATTAGTCAGTCATTCACATCATTTCCTCTATAAAGGCATCGCTAAGGAAACGTGACTACAGATAGAACATAGCAACCAATTGGAACCCAGTCACCATGGGAACTGGAAGAGCATCTAGTCAAAGTTTCCACACTTGCAAACACAGCCAACTATCTTACTTAATGACCAAACAGATAACCAGTTTGCATACTATCTTTCATGAATAGTACACAAGATTAGGGTTAATGCAATCCAAATGTTAGTAGGTCAAATACAAAATTTAATGTACTTTTGCTGGATTTTAAAAATGTAAATTTTTGGGATAATATTACAGTCCTATTTAAGAGTTTAGCTCCAAGCATAATCAAACACACCTAAACAAGCTAATCGATGTCTTCAAGATCACTAGAAACGCTACAGGGAAGTGTGTTTGATTAGGGTTGGAGCTAAACTCTGCATGACAGTGACCCTCTAGGACCGAAGTTGTCAAGCCCTGCCATAGAAGAACCCTTTTGGGTTCAAAATGACCTTTTACAGTTCTTAAAAAAAACAAAAAAACAATTTCTTTAAGTGAAGACAATTAAATGGAATGGAAAGATTCCATAGATGTCATATGTTCTTCACAAAACCACTGATGATAGTAAAAAACCTTGGTTTTTGAGGTTTACACAGTCACACTTTATTTAGAAGTCCAGTTCTAGTTCACTATTAACAAACCATTAACTCTTGCCTTAATAAACTCCTAATTTGATGCTTTTTAATAGTTAGGTAAGGCAGTTATTAAGGTTAGGTATTGGGTAGGATAAGGGATTTAGTATGTGGTCATGCAAAGATGTCATGTGCTTTATAAGTACTAAGAAACAGCCAGTATGTTAACATGCTAAAAAGCTACTTTAATAGTGAGAATGGGTCGCTATACTAAAGTGTTACTGTTTACACGACAACTATGTATTAAATACAGAACAATATTGTCAAAATGGTCCAAATGTGAACAAAATATTGTTCACGTAAAACTGCGAAAACAACTAAAAACACTAACATTAATTGCAGAACAGTAGTTTGCAATGTCATTTTGTAAAGAAACACTATGCACCTGCGCACATACCTACAGAACGAACACGTAATACGCATCCATGTCTCAATTTCCACAAATTAGATTTTTTTTTTTTTTTTTTTTTTTTTACATGTAGACGATAACTTCCAGATTTTGAAAATTTTGTTTCTAGGCCTCCAAAACGCTGTTGTCTTATAAATACATGGACAAAACACATTAAAAGTCGCGTAAACTAGTGCAAGTGCAGTACATTTGGTGAGGAATGTGAAGTATATGATTGTAATGTCATTGCAGTGCTTGTGCTTCTCATTCATTTTTGTTCATAGTGAAGTTAAGTGTGCAGTTTGGGATGCAACCAGCTTAGGAATTTGCAGTATTCATGTTACTGTTTGAAGATCATACACTACCCGTGATATGGCCTTGAGTAAGATGCAGTGACAGCTCAGGCCGATAGTTACTGTGGCGTGACAGGCAGACCTTTCCTGCTTTATTCTCTCTGGGATTCATCAGCAGATGTCATCACGGCTCTATTGAGTCTATTAAAGAAGCTTCACTGACGATCACATTCATAAGCTAAGCAAAAGTGATGCTCTTAAATTTAATATGCCCTCAGTCCACCGCGCTTTAGTCTGTCACATCAGAGCAGCTTTATATGTTAATGATCCCATATACAGTTTACATAAGAATTGTGTGAATATGTGCAACGGAAAATGAAGTACTTTAGTTTCAGATCTATTTCTTGACTCATTATTAGACTGACAACACTACATGTTTTTTGGATGCTTACTGCCCTCAAGATATGGTAGTTTTCTTTTTGGTGTAATAAGTTTTTAACAGCCACAGCAGTAAATGTGGGTACTACTAGTAGTGATGCTGTATTTATCAAGCAGTGTAGTGTGAGGTCATGTGATTACTGTGATTATCTTCTAATTGCAGCAATTCGGAAACACTCGTCATTAAATACTACATACTGCTTTTTTTAAAATGGGAGGAATTGTACACTTTCTCTACTGTGCAGTGCAGTATCACAGATGACGTGACCTGAAAGAGTCTGGATGTCAGTGATTGACATTTTAGATCATCTGATTATCATCAGTTCTCTTCTCATCTCACGTTAAGATCTTTTAAAGAGCTTCGCTCTTCTTCTACAAAGATCGTTGGATCTGTGTGAAATGAGATCAGTTGAGCCGAGTTTCTTTCAGATTTTGTCTCTATTTCAGATTTGTCTTTGTGTTGAGGTTAAACACCTGGAGCGTTCGGTCTATTCATTTATTTGTTTGCTGAAAAACTGTCAACTAGCACCTAAGTTAACTTCTGCCTATTTCATTGCGTAATCAGTTCTGTTCTTTCCACTGGGCCAATATTTAACAGGTGAACGATTAATGCTGGCAGCCTCGAAGGAGCGGCTCTGAATATTGAAAAGTTCAGAGAATAAAAGGCAAAGAGAAAATATGAAATGACTAGAGCGTGTAGAGGCAGAAACGGGACAGATTGCGTGTTCAAGCTTCAGAGATGGTCTGTGGTCTCTAAGACCTCAAACAGTTTCAGTGCGCGAATGCTTTTAGCTACGCTAGCTCAAAATGCGCATGATGTTTTGTTTTGAAATGTATTAGAATGCAATTTGTAATTCAACTCAAGTGTGTTGTCAGAGCCGCCATGAAGTACGCAACATTAACATAAACTGTCGTCTTCTACAGTCCGTTTTCTCTTTCAGCTCAATTATTGTCATGAAAGAGGAACAGTTTCTTCTGCTGAGAATCTCATTGGGAAAGCAATGCTATGAATAATAGGTATCAACAATTTGTGATGTGGCACACTTATTGATTTGGCAGCATCTAATGCATTACTTTGTGTGTGTGTGTGTGATTTGGATAAAAAAAAAAGTGTTTTATACCATCAACATTTGTTTCTCAGTTGTACTTCGATGCAGGTCTAAAACCTGATGGACAACAGCCGGACGCATATCGATTCCCTCCCGCAGTCCGAGCTGTTACAGAATGACTTTGCAGTTGTGAATCAGTGTTGCCAAAGATCTGCGTGACGAGAACACATTCACCTGAACACATTCCCACAAACCCATCTATACACAGAATTTGACTTCACCAGAGAAAAAAAGCAATTCCCCATTCTGCTCCGACGGGATATTTTTGGCCTATCGATCCAGTGTTCTGTTTTGCCTGAAGCTCAGTAAGAGAGAACCGCTGCACAATATATTAGAATGTCACTAGAACAATCTCAATTTTCCAGCACAAGAATCGCAAGCGCGACCCGTCAGCATGTTCTCGATTACACACAGCTGGGGGCTTTCAAGAACATAGCCTGAGATGTTCTCGTCGACATGTGGCCTTGCTGTTTTTAACATACTACACCATTTTTTTTTCTGGCTCTGTTGATGAATGAATGAATCAATGTTTTAAAGATTGCATTCAAATACTATTAAATCTATTTAATTCCATAAAGCTTACTGTATTGTATATGATATGCAAATTTCTGAAAGTTCGTTCCCACTGAGGATTCAACTATAATGATAAAGATGTTGTTTTAACAATCGCTCTGAAGAATAGCAGTCACAACACAACTATAACAATAACAGGACAGATGAACGATATCATTAGAATCACTCTCAGAATGATTTCCTAAAGCTGTTCAACGATGAAAATATTGACAGTCAGAATTTTGCCTGCTTTAAAGAGCTTGAGCATTTAAAGGGGCAGGTGACATAACAGCACTTTTAATAAACAAAATATTATCGATGATATAGACACTAATATAGTTATTATTCTCAGTGATCAAAAGTTTGCTTAACAGAAAATTTGCTTTTGTACGCTATTTCTTTCCCATCTTCTACATTTAACATAAAATCAAGGCCATGCAGGTAGGACAAATAATATTAACCAGCCACTTTTCTCGATCCAATCAAATTCCAGATCCAAAATCAAGTCCCGCCCTCCATTATTTCACATTAAATATTTAACTAACATCAAATAATAACTCAAAAGTGCATTGAATTAATAAGTTAAATGTGTTGTGGATGTTGTTATCATTTCATCAATGTTTATTGTGCCATTTTATTCCCGTTTTATTTAACAAATTTTAATTGACTTAAAATTGTAATTAAAAATAATTCACTTTTGGAAAATAAGGCAAGATGATGCAAACTGCTACTTCCAATTTGTTTGTCACACTGTAAATGGAATGCCATGTTCAGGTCATTTCATTTTTTACATTTAAGATAGTTTTATTTATTTATGTATTTATTTTTTGCAAAAATCAATGCGAATATGGATGCTGCGCACTTAATTCATTATGCAGAAATATTTTTTTCTCTTAGAATGCAAATAGTCAGAAGTATTTTTCTATTATTTTTAATTAGCAAATACCTCTATTTTGATTGGTTGCCGACTCCTGGCATTTCAGATATCCATGCCATTTGTTTGCAAACATGTGACACAATTCTCCGCAATGTAACTTCCTGTTGCCATAAGGTGTTGCTGTTGCGGTAAGACACGAGGCATGGCGACCGGGAGCCGAGGGGGCTTCAAAGGGATTGGAGGGCTGACAAGCGGAAGCAATTAACTTGTGTCTCATAAGCCATGTGATAAACAAGGATTTATCCCCATGTAATTAGCACTGTTTGTGAAACCGCACCGGTTGTGTGTTGATATACAGGCCCCGCTGTGCTCACCGGCTCTGTCATTTCGCGCCTTTGCGTCTGGGAAATGCTTCCGTGATTCTTTGTGCCACTTCACAGCTTGGAAATTGTAGCATTATTGTTGCAAGAGTTTAACAGAGTCGATGGAAGAGCAGAACAGGATGGACTTGTAAATACAATTCTAGTTTGTTGAAAATGTATGGTATCAGAGGGTAAGAGCAGTTAAAGGCACAGTTCACCCAAAAAACTAAATTCTGTCATTGTTTACACACACAAGTTGTTTTTCCCAACTACAAGAAGGTATTTGAATAAATGTTTCTAATCAAAGAGTTTCAACATTCTTCAAAATATCTTCATGTTTAGAAGAAGAAAGTCACATAAGGAACATCTTGAGGATGAGTAAATGACAGAATTTTGGGGTGAACTATCCCTTATAAAGTCAAATAAAAACTAACCGGGTTTTGTTTTGGTGGCTAGTCTTCTTTATGATGGTGTGCTGGTTTCCAAACAGACTTTAACTAGCTAAACTAACTTGAGCTTCTAACCTGGTTAAACCAGATGTAATTGGTCTACCAGCACCAAAACAGTATTTAAATGTATTGTTCACACCAAAATAAGCTTGGATCAACAATCTTTTTTTGTGTAGTTTATAACCTGTTTGTGACTCATTTTCTAATACAAAACATAAAAGAAGATATTTTGAGGAATATCAGGGAAAGTCAATTGCCGCATTTCCACTGTTGTCCAAAAGCGAGTGTGCTATTGCATGTGAGGGCCAGTTGCACTTCCACTGTCACTTCCAGGGCTTGTTCATGCCTCATTGCTGCTTCCTCGGGGCCAGCAGCCAGTGTTTTTGGCCCAACGAAAATCTTGGGCCAAAGCGGACCAGATGGGGCTAGAGGAGTGTTTATGAACAAAGCCAGAGTTTCTCCGTGTCTGGAGAGCATCAGCGCTTTGGATCATTTCATAAAGCTAACAGCTTTAACACCAGTATTAAAGACTTAAATATTGATGAGCGATACAAAAGACTATGCACACTAGCCTTTAGCACAATAAACATGGTAAAAAAAAACGACTGCTTGAAATAAGACATCAGTTTCTGATCACAATCGCATATTTATTTTATCTGTCATAAGTCTCGTCTCAAGACTTAAGCTGTGCATATGTCATAAAAATTTAATGGCGTTTGTTCGGGAGCTCCCACTGCTACTCGGGTCATATTTTTGAAGGAAAAAAAATATAAATGATCCTTCTTTCTAAATGTGATGTATACTGTGACTACAGATAAACAGAAACAGACTCGACTGAAAGTAGTCTGTGTAATCTTTCGTTTGTGAAATAATGGTTCATATGGCTTTATTTCTGTTTGACTAATATAATGCATCAATTTAAATGCATCACTTATTATTGTAAAACATAGATACTTTTGGATTCAAATCTTGAACCAAACATGCAAACTAATGGCTGCTTTTATCATATTCATTTTGTGATCACATTAGTTCCATTGAATTATTTCTTATTAGTTTTCTGATAACTTCTCTTTGGTGAAATGATGGGGTTGCATGATGTTGTTCCTGAAAGACGTGTAAAGGGTGGGTTTTAGTGAAGCCCAGTGGAGCTTCTGGCTCGATGGTGGAAACACATCAGGTGCTACATTTCTGAGGCTATTAGCCTTTCCCGGCCCATTTAAACCACTGGCTCGCACTGGCCCCACAGTGGAAAACACTGGACCCCTTTGGCTTTTCCTGTTTGGAGGGAAGAAAATCATAAGCGTAAATCATGCAGGACTTGCATGGAAATTCAGGTTTCAAAATGGCTTTTATGTAAATGCAGATCCTAATTATGTACATTTGTTTGGTCGGAAAGCACTTTAATATACAAGGTTTAATGCTCTGCATGTGTTTACTATGTTAATGCACAGCCAAACTGCATAATGGGAGAAATCCCTTATCTGCTTTATTTAAAACAAGTTGTTTGCTTCCAGAATTGGCAACATTGCGATTAACTTTAAATCTCTTGGAAGACTTTTGAGACTTCCCAAACAGTTCATTCTTGGAGTTAATGCGCAATAACGGAGAATTTGTTGCGGCGTGGCATTTAATCAAGCCGCGTCACCTCTCCTGTAATCTGAAAATGGCTGTTCGAGGAAAGCCACCATTTTTTTTCTGCGCTGAGAGAGCGATGAGGCAGATGCTCTGTCGTTTGTTATTCCATCTTTGGAAAATTAAAGTGCTTATGGCCCATAATCCAATTGTGCCTTTCCCAACCCCGCTTACTGAGCTTCACACTGATTACTTTAGGGAGTTCTGGCAGGGCAATATTAAAACTTTGCACACACATACACAAGCAGAGCAACCGCAGAAGGAGTAGATACAGAAACATCATAACTCGGTTGGTGGAGTTCCTGGCAGCATCTGCTTCCTGTTGGCATCATCAAACCGTTAGTCTGAACGAAGTTAGAGACTCATAAGAGCAGAAGAAGGTGCAGGGGCCTTAAACAACCATGTCACAAAGGCAAGACACTGAAGAAAAAACAATAGTTTTTCAGGTGTCAGTTTTGAGATTTTCTTTTAAAATACTAATTTAAGTGTTTAAGACTATCTATTTGCATGTGCAGATATCAATTACTATACGTATTTTAATTAAAAGCAGTATCTCAAAAAAATGTTAGCAGCACTTTCACACACTAAATTTTGCAGTTTTATTCATGGCTTTATTCTGAAGGATTTTACAGAGGGATTTGAAACAACATGAGGGCGGGTAAATAATGAAATTTTTTTGCTGTTTTTTTTAAACATTCCTCTGTGAAAACCTACCCGGTCTCATGACAAAAACGTAGGCCTACCTGTGAGGACTTTTTCGCAGAATGCGAAGTACGTGACCAATAAGTGCATATCAATGAAGTTTCCAACAGAAATGAACACTAGAGCTGGTAAAACAGCAAGCATTTGTAATTGTTTTTGTATAAAACTGGTAAGTTCTCGTGTTTTGTGTCAGATCATGTTTGAATGTACTGAATCTTACATTTTTAGAGGTTACTGACATATATTTGGATCAATTACTAATTGTACGGCTTGAAATATAGTGCAAAATTCGTATTAACTACTTTACAATATTTTTATTTAGCTTTTTATGAAGGTTCCCTTTTTTAGTTTAGACGAAACATCTTTTGTGTTCAAATCTCACTTTAAAATTTGTTTAGGTATACGAATATCAATAATCCTCCAGAGTCCCATAATGCTCAAATAAGAGTACAATGAAGCATGAACTCTTTCATTAGTTGACCTGGAAAATAAAGACATAAACTCTGAGGATCACTTTAAGACCATCTAATAAAGCAGTTTAAATGCTAAACTCTCATTATTGACGCGTATAGTCTCGCTTTGAGCTGTAAATTTTATTGTAAATAATCATATTCTCAGTCTAACAGAGAGAAATGGCGCTCCACTCACGCTCACAGGTAGACCTCGCTCGTACAAGCGCTAAGCCAACTGCTCCCAGCAGGCATTTAATAAGAGAGCCGTAACAGGCCACCGGTCGAAATTCAATATTCTCTAAAGGTGAATAAATCACGAATCGCAAATCCGTGCCAGATCTCTATGTGGGCTTACTTTAGAGTCTGAAAATATCCACCCGTCGGAGGTGAGATGGTGAAGCCAGTGGTCTTAAATTGAGTTAACCTTGTGCTGTGGTCAGCCTCACAGAACGGTTGTTCTTCTGTGTGGCTATTATTAGCAAAGCGAGATATAAAAGGTGAGGTTAGCAGGTTCTCCGGTAAGCAGTGGTTAGTCACTCCTACACTCGCCGGATGGGCAAAGAAAGGATATTGCCACAAATAATAGTGATATGGACTTTAACTGAAGCAGAGCACCTGTTCTCACATAAATCCTCCTGGTTTTGTGAGGTGCTAACAGTGTTTCTGGGAGTACTTGGGAAGAAATCCTCACAGGATCATGTCCGAGGAACAGTTGGAGCTTTTTCAATTTAGTTCTGGCCATTTGCCTCCTTTTTTTCTGACAGTAGAGAGAGGACGAGAAACTATTGTGAGCTGGTCACGGTTTTGGCTTTTACATCAAGACAAAATCTAAATGAACCATTTCCTTGGTCTTATTGTGTGTTTTATCTGTTATTTAAAAGAAAATAATAGTTGTTTTAAAGATTTTTATTTAAAAAAATGTTTTGCAATTAAATCGAAATAACCAGACTTAAGTCAAAATAGCATGATAGAAATAGTCATAATTGACTATTTACTTGTTTATTCTCATATTTTAAAGACAAAACACATTATTCAAAAAAAAAAGACCATATACTTGGTTAAAATAATCTGTTTCTGTTCTTATTATGTGTATTCTCATATTAAAAAAAAAAACATGATTAAAATGACCATTTACTTGGTTAAATTAATATATGTTTCTGGTCTTCTGGTAAATGTTTTATCTACCCGTTTTCTTCATCTTTCTTACGCTTTTTTAGAAAATATACACAAATTATATTAATATAGTCAAAATCTTATTTTTCATGTTTCACTTATTTTAAAGAAGAAGAAAAAATTAAACGTGAAAGAAAAAAAGTCTTGTAATCTTTAAATGAACAAAATCAAGATTTAAGTCAAAACTTTATTGTTAAAAACAATATTGACCAATTACCTAATATTTGTTACTAACAAATGTAAATGTAAAACTAACAAACAGAAAGACATAAACACATTATTTTAAATGTTAATTTGAATAAAAAAAATAAAGCTTGGACGAATGACAGAATTTCTGTGCTGAATATTTTACTTCCGGGTTGGTACAAGTTTCGGCTGTTTTTTTTCGATTGTGGATCTAATGACGTAGATGATAGTGAAACTCCTTATATGAGCATTAGTGATGGGAAGTTCGGTTCTTTTCCGCGAACCGGTTCTTTCAGATAGTTTGATTCAATAAACCGGTGGGAAAAGTGGTTCACCGGTTCTTTTGCGCTCGACGTAATGACGTCAAGTCTATCAAACATTCAAATCATACACTGTATAAAAACAGATTGAAATGTATAAAGTCAGTAATCATAACTTTAGTCAGTTGAAAACCTCATAATGATGAAAAGTTTACAATTAAGTTTTGCAACAACGCACCCAAATACAGTAACCGCAATAATGTGCATTCAAGGATTTATGTCTTGAAGATATGAAGTAAATAAATTAGGTGTCATCAGCGCAGAAACCATGATCAATTACTATACATAATCCATTGCGATTTATTTGTTATTAAATAAATGTACGTTTCGCCAGGAGCCTGTACCGTGATGGTAGCTAAACAAATTCAGAGTTACAGGATTAGTTTTGAGTTGACAAATCCAAACCTCTCCAATCCGGCTTGGAGAGGTTGGCACCATGATGCTGATTTCTATTTTTCATGTACACTTTATCAAAATTAAACCGCAATATCAAGATGCAAAGTAGTATAAGTATAATAATAGTCAACATCACAATTGACTGTTTACTTGGTTTCTGGTTTTATAACAATAAGTTCATAAAATAAATAGTTTGTTTTTGTAATGTCTTCATCAGAATGAAACAACTTTTTCAGACGATGTCATGTAGGACTCCTTTTTCCGAATTCTGAAAATAAAAAAATCAAGCCTAGTCCCTTTTTGTTTTGCTAAACTCTAGCTGCGGTAGTTGTGAAGTGAAACGGCACGTGAATGGAGTTTCAAGCTGATTTGAAATATGTCTGTCAGATTTGAATTAAAATGATTTAGTCTGAAGGAGAAGATTAACAAACCACTTATGAAATCCCAGCTAATGAGATCTACTTCACGCTCGATGGATTCCACAGCTAATTGAAGTTATTTTTTCAGACTTGTGATGATTAACAGTGAGGGGCCTCAAACAGGAAGTTCCCCCTGTCATGTGATGCCCCTCCCTACAATAAACACAACCGATAGCATGTGAAACTGTGATTCTGTGATGAGGAGAAGAAAAGACAAGGTAAACATCTGAATGGGTTTTCTAATGTGAAATTAGTTTTCATAGAGATGATGAATGTAAGAAATCAAGGCAATAACAGAGCCATGTTGAATCAGATGGCAATGTTAGTGTTGTACTTCAAGATGTTCCCGTCTGCAGTGTGTTTAATTCAGACTGCCAGCAGCTCCACATGAGACTGTTTGTTGTAGAGATTAGCCAGCTTAATCGCCACTGAAGATGAGATATGTCAACTACCTCAGATTATCAAACTCCACATCGGTCGAGCACTGCGGAAATGGCATGCATTTTTAAACCAATCACAAGAAATGTTCTATTTAAGATGTTGCCTTTATATTGATTTATATAAACGTCATCTCAGATGTTTTTCCTTAAATTTCTTTGGAGGAATATATATATATATATATATATATATATATAGGGTCTGTGAGTAGGGCTGGCTTGCAGTAGGAGCCTGTCAAGTGCTCTTGTTGTGGTCAGTGTGGACTCCGAACTTCCCTGAACTGACAGCGGCGCAGACTAAGAGGATAATGGGTCGTGAGCGAGACAGGGACAGCGCTCTGTGTGTGTGCTGTCATGCCTGCGTTTCGCTGTCTCTCTCGAGCCCGTCCGTCCTTCTGTCTCACCACCTCCATTAATCTTTTACTTTGTGCTGCAGCAGCGAGAGGAAACCTGCCTGACAGCTCGTCTGTGCGGCGAGAGGTTCGAGGAAAGAGCAACAGAAGGACGCGGACGGTCTGGCGGAAATGAAACCAGCTCTTTCAAACGGACGTATTCACACCCGTTTGCTCGCTAAAACACTGTGTTTCAGAGACTAAAAATAAAAAAATCTGGCCAATTGTGTAATACTATACAATATTGATGAACTATTCCTCAAAATATGACAAGATATTTCCAATCTTGTAAGTCAGTTACCTGAAAGAGTGATTTTCAGGACGAGATTTATGGAACCCCAGGTCTATCTTTGTATCTGCTAGTGGATTTTATTGTAACGCTGTGGTCATGCCGCTAAGGAAGCCTGACAAACTGTCTTAATTGTGATGTTAATTACTGAAAGTCATGGCTTGGGTGTATTAAAGCCCCGTGGGATCTTTGGCTGTTGTTTTAGTGAAGATTTAAGAGTATTTTCCTCCTCATCCTTGATTGTTAGCATTAGACTTATTAAAGAAAGAATAAAAGAGCAAAATTGGTTGTGGTTGCCTCAGAACGATTGGTTCATGTTGTTGTGGACGCAACATGTGTGGCTTTCTTTCATTCTTCGTCTTTTAGAAATCTTTTGCGTTCATTCAGAAAACAATGAAAAAAAATGGAGAAGAAACTTGCACCGGAGTTTGTGATTTGGCAGGCTTTTGTATTTGCCTTTATTACTGTTAAATAACGGTCACGTCTGGTATATGCACTTTTATTATACTTATACATATGCTGCCAAGCAACTCCTGAGGTAAATTTGAAAACTCTGCAGCCACCAGTTTCAGCCAAACTTCATCAAGTCTTTTGGCAGGTTTCTTTGTCTACATATTCTATTTACTCTGAAGAAAAGACTTCTTTTCTGACCATTACTCTACTGTGAAGTGACATATCGGTGTCCATTTGCTTCTTATGACATTTGTAGAGCTCTTTAAATTAACAAACATTCTTGTTGCGTATGAACGATTTGATGTTAAGTTATTAGGTGATTTTTAGTGCTGTCGGTTACTTAAAACACTACCATTGTATTTAAAGAATGTTACAATATTATCAAGATTTAAAACCAGTTTATAATGAATATTTGGCTATTTATATAGTATTTTGCTGAACGTCTTCATATTTGTGTTATTTAAACTTTGATGCATGCAGTAAATATTCATTGTCAAGCACTGAAATAATTTATTAGTAACCCACAATAAAAAAGAAAAGAAAAGAAAAGCTTGTATATTTGTTAACTTTAAGATATGTTGCACTAGAGGGAAAACTTGTATATTAATTGTGATTCACATCACGTTCTGTCAGTTCTGCAAGTTTTTAAGAATAAGTCTGTCAGCAGTTTGGACTTTTTCATTTTTTAGCCTTTAATTGTTACTGTTGAGGGTAGTCAGGAAATCATGGGTGTATGTCCATTGTCAATGATGGCTTTACCATGGTAATAAAATACAGTTTTCTTTTTTTTTTCTTAAAGAGATTCAGTGTGCTGGACTCAACATGCTTTCCTGATTGCAAACATCTTATCTTGTCAGGTATGAGATCCGGGATACACACTTGGTAGAGGAGAGCGTTATGATGGTCCTGAAGGATAAGGCGGACTTCTCTTCCTTCAAGCCCCGTCCCTTCAACATGCGCGAGTTCTACGACCGAACAGGCCACGACATCAAGGAAATGCTGCTGTCCTGCTACTTCAGAGGAGTCGAATGCAGCCCCGAAGACTTCTCAGTGGTGAGCGTGAATGCAAACTTTGTTTCAGGTGCAGAAGGACGGCATCTGATCGATGGAGACTGGAATGATGGGGTAATTGGGTTTGTGTTTTTCAGGAACTAGATTTTTATTATTTTATTTTTTATTTTTTTTAAGTTTTCAAATGTAATTCATAGGTGCACCAGAGACTTTACTCTCAAGGTTTCTGAGCGAAGTGGTCTTGTCATCTTTAGGTCATGTTTTGAGATGGTACAGTGAAGCGAGCATTGCTGCCGAGTGAGATAGTATGAGATTATTTTTACCCATAGAGTCATATCGATCTTATCCTCTGATAATACCGTGAAGAGGCCACACTTAAAAGATTCCTTTATTCCCCTGCTGATCCACGGATAAGGGTTATGAAATGGGTTTATTCGTCATCTTTAATGGCATCTGTAGAATCAAAGGTTTTTTTCCATATAGATACTGTATAAATTTATTTTTTTTGGAAAGCACAAATGTTTGTTTCCAAACAAGTACAGTTGGTTACATCTGGAGTGTATTTGGCAAAACTGCAGTAACTTTTAATCGACAGTTAGCTAATTGAACTAGTTATTTCAATGAATGCTCAAGCACTGAGATTGCTAGTTTGATTGAAGCTTTAAGACATTATCATCCTGGTTAACATAAATGGCTCTGATGGAAAGGCTTTTTAAAGTGTGCTGTCTCCATTGATTAGTTTAAAGAGCTGTTTGAGAGGACCATATTGATTATTAATAATATGCGATTAATTAGCGTTACTCTTATGAGAGATGAACACTGACGTCTTTTGGTGCTGCGGAAGACCTGAACGATATTACGATTGATTTAAAACTACTCCCAGTGCAAAGTCTGAGTTTGTGTTCGATTTATTTCAGCTCTCGACATCTGAAATTTGCCAACTCAGCTTTTACAGTCATTCATAATTAAATGCTTTGAGAAACCCGTTTTCATTCCAAGCCAAAATCTCACGTTTTAGGCACTAGAGATATTTGTAAAAAAAACTGCTTTTTTCAATGTATTTAAATATGTTCTAATTAAAAACACTTCCTTTAAATGACTCTTTTTCAATAGAGTGCACTGTCTGAAAACTTTGGGGTCATTATTGGAACCTAAACCTAATCTGCTGACCTCATGCTCGTGAATAATCAGCTCATTGTCATGCATACAGTATAAAGCCCAGTTTTAAAAGCATATGCTGAGATGTAAGCAAGCATCTGTGCCATTTCCTTCAGTGTCCTGGTGGACCCATAAGCCTCAGCTGCTGTGAGCTCCCTGTGGTGGAGCGCACGCGTGTACGAGGGGCATTGTGCTGATCTGAGTGTGTGTTTGTGCTGATGTTGAACAGCTCAGCAGAGAGCAATCGCGCTGTATGATGAGACGCACGTGAGCAGTGAAGCACCTCAACCAGCTTTACATGACACACGTGTGAGGCCTGCTGTGGCTATATATCACTCTCTCTGTCTGTCGTTTGCTCCATCTTTCTTTAGAGAAGTCATTTGTTCTAGCTCTTATTCTAACTACTGGCTGTTCGTTCTAGCTCATTCTGTCATCTGCTCTTCATTCTTGTTCATTCTAGCATTGGCTGTTCATTCTAGCTCTCATCTAGCTGTCAATCGTTAAAGCTCTTGGTCGTTTTAGCTGTCTAGCTATCGGTTGTTTGTTCTGTATCTCACTGAAGCTATCTACTATCTGTTTTATCTTTCTTTGGTTGGTCGATCATTATCGATAGATAGAAAGCTGTAATTTTAGTTTGTTCTTTCTTTCCATGTTTTTGTTGTTCTAAAGATCAGTTGTGTGTTTAGCTATTAGTCGTTTGTGCTAGGTATTGGTCATTGATTTTAGCTAGCATTCTAGCTATCTGCTATGTTTTTCTGTCTTTTAGTGTTGTCCTTTTTAGTGCTGTCCATCGATTGTTGTTTGTTCTAGCACTCATCGTTGCGATCAGTCGTTCGTTCTAGCTATTTGTTCTATCTAGCATTATCTGTTGTTTGACAATCTTTCTGTGAGTTTTTTTTTTTTAGCGTTGTCTGTTTTTCTGTGTGAATTGGTCATTTAGCTCTCATTCTACCGGTCATTAATTTTTAGCTATCATTCATTTGTTCTAGTGCTCTTTTGTTCATTTCATTTTGACAAATGTATTCCCTCGGTCATTTCTTTCTATCCTCTGTTTGTTCTAAAGTTAATGCATTCTAGCTATTGTTTGTTCTACTGTTCCGTCTAGCATTCTGTCTGTTGTTTATCTTTTATTAGTTAATTCTCTATTTGTCTGTTGATCAATCGGTCCATCTGCCGTTAGTTTGTTCAAGCTGTCCGTCATTCGTTCTGTGATCTGTTTTTTTTTTTTATTGCTGTTCTGTTATTATTATTATCATTAAGCCACTGTTATTATTAATCACTGTTATTATTTAGCTGTTTCTGTCTGCAAGATTGGCTTTTATTTTGCATCGGTCGAAAACCGTCGAGTCATGCATCTCTTGGTAGATGTTGCACCTTTGTGGATAAAATGGCCAGTGTACTTTAATTACACTCTCATTATATCAGGCCACACATCACCAGAAGGGTCGTTTAGTGTAGGTTCCTTTAGCAAAAGAACACTGCGACCTAAAAACAGCCCCGAGTTCAGTCGGAGTTCAAGCGTCTGTTGATGATTGTGCACATAAATCCATCCGTCTCATCCCGATGCCTCAGTCCTCTGCTCCTGTGATGAAGGGTTTGAACTTCCAGAGGAGAGAATTCCCTGCGGAACGTCAGCGGAAAGTCTTTTCAAACTAGTAGTTGCCATGAAAACAAACTTTACTTAATGCTAAAGTCCCCCAGGAGGACACATTTCATTGACTAGGATATATTCACCCTGTGCATACTTAGTATTTTTGCTACACATTACCTTTATCCTAGATTAACAGATTCCAGCAGTTTTACAATGTTACTCTAGCGATTTCTAATGCACCACTAAAACGTCTCTTGTGGGTGTTTTAACCTCATGTTGTGGGTTTCTGAAAAAGCCTTGGTTTTTACAGTCCACTGCATGATTGTTATTTTTAATGCATTACAAGGGCTGTCCATTTTTCAAATCAAATGAATGACTTAATATTCCAGTTATTTACTCAGATTAATTACGTATATGAATATGTGCTGAGAGAAGCTGCCAAATGAAGACTTAACAACATTGTTGCTGCTGACTAGAAAATATTAAGTGACATTAACAAATGACAATATATTGTAATTGTTAGTTTTACACAGCTTAAGTATGAATCAGAGGCATGATTAATTGCTTTTTTTTCATGTATATAATTAATTGCACAACATGGAAAACAGACAGCCCTGTGCAATATATTAACATTGTGTCAAATTACATGTTATTTTTTTAATTGTTACATATGACAGGTTAATTTCCTTTCTGGTAATGAGTGTATTAGATGTTGGTGGTGCTCAGAAAAAAATAACGAGAACATTTGCAATGCGAGTCTAGGCTGGAAATTAGCATTTCTGTTTTGAATTTCCTCCCACCGCGAGTGAAGTGTTTACGAGGGTCTTGAATGTGCTGCTGTCTGCTACTATCCTCCTTTTTTTATATCGTCTTTTTGGAAAGGAGGATGTGTGAATGAGTGAGTGGGTGTATTGGCTCACGGCGTTATGGCTTTAAACCATAGATTCCACTACTGCTCGTACACACAATAGATCTCATTTTTTGGTATTCAGCCCAATGTGAGTACTTCATGTGGGTGTTGCTGTAAAGGTGACATGTTGTGCCGGTCCCTTTAGAGAATTTCAACTTGGTGTTCATGAATTCAGTGTTTATTATTAGGTCATGTAGATTCACTGAGGTCTTTTCTGCTCCTCAACACCTTTAGTATTTCTTCTGTAGGGTAAGATCTCATATTTAGCTGTGTTTGTCATGAGTCATCCATAGTTTATCGTTATATATCATAGCAGAAATGCTACAGGTGACGAGGCAGCTTCAGTATAACAACAGTGAACTGCAGTCAGATGGGATGTCAGGCCATGTGTCAATAAAAACGAATCTCCTGGTCATGTCAGCCCGTTATACTGTGCTCGTAGCATGCACTCTTCAATTGCATGCACAAATACGGCAGCACACACTGTAGACTGTATAATTACATATTTTTGCAGGAGTGAAACTACAAGCGTGCATGTCAGAACTACGTTACATTCAGCAGCAGCAGCTCTTAAAGTAACAGCATCCACATAACCTAATATCCCAGCTGTCTGTGATGTCAAAGAAACAAAAGAAAAAAGAGGAAATCAATACCTTTTGTTACTTCATCTGTATTTAATTTAGAATTTAGTGTTTGATAACTTTTATAAAAAAATTCTGTATATTTAATTCTTGCAGAAGGGCACAAGTAAATGTGATATTTATTATAAAGGGTTAATGTGGAGATTGTTTTAAGCTCGCTTAAATTCGTTTTTAATTTTAAATGTTAAAATTGATAGCTCTCAATTATACTGTAATGTTAGTAGTCAACATTACATATAGTCAAATTTTAAATATTAGGGAAAAAAATAACAATTTCCTGGAGACATCTGTAGTTTTGGCATCAGTGACACTCGCCTTCAGTCATAAAAAAGATTCCATTAAATATACAAAAATATACTGTATTTATGTTGTTTCTACATAAATATGAAGATTCAAGGTGAAATTATTGCGATCTAAAGGTATATTTAAAAACTTTAATGTTAGGTGGGATTAATCATGATTAATTGCGAATAATCTCAAAAAGATTTGCGATTAAATTAGTTTGAAAGCACTAGTTAAATCACACAACCCCCTGGCAGCATAGTAACATCTAAAACACACTAGCAACTGAATAAGAGTGCATTATACCTCCTGGAACACCATAGCGAATGTATACAATGTGTAACTTCCCACCATAGCATCGTTGTGGGGTCTTTTGACATGCGAAATCTCTGTTTTCTTTAGAATTCATAAAATCGACATGCAGATTAATTTAGATAGAGAGACTCTGCTTCCTCTCGCCCCTACAGATGTTGCATTCCGACTGATGTATGCTGGTCTTATGAATACGAGATGGGTTTGATGGACAATTCATCAGGGCTCAGCACTTCATGCATATGTGTGTGTTCCCATTCGATCAAACCGGGCCGTCTTTCTTCAGGCCTCTGATTTGTCTTTTGTCTCTCCCTCTCTCGAAGCACTTTGATGTGAACTCCATTGTTCTGTTACTGCTACCACACACAGAAAATATACGAAACAGCTCTGACCATATTAACTCTTTTTTTTGTAATTCAAGTTTAAGGAAGTTGTGTTTTTTTTTTTTTTAAAGATTACTCTCCCTCACAAACAGAAATGTAGGATGGGAAATTGGAGGCCCTTTGTGAGTTTAAGTCAAAGCCGATTACTTTCACTTCCAAATAAACAGCATTTGAGACCGGCCTAAATTTGCATTTTTATGCACGACCGAGTTAAAAGATTCCCTGCTTTGCATAGTCGCCTATTCCATCGTATTATCAGAGCCACTCTCAAGTACAATGCATTTTCATAACCATCCCACAGATTCTTGGATTTCCTGATCCACTAAATAATCTCGTAATGTTATAAAAAAGATCCACAGTTATTCTTGTTTATTGTTATTCAATGCAATGAATGCAGTTCTTAGACCGTTTGTCTGCTTTACGAAATCAGAAAGGAAATAAAACCACATTTTATGGCATAGCGTGCAGTATATACCCTTCTTTAAACAAATAGCATGTTTAATAATAAATAATTATTTTGTATTATTCTAATATTTTGTGAATGTTTTTGTTACTTTTGATGGTATTTTTTAAAAATCTATTAAAAAAACTATTTAAAATCATGTAAAGCACATTGGATCAACATGCTTGGTGGGCATGTTTTTTCATAATGATCGGACTATAATTTCACAGAATCGTGCCGCGTCTCTCTTTCTCTCATTTGTATGCGGCGGTAGATGGGAGGTGATATTTCATCTTCACTATGTCAGAGGGGAATGGTAACACTGGAGTCTCGTCCAAGAGGTCAGATGGTGATCGTGCATGTTGTGCAGACATGACCCCTGCTGCTCATCAAACCCATAACCTGCAGCTAACACACACACACACACACACACACACACACACACACACGCTTTTACTCATCACACACGGCTGAACCACAGATTTGAGCAGGTAAGGATTGATATCAGTGGCCAGTCTGTGGCTAATTTGTGTTTTTATGATAATGATCTCCTTCGGGCAAAGCAGATTCAATCAGAACGCAATTATATGCAGTTATAATTAATGAATGTATATTGGCAAACAGTTCAGATGTATTAGAGCCGCTGAGACTCGTACCACTCAATATGTTTGAACGTTATAAGCGAGGCCTGTAATTAAGATCCATTTCTATAGTGAATAATTTGTGTTCATTTGTACCGTACGTTTAGCTTTAAGTGAAATTTAATTATTCCAATAGGAAGACATCAGGTCCATTTCAAAACCTAGTGAGCAGTGGTATTTTAATATTTAGCTATTGTCTTAGTATTAATTTTGAATGAGCTATTTTCAGTTTTAGTAATTTTGTGTTTTTTAATAAATACATTCTTATGATTACGCATGCACAATACTTCATTTTTTTTAAGTTTAGTTTTTTCATAATATAATAAAAAGTACAGTTCTGTAGCTTTATATTTTTTGTCGAAATTAAGTTTTGTCGAAATGAATGTGATTCCCCTAATTATACACCAAAATAATCAAAATAGTTGATTTTAGTCCAAACCTTTTGAAATATACTTTGTAAATATATAAGGTTTAAAATCGATCAGTAGTTTGCTTGAAAATCAAAGAAAATACGTACGTTATAAGATCAGTTTTAGAATCGGACTTGTGCAGGAAATCACATGACTGAAAATAGCAAGTATAATACAGAGCTGTGCTGAGGTGCATTTCCTAAAACCATCGTTAGCTAACCATGAATGTTATTTCTGGTGAACTCTATTGGTAATGATGGAATTTGCGACCATAGTTGCTTTTGGGAAACGCACTCCTGGGACGGCAACTAATTTGTTCTCAAATGTTACTTTACAACCAGGCATTTTGACGCATCTAATTGGTTAAGCTCTCCCCTCACAGTTTGTGGCCCCGCCCACTCATACTTCCCACCTGAGGTTACTGTTATCGAGCCAGCCAATCGTTTCTCAATGTCTGTCTCCACAGGACTCCAGGAACATTGATAATGGGGCTTGAATCAATGAAATCTATTGGCTAGACACCTGCTGTCACATGGGCTTCAGATTGTGTCTGGCTGTCTAACTGCTTGAAACTGGATCCAGAATGCACCAGAAACATTTGCACGCTTTAGGCCCGTGTCGCTATAAGCGCTTTAGCTGCAGTTTACAAGCTCCGTGGTGTTCTGTGTCTTTAAACCCCTCCGTTGTCTTCATTCTCATTCAGGGCTCATCCGAGACCTCGGAGTTATGATTCCCACAACCCCTTTCCAGGCCAGATCAATCAATTCTCCATTACTGTAGTGATCAATTAGATCCCAGCTGGTGAATTATAAATGCAGGGCTAATGAAGAACAGGGTCATTAGGGGATAATATGGTCTAATGTTTTACATATGGGTCCTCTGTGGGGTCTAAGCCTGGAGTGACCGCTGTGACAATATGCCAGTTCAATGGTTTCACTTTAGTTTGAGATCTTAAAATCTTTTAGAAATGTATAATTAAAAGTGGAGAGTGGCTTGAATGAGGAATTGAGAAATTAGTTTTGTACTGAGATTTTTAACTTCTAATGGAGACTTTGGTGTAAATCTGAACAGATTTATCCTAAGAAGAAACTTCTCCATGTACTGTTTTAGAAAAACCATTGAGATATTAAAGCCATCTCATGTATGGCTTTTCGTTCTTAATAGTGGCTGCGTCTTGTTAGGTTTGAGAGATTGATCTGCTAAGTAACGAGTGGAGCAGATTCAATATTTCTCTATGAAGGCATTGGAGATCCACTGGATGCAAAACATTTTATTAGCATCTAATTATGTGTCATGATCACTTAATAGATCCAACTTAACAGAGATAAATTGTCAACGCAAAGGTCCATGGGATATTGACTGAATTATATATTCTGTGTGATTTCAGATTTTCTCTACAGCCTGTGCAGTTCTGTCATGACTTGAAGCTTGATTGACTTTTTGTAATCGCTTTTAATAGACTGTGATTTGTTGGCGCATGAAGTACCACCACTGAATTTATATTATGTTTTACTCAATTAGCGGGATTGCAATCTGAATTAAATGTCACAAGAATGTAAATTAGTACGATTAAAAAGGGTCTGTATAGAAGGCGTTTTTCTGTTTTCCACATTAAAATACAGTTTTTATTTTTATAATCAGTCTAAAAGTACTATGACTCAGTTATTGGTTGAAAAAAATGAGAATCATTTGAATCATGATGAAATAATTATGCATTTCATGACTCTTTCTGCAGGTTGCATCATACTGGCAAAAGTATACTGTATAAGTCATTTGATTCATCCACTTAATTAGTTCAAAAAGTGTTTTAATTTAATGACAAATAAAGTGACTGACTAATTCAACTGACTCTAAGACATTCAGCTTTGAGTAAAAAAAAAATCAGGAACAAGTTTGGTGACTGAGTTTTTGAAGTATTTATTCAAATTTTATGCTCAGTAAAAAACGTTTTCAGAAATTTGACAACAAAATGATTTATTTTGGAATTAATCAAGTGAATAAAATTAATATATGTTATGAGTTGTGAGTCATTAAATAAACCATTAAACTGGTTTGTTCAGTTTCTTTCTGGGATGAATCAAGTGATTATCTTTGACTAAGTGACTCTTTCAGTTTGTTCAGAAACACTGATTCATTCAAAAACGAATCAAATGACTGTCTATTTGAATGATACTCAGCTCATTAGAAGTGAGGTCTGTTCATGAACTGTGTTCTGATTGACATGGTCTCTACCATAGACTGTAAAAAAGATGGACGACGGACCTTCATTCACTTCCATTTTAAAAAAAGTTAAGCCACCATTTTCCCAATAGGGCATGGCCATATTGCACTAATTTTGGACTAGAGTCTGTGCAATAGTGAGCTCGGGACCCGAGTCTGCACAGTAGAGAGCAAAGTGGAGCCGCGTCCCGCTTACACTCCCGCAGAGTCAATCGCAAACACACACTCCTGACCCTTTTAAAATGAGCCTGAATGGTCAAATTGTTCTCTGCTGATTGCCTTATAAGAGGCTTGTGTTAAAATAGGCTAAATACAACTCCAATCTCTTCCTAAAGATCCCAAAAAAGTCTGTCAGCACCTCATTTCGCTCCGAGAAGCTGTCAGTCTCAGTTGTCAGTTATGACGTCACTCTCCCATTTTTATAGCATCAAATAACTAACTCAAACCAAACTTATTTAAAAATCAAACACCCTAACTTACATCAGCATGATAAAATCTACATCAAATGACAAAAACTATGTCTGAAAAACCAAATACTTGAAGTGAAATCAAATTATTTAATGTGTTTCACGTCTCATTAGATTACATGGAGAGGATAGGGTTTATGACCCATACTGGGAACAGCCACCTGGGGGCAATCGGAACCCTATGGCTTCACTTTTGAGGAAATAAATGTAATTTCATGTCTCGCACACTTCAATGCTCTTTGAATGGAACATATTTGTTCACTTTGAACTGGAGTCATGGCGGAATATCCTGTGATGTCCACTTCACAGTGCACTTATGTTCGAATAGAACAAACATCTGAAGCGATAAGAGAAACATACAAAATGAGCAGAGCATGGGGCACAAGGACTGTGATTGAGAACCACTGCACTAGGAGCATACATTCAGGCTGAAGCTGCATTTGACAGTTAAGAGGCGACAGCTTTCCTGCAAGTATATATGTGTGGTTTTAGCGCGAAAAGCGGACATAGCCCCAGCATTTGAGAGCAGAGCATGCCACCCATTTTTTCAAGATTTTGATCACTTATTTGAGTTACTTGCCGGATTTCATCATTCAAATTTGTGATTAATAATACATTTTTCTGTGGTGTGACAAACTCAGAACACATATTAAATATTGCCTTTACAGGTACTTTAATAAAAAAGTTATTAATTGGTTCAGTATGAGTGAGACATTGAGTCATTCATTCAAATGATTTGTTCAAACACACTGGTTCATTCAGGGGCAAGTGACTGTCTTTTATAAATTATTCATTTATTTTGTTCAGCTGATTTGTTAAAACATTAGTCATTATGAGTCACTCCTTGAATCAGTCATTCAAATATGTTCAAAAACCAGCTCATTCAGGAATTAATCAAAATGAAGAGTTTAGCGCATAACATTAAGATATTTCAGCCACTGAAATAGTTTTTTTTCTCAGCTGAAATCATCAATCCCTCTATTTTTTTAATAATCTATAATAAAGAACTATTTTCAACATTTAGTTTAGTAACTGTATAGTGCTAATCAAGAAAAAAAGCGTCACATTTACACCTATTTTCTTCAGGCCGCCCATCACGCTTGTGGTAGGAGGTGATTCGTAGGCTGATGGTTCACATATTTCTGGCACACCAACAAACAATATAAAGCGTACATCTGCCATCACCAGATGCCACCTGTATCAGGCCCTGATACGATCCATATGGTCAGACCGATTTTTCCTAGATGATTTTCCCCAGTGGGAAGGAGATAAACCCAGTCTACGCTCGCCTTTTAAATGTTGCCAGATCCCTCCCGTGTTACTTACAACTCTCTGACATTTTTAAATACAGCAAAAAACAGCCGATTCAAAGACAAATTCGATCTTAGGAATCAGATTAAAGCCATAAATAACGACTTCAGTTCCCGCTGGCCCTCGAAACTCTTGGTTTTTCAATGAAAACGAAGAGGGTTTGAGAATATGAAATGATCGTGAGCAGCTTATCCCTTAAATAATCAATTATGAACGCTTTGGAGAAGATCAGAAGCGCTTGCCCGGCTTTTCAGAGACAGGAAGTGTGCGCTTCAAATAAGGAAGCTGATGTGTGTGCCAGGAACTTATCATCATTGCTTTGAGGAGAGAGAGGGAGAGATAGAAAGAGAGGGGAAGTCGGGAGAGAGCTATGCAGAACATCCCTTGCATGATAAACAGTAATAATCTTCACCATCCAAACCCAAAATCTTTTAGAAAACTCCAGGTCTCCTCTGATGAGACGCTCACGTCCTGGTCTGACGGTCAGAGGTGTTTTTGTTTTCCATTCGAGAAGATGATTATCCAGCGTTATCCGTTAGTCTGGACAATATTTGCATCTATTAGTGATGTGCAAAAGCGATTAGTCAGTGGGTTGTCTTCATGATTAGACAGTGACACATCAGCTGATTTCTGAAGTCTGGAAAACTCTTGACATTTATTGTTCACGCTGAAGTGATGCTTTGAGGGAAGTGCTTCCAAGTGAATGGTTTTGACATTGTCTTGAGGATTTTGCAAATGTTGTTTTAAAAGTGACTTTGTAAGGGTGGATTTTACTACAATATATTCTTTGAATTTGACATTTCTTTCAAAGATTTGCTTTTGATAGATTTTTTTTACATATATAAAAAAAAAAAAAAAAAAAAAAAAAAAATATATATATATATATATGTATATGTATATATGTGTATATATATGTTATTCACTAATTGTTACTTTTATTGTTATTTAATATTATTACACCTTAATTATTTATATTTAAATTACTGCTGGGCAATGATTAATTACAATTAATCACATCCAAAATAAGTTTCTGTTTATATAATATTTGTGTGTGTACTATGTGTATTTATTATGTATATATAAAGCCACACACATACACTATATATATTTTAAATATTTATATGTATATATTTATATTCATTGTTTATATTATGTATAGGTATATTTAATATATTCTCAAAATGTTTCATAAATATATATGCATATGTGTGTATTTGTATATACGATTCACTTGTTTTCTCGATGCATCGATTACAAACCCTGACGATTCATATGCATCGATCTTGAAACATGATTTTTGAATCGTGAATCACCGATCTTGGACAGTAATCGATTAAAAATGCTAAGAATTGAATGAATCGCGATTTCTATAGCGATTCAATGCTTTCAAAATGTATACACATTAAATTACTACACGCACGAATTAATGGAGACCTTGAAGAGTGTTCGTGAATCGTGCCTCTTATCTGTCCTTCACGCGCTCCACTGTTTACCGCCTGATACTGTCACAGGATTGCGCTCGTGCTCCGTTCATCTCTGAAGCAGCTGACGTGTGATCTATAGGACTCGTGGCCAGTAATGCTAACTTTTCTGTAGTTTGTCAATGGCTCTCTGCATCTTACCGACGGAGTTACCGGAGCCGTCGACAGCTGTATTTATTGCATGGACGGAGCAGAAATGTAAGTGTCTAAATCATACGCACAGATCCATTGAATGATAAATGTTTTTAAACAATGCGGATGAACCGAATCTGAAATTATGGCTACGCCCCTGGTGTGACAAAATGTTAGCTTATACATAATACTCTTTGAGCTCTTTTTTAAAAACTTTTACATTTTTACGTATGCCATGTCGCATCATTAAACTAGCATTTAACAATGGACAAAAGTTTTTTTTTTTTTTTTCTAACCTATGGTTCTCTAACCATAAATGCTACTGTAATTTGCCCCTGACTAAGCATTTAAAGAATTTAGTAGAAGCATTTAAATAATCCCGTGAATGCACTTAAAGAATGCAGAATCGAATCGTTATAATCTTATCGTTATAATCGAATTTAATTGTGAATCGAATCGAATTGAATCGTTCTAAATTTGCAAAAATCGTTCTTGAATCGAATTGAAAACCTATGAATCGTAATCGAATCGAATCGCTGCCTTGCCAAAGATTCACAGCCCTAATAATGAATATACACACTACACACACACACACACACACACACACACACACACACACACACACACACACACACACACACACACACATAATAAACACAAAACTTTTATTTTGGATGTGAATAATCATTGCCCAGCACTAATATAAATTACAATTATTGAATATAATTTACTATTATTAATGATGATAATTAATATTATAATGTATTTATGTAATTTGTTAAAGTAAACATGCTTTTAGTTAGAACATACTTTTAAAAAATTGGTGTGTAATCTCTTATTTTTATAGTTTCTTAATTTTATTACTGCAGTTACAGTAGTTTTTAAATGTAATAATTTCATTCAGCAAGGGTGCAATAAATTGATAAAAACGGACAAGACAGACATTTTAAAATGTTCTTTCAAACTTTCTATTTTGAACTTTTGATTTCCACAAACCTATGAAGCATCACAACTGTTTCAATAATAATAATAATAATAATAAATGTATTTTGAGCAGCAAACCAGCATATTAGAATGATTTCAGAAGGATCATGTGACTATCCAAATTGATCTTTATTTCTATTTAATTCTTTAAAAACCTCATCTAGTGATCTTTCTCTTAAGTGTTTTATCGTTTATCATCTTCTTTAAGTCAGTGATATAATCTCAAGTTGTTCAGTTCTGCACAGATTCATGAAGAGTCTGGCTTTGCTCCTAATGATGGTGATAGTTTGTTCTCTCAGTTTGTTTGGCTCGCATCTCTATTTTTCCTGTCCTCCGATCTAAAACACTCATGTCTTTCAGTCGTTTCCTCTTGTTCTCAAAGCAAACTTTACGCGTCGCACTCGGTGGGTGGTTTGAATAACCTTTGCTCAAGTACTCTGTGCCAGAACGGTTTTTGGCAACCGTGAAAAGACATCTCAAGGCTGTACATTTAGCGTGCAACACCTTTATTGTGTTTTCTCTCAAAGTCTGTGAACAACAGTCTCCTCGTTATATTTCTGAAATATTAAACTAATGGAGCAGAATTAAATGTATTGAATTCAGCCTTGAACATGTCACAGAGGGCAAAGGCTGTAATGTTGTGTCGGTTTGGTCAGTGGATGCAGTGCTTGAAACACTTTCATGATTCTGCCGGATGATTCTGTATGATACGTTCACATCCACAGTGGTATTCTCACATTTCTCTCGGCTACAGGCCGCTGCTTGTGCTGGATACAGTGTGGTGGTTCTGGCTGACAGTGCTGCTAATAGATCGCCCCCCATCCGTCCTGCACACCTTGATCCAGTGGTGTGACCCCGGACCGCCTGCAGCGCTCAGGCCGCCGCTAGAGATTTCTGAATTCAGTCTGAGGAAACGGTGCTCGCTCATCCAGAACCGCACGACCACTGCTGACAGAATATGACTGACGTCAGGCAGGATTTGATTCAGTCTCGACTTGTACTCAACTACATTACACACCGCTGTAGAACTGAAGTTTACAGGCTGAAAACACTTGGGTTAGCAGCGGAAACAAATATAAATGTAGTAAATTCGTTCCCTGATATCTTTGTATCAAATCACATTTATCAATATATGAATTGCATAAGTTTTATTTTATAGATTTGTTTTTACACTTTACAGTTTCAAAGAACAATTCCATGCTTATTAAATATTCAATAACACATATTTAATAAGTATATTGGAACATTTTGAGCACAACAAAAAATATTTGTATTTAAATATAATGTTTATCTACTTACCCCCATTGCATCTAATATATAAGTGATTTTGCAGATAAGCAGATTTGTATTTAACAAAATAAATGAAGTCACTATATTTATATAATATACATATGTATATTTTATATCTGCTATAGACATTTTTATTATGTTTTTTACTCTTATAATATTTAAGATTGTTTTCAAATTCAGTTTCCTGTGTCTATTTTTTAGCTTTTTTCCACTGTTCTGTCAAAAAAGCGCACAAAAAAATCTAAAGCAGAAGAGAGGCGCTAGCTAACTCGTCTGAGAGTCAGCTCAGTAGGTAGTGTCAGTATGACAGTGCAGCTCTGCAGCCTTGTTAGAACTCAAATCCACCACTAGCGCTCCACATTAGCTCTTTACTCCATGCACCTGCAGTTAAAAGCGCTTGGAGCTTTACTCTCGTGGATCGCTGAAGCGGCTCCGCTCCGAACAGACACCAGGCTACTAATTAGGGCCCGAACATAGTTGCCATAGCACCTCGTTGCCATGGAGGCACGGAGGGATGGCTCTGTAATGACAGTGCTTTCTGATGTAGGGCTCCGTGATGCAATGGAAATATCAAAATGGATCTGAACCAAACAGCCGCTTAAAAGCTGCGTGCCACCCGATAAAAGAAACGGCTGCTAATTGGCTCTTGAGGCGGACACTAGAGGCAGTTATTAAGCTCATGCAGTCGCCTTTTGAAGCTCTGGATCTGCTTTGTCCCGCAGGATGGGGAAGCCTGGCAAATAGTGCTTTCTGCTTTCCTGTATCAACTTCTACTTTTGTTTTTGTTGTTATTAAAGTTATTGCAATTCTGAAGTACAACTTCATTAGCGGTTGGACCGCAAATTCATTTGCATGCATTATTTTTTTGTGAATTTTGCTGAACAGTGAATTTGGGCTATTAGACAACCCCCCCAACCCCCCCCCCCCCCCCACACACACACACACAATAAGTCATCGCAATGGCAATAAGTGTCCCAATTTACCTTAATGCACTCTACTATTTTTTGCATCATATTGTATTTTCACTTTTAGCTATATTTGACATCAAAGTTGTAGCAAAACATTGTTTCTTAAGTGCGAGACTTAACATGATAACACTATAGATTTTACATGATAACATCATTAATCATTAATCATTTTTTTTTGCTTTGCAAGTTCAGAAAATAAACACTTTTTACTTACTCAGCGCTGTACATTTTATTTGATTCAACTTAATCTACTTAGGAAGTTCATAAATTTTGTATTGTATTATTTTATTATTATTATTATTATTATAGCTTATAGGTGGGTCGTATAATGTGTTCTTTTTTTACTATCGCAAGTTAAATAGTTTTAGTAATGTTTATAATTTTAGTACTCTGTATAGGAAATTAATAAGGTGTATTTTATATATATTTTTTTATTGTTTTTATTTATTTACTTATTATTATTTATTTATTTTGTTTTATTTTATTTTACAAAAACAATTTATTTATTTATATTTACTTAGTTGTCAGCATTGTCTTTTGTGTTTCTCTTTTGCCCCATGATCCCTCCACATAATCCCGGTCCTGTTATGCTACTCAATCTAGTGCTTGAGACCTGAAACAAATGACAGTGGCCTTAAACAAATGATCCCCGCATCATTGCATCTCTGATGCCTGTCACCCACTCCACTAGTGGTAAAATTGCTTTTCTGCTTGACTAATTTAAATAAATGAGATGCGTTACATCCATACATTAAGTGTCACACTTCCAATAAACAACATAAATAGCCAAAGACTAAAAGCTAATCACCTGAAGCTTTTATTTTAAAACATACAATTTATTTGTTTTATGGTAACCATCAAATTGAAACTTCTTGTAAATGTAGTTTCTCAATTGTTTCATTGAAAACGTTGCATTATGGCAACAAAAGTCGCAAACCAGTATTTTGTCGTACATGACCTGAGTTATACAGCTAACATGGTTCTAACTTGTTCTCCTCCAGTCCACACTCTTTTGTCCTCTCAGAAGTCACATTTCTGGCTAATCAAATTAATGTTTGTAGTGATAAAGTGTCTTTTATTCAACCTCCTCTACTTTTCGACTCTCTCACCCCATGAAGCTTAGCGTCTGCATCTTTTCGGCTTTCTTCTGCTCTTATCTCTGCTCTCCACGGATATTTGTGAGCACAGAGCGAGAACATAAATGTAAAGGCCCCAGAAATCACTTAAGCGCATGCTTTCATACCAGCCGCTCTTAATTTGGGGACACGGTTTGCAGGTCCTGGAGTCACATAAATGACTTTATTTACCGTCTGCACAATTGTGGGCGACAGAAATGAAAGCGTAATATGCAGGGCCGGAGGAAAAACGCTGACTCGCTGCTAACCCAGGACTGAAGCTCCATTTTCTGCTATCTCTCTAGGTTTCTAGGTTTACTAGCCTGTGAGGGTAAATAGCCTTTTTAGTCTGTTCAGTTCAGGCTAAATTAGCAATTTCAGAGCGGCTAATAAGTTGTTTCGTGTGTTCTCATCCCTGAAGTGCTCCGTTGTGAACACATGGTGTTTGTAGAGCGAAGCAAAACATTTGTTTTTATTAGCAGGGGGAAAATGTCCAGATGCCTGCACCAAACAATACTTCACTTTTTCTTGTTTTTCTTTTTAATTAAAACTACTGTGTAGTGCAGTAAAACTCGTAGACTGTGTATGCATATCTTTAACTCATGAACAACCAGAAAGTAGTGAAACAGATTAAAGATGTAAATGAGCATTTCTAACACTGATTTCACAGTGTGTTGTTTATAGTAATGCATATTTCAATATAATTATGTAAGCTTATCCACCAAAAAAACAAAACAATAGTAACTTTTCTAAATTTTCTTTTTAATAATAATAATAATAATAATAATAATAATAAACTAATAAACTTTGTGTATTTTTAATTCCTAAACAGCCAGACAATAATTGACCTTATTTGTTGTAACCTGGTGTTTGTTACACTGTTTTCGAAAAGTAAACACAGTTTTATTTATAATTAAATTTAATAGTGTAAAATACGTCATAAATTATTGTTGTACAAAGTAATAGATAAATAAATAAATACAACCCGAATTCCGGAAAAGTTGGGACGTTTTTTAAATTTTAATAAAATGAAAACTAAAGGAATTTCAAATCACATGAGCCAATATTTTATTCACAATAGAACATAGATAACGTAGCAAATGTTTAAACTGAGAAATTTTACACTTTTATCCACTTAATTAGCTCATTTAAAATTTAATGCCTGCTACAGGTCTCAAAAAAGTTGGCACGGGGGCAACAAATGGCTAAAAAAGCAAGCAGTTTTGAAAAGATTCAGCTGGGAGAACATCTAGTGATTAATTAAGTTAATTGATATCAGGTCTGTAACATGATTAGCTATAAAAGCTTTGTCTTAGAGAAGCAGAGTCTCTCAGAAGTAAAGATGGGCAGAGGCTCTCCAATCTGTGAAAGACTGCGTAAAAAATTGTGGAAAACTTTAAAAACAATGTTCCTCAACGTCAAATTGCAAAGGCTTTGCAAATCTCATCATCTACAGTGCATAACATCATCACAAGATTCAGAGAAACTGGAGAAATCTCTGTGCGTAAGGGACAAGGCCGGAGACCTTTATTGGATGCCCGTGGTCTTCGGGCTCTCAGACGACACTGCATCACTCATCGGCATGATTGTGTCAATGACATTACTAAATGGGCCCAGGAATACTTTCAGAAACCACTGTCGGTAAACACAATCCGCCGTGCCATCAGCAGATGCCAACTAAAGCTCTATCATGCAAAAAGGAAGCCATATGTGAACATGGTCCAGAAGCGCCGTCGTGTCCTGTGGGCCAAGGCTCATTTAAAATGGACTATTTCAAAGTGGAATAGTGTTTTATGGTCAGACGAGTCCAAATTTGACATTCTTGTTGGAAATCACGGACGCCGTGTCCTCCGGGCTAAAGAGGAGGGAGACCTTCCAGCATGTTATCAGCGTTCAGTTCAAAAGCCAGCATCTCTGATGGTATGGGGTGCATAAGTGCATACGGTATGGGCAGCTTGCATGTTTTGGAAGGCTCTGTGAATGCTGAAAGGTATATAAAGGTTTTAGAGCAACATATGCTTCCCTCCAAACAACGTCTATTTCAGGGAAGGCCTTGTTTATTTCAGCAGGACAATGCAAAACCACATACTGCAGCTATAACAACAGCATGGCTTCGTCGTAGAAGAGTCCGGGTGCTAACCTGGCCTGCCTGCAGTCCAGATCTTTCACCTATAGAGAACATTTGGCGCATCATTAAACGAAAAATACGTCAAAGACGACCACGAACTCTTCAGCAGCTGGAAATCTATATAAGGCAAGAAAGGGACCAAATTCCAACAGCAAAACTCCAGCAACTCATAGCCTCAATGCCCAGACGTCTTCAAACTGTTTTGAAAAGAAAAGGAGATGCTACACCATGGTAAACATGCCCCGTCCCAACTATTTTGAGACCTGTAGCAGAAATCAAAATTGAAATGAGCTCATTTTGTGCATAAAATTGTAAACTTTCTCAGTTTAAACATTTGCTATGTTATCTATGTTCTATTGTGAATAAAATATTGGCTCATGTGATTTGAAAGTCTTTTAGTTTTCATTTTATTAAAATTTAAAAAACGTCCCAACTTTTCCGGAATTCGGGTTGTAAATAGATAAATTAATAAATTAATAAATAAATCATTTTTTGATAATCGTGTAAAAGTGTTTACATCACTGTAATATTTCCAGCTTAAATTTAATATAATACAAACATAATCATAAATAAAGATATAGTTTAATATAATTGTGTATATATATATTATAGTTTACATTATATTTATATAAAATTAGTTTATACATTTTAGTCTGTTGTATTATTTTAAGCTGAAAATAATTCTAAATATATTAAATATATTTTTTACTTTAACCATATATTATATTCTATACTAAATATTTTGTAGTGAATTGTATGATAGTAATAATAATAATGCAAAATTATTATTATTATTATTTATTAATTTATTATAACATATTCGAGTTAATACATCATTGTAGTATGTTGTACTGAATAAAATTTAGGCTAAAAGAATACTTGCATTTGGACATTTTGTTTTCTGCTTTAAAAAGGCAATAATGTTCAATCTAATCTAAATGTTGCTTGATTTAGAGAGTGATGATTTAGTCATAGCTGACATATATTTAGTTGAACAGCTGTGCTTTAAAAGTTTTAATCAAATCTATTAGTCATTGATGTCAGTCAGTTTGATTTCTCATCATTTTATCTAAATAAAACACGACTGAACATGGCTTTTATTCATAACTCCTAGATGTTGTACCGAACATCCCCTGTGTGTTTGCGATGGATGCCGGATATTTGATCTTTCGGTGCTCTCAGCAGCTCTGCGAGAGGAGGACGAGTGTTGACTCTCCACAGCGGGTGCAGTCGACGTCATTTGCATTTCAGCCGGAAACGAACATGTGAAATTGGTCGCGGGCGGCCGTCTCACGGTGAGGGACTGACTACTCAACCGTAGCCAAGGACGAAGCTCTGAGTCTATTGAGGGAAGCTTGCGGCTGTTTGTTCAGTAAATATGCGGCTTCTTGTTTAAAACCATACAAAGGTTTTAAACCCTGTCAGTTCATCCTCATTCTATAAAGAGCTGCTTTTAAAGGTGAAGGACGCTGCTGGTAAAACTCTCAAAGAAAAAGGATTTGTGCTGCTCCAGAGTATTGGTAATTCAAACATATTACTTTAAAAAAAACTGAAACGGGGTTAGAGGTTTGATTAGCAATGAAACCAGAAAAAATACAGGGTGTATTTTATGTTTTAAAGGGTAAAATTGACAAAAAAAACATTCACAAACATGTCTGGGTCATATAAAATATATATTCTAAGGCTTTTATGGTTTATTTTTCATAATTAAGCACATTTGTCCTTCAAATTCTCATTACTGCAATGCAAGAAATCATATAATGTATTTAAATGGTAAAGAAACACATGTTGAGTGGAGCTTGGACCAATGAAATGTCACTGTGGGTGGAGCTAACTTGAGTGACATGCCATAAATGATTCAAAATATGGCCAAAACATCCAGTTTCCGATCTACAGGGAACGTCTCTATTTCGTCTCGCCTCAAAGCAATCTGCATTGATATCCTTCATCCGTGACTGTTGATTTGCACTCTGACCTCAGCAGAGCAGAATAAGAACCCAGACTGCATATAAGACGAGACGAAATGATGCCAAGACACATATTTAGTCAATTTCACCAACACGCCTGTGTTTTTACACACAGTATATCAAACAATCAGAGTCATGGCCTTTCAAGACCTTTATCTGCAGTAGCAATAATGGAAACGCGTCATGGACTCATTTGAAGATCATGAATATATTTGCATATGACATTCAGATCATCAGAATCAGTCATGATCATGATCATGATCAGAATCAGTCAGTCATGATCATTTGGAGGAGTCAGAATCCAGCTGCATATATCGAACGTGGCTAATAAATCCAACAACGATCTGATAAATGAACCTCCATAGTTGAGGAATATACATTGATTTGATATTATGCGAACGTTGATGTCAGAGTGAATACTTGGATTTATAGATTAAATATGCACGTCATGCAGCCGTTTAGAGTTTTTATGGGGCAGGATGACGGGTTGCATGACAAGCATAAAGATGGAAATGAGGCCTATTTGAATGGACAGGCAAGGGCACATTGATGACAGATCTGTGTTCTCTGGCACAGGTTTTCTTCAGGTTTTTCAAATCAAATTGAAGTCTTTTAAAGACCATTTTAAAGGGAATGTTCAATCAAAAACTGAAAATGAACGGTTAATTTACTGACCTTGAGGCAGAAAAAGATGTAGGGGACTTTTATTTCTTTAGTAGAAAAGTTAGGAAGCTGAAAGTGTGGTTCTTGTTTATTCATAAAATGCAAGTCCGTCACTTTTAGAGTCAAAAACGGCATATAAGGCAAAGCAAAATTAACAAAATTAATTAATGTGACATCTGACGATATATTGCGTTCTTATGAAGTGAAACAATCAGTCTGTGCAAGAAACTGAACATTGTTTACAACATTATTACCTGTAATCCAGAGCCTCAGCCAAACGGTGAGAAGTTTATGAATTAATCGTTTTTTTGAACCGGTTCTTTTTGGTGAACTAGTTGAATCTGTTCACTAAATTGAACTGAACTGTGTGAAACAGTTCATGGCTCAAACAGCACAGATCTACAAGTTACTCAATGAAAACTCTTGGATGCCTGACAAAACTTTTGGAAGCCTGACAGTCCCTCTGACTCAAAAGGAGCCAAAATACCGGCCTATATGATCCTATGATAAACAAACTCATCCAGCGCTCCAGTTCCTCAAACAGTCACTGAACTGAGAAAACCGTTCGAACTCAGATCAACTCTGATGAGCCGCTGGTATGCACATACTGTATATGAACGGGCCAAATAAAAGTTTTTATGGTTCTTGCAAAAAGTTGAGCTGATGAAAACGAAAATAGTTGATAGTAGAAGATAGTTTATTCGCTTAATATGCTTCAGACGTGTAAAACTGCCAAGTTTCATATCATTATTGGGTACTTTGATAATGCAGTTGTGTATACAGTATGTTACATCATTGCATGATTACGCAAATTAACTGGTGAATCGGACCATTTGAACCAGTTCATTGAAACAAAATGACTGAAAGAACCAGTTTGCGTAAAATAATTAGATTACCATGTTTGCCTGAAGCTCTGGACTACAGGTAATAATCTTTAAATAATGTTCAGTTTCCTGCACAGATCAATCATTTCACTTCATAAGACCTCTATATCAATTTATAGGAGCAATGGGTATTAATTTTGTCTTGCCTATATATGCTTTTTTGACTTTAAGTGCTGGAAGTTTGCAACCATCAAAAATGAACATCATATAAATGAAAACTGTCTAATGTTACTGAGTGAAATCTCAATCCAGGAAGTGGCAATGGACACCCCAAGCTTTGGGGGTATGGATGCTATCTACTGCATCTTTGCTTTGATTATCATACTGAATATGATCCACTATAACACCATTCTCCTATTTAATACTGTAAAGTGCTTTACACAATCTATTTTTAAAAGCACTATATAAATAAAGGTTACTTGACTAGTACAGTATTTGATAAAAACACTGTTTTCTCAGCGTTTTACTCAGAATTTTGCTTTTTTTTTATAAAAACTTATCTACATTCAAGTGTTGATTGAAAATTACTTTTGAATCTAGAATTAAACACATTTTATTGTTTAAGGTTACGAGACTTTCTTTATTTTGATGTATTGCATGTTCAGATATTCATACTACAAAATATTCCAGGTGCCATGAAATTTTTGTGTAAATCATCAAAAATACTGGCGCTGGCTGGCTGGCTTTTTTTCAAAATGCTGGCAGGGAAAGCATTTAAAAGACGTTCATTATACTATTTAAGGCTAATTGAAGACTTTAAGAAGCAGAAACCCTGCGGACAAGACTTGCATTTTAAGATTAACACTGAGGTGTACCTTGTGTTCCTCCTCAGGTTCGTTACTCATTGTTCCTCAAAAGTAAGTTGTAATGTCAACAAGAATTTGCAAGCCTTATGTGTTGCGTGAAACTGAACCAAACCATTTCTTCCCCCATCTCAATCCGAAAATATCACAGAGAGCAGATCCAGGCTGTTCCTGCGGCACTCTGACTCGCTCCTGAGGCGTCGTACTTTTGTAAACACAGATAAAGTGAGCTCGCCACAATCCCTCTGCATCAGAAGCGCTAACACCTCCCATGGGACACATTCACTGCAGGACATGCTTTAGATCTGCTCTCAGAGAGGCTATATTCCAGCACGGAGCATCCGAGAGATGATGAGCAGACTCTTGTTGTCATAACTGACAATTACATTTGTGCTTACAGCAGAAACGTATGCTAAAAACACAGCTGAAGTAACGTTAACTAATGTGCTCAGCAAGATTCTCGACAAACTCATCATTCGGCCATGACAGTAGTGTTTTCTAAAATTGGAAAAATATCCATGCATGCATGTGTGTGTGTATGTATGTATATATAGTGCATAATAAAATAAAACTGTTTATTTGCATAAAATATTCTGATTCTAGAGTAATACAGATACAAAAACTGACTCTGCACTGCTTCTCCCTTAAATTAACTATCGTCTCCATTTCCACCCCTTTTGTTTCTTAAAAAAAAATTCCCGCCAACAATACAGATTTCTCACTTCTGAGATTAGCTCGTACCGAAATAAACCTGTCAGACCATCATCATCTGCTTTCCATAGATAAACAAATACACATATTGTCATTAGACGTGGTGTCGGAACGATATGTGAGAAACCAACGAGAAGTAGAAGTCATTTTATTTGAGAGCGTGGGTCTGTGCCGCCCACTCTCTCGCAGTGATTTGTAACCTCACCGAGGAACATCTATTGTGACTGTCAGGCCAACTTTAATACAGCATTACTTTCCTATATTAGAAAAACTCTCGCGCACACACACATGTCAGAGCTACTGCTGCTCTGGTTCAAGCATGAAATATACAACCTATCAGCCATTCAGCCGTCTGTAGAGAAACCGACAACAGAGCACAGATAACCAGATAAACTTGCTATTTTATAACCAAGATGGAATTATGAAAGAAAAACTGTTTAAATTGTGAGCTTGTGAATTGTATTTGAAGAGAAAAGGGCACCATGACAATTTTTTATCAACATTACTTTTATATTGTTACATAAAAATGAAGGTAGCACAAAATGTGGTCCAAATAGTTTTTTTTTTTGATTAATCAGTTGAAATGATTGGTGATTTATCAAGCACAGGAGTCTTTGATCAGAATCAAGGTCTGAATCAGCCACTAATTCACTAAACTGATGGGGAAGGTTTGCAATTAAGCACTGCTGTTGTTGGATGGATATCGCAGGGATCTGAGGGTTTAACTGGCTGAGGTTATAAAAATGTTCTGTGCATGTCATGACTGTAAATGCAGTGAAGGCATAAAGGCCTGAAGTGAAACGTGAGAGTAGTGCGACTGAAACAGCCTGACTGAGTGCAGTAACGGCGAACTGACCCGTGATAAACGGCCTGCAGTTTGTTTGGGCTAACTTCATTTAGTAGCTCCCCAAGGAAATTAGAATGCTGTTTTGTTTTTCTATTTATACCAGGTGAAAAATTATTTAGACAAACTACTGTAGCGGTTGAGATGCTGCAGGACACAACAAGATGCTAACTAAGATGAAACGAGATTAAATCTTGTTTACATTTTGTCTTATGATTTTGGGATTGCTTAACGTTATGGAATTAATGTCTTTAACTTCAGACAAAGGCCAACTTTAATCCAGGTTTATGTGACATTTGTAGTTTTTCACTTGGAATGGTGGTTAGCTTCACTTAGCATTAAGCCATTGTAATGTTTGGTTGTACTTCTGAGAGTAAATGTTGTTTGGTTTTGGTTTTTTATTGTATTTTTATTATTGTTATTATTATTTATTTGTGTGTTTCCATTTCTGTATGATACATTTTTATTTATTTGTTATAATTCATATTTACATTTAATTCATATAATTCATTTTCACATTTTTGCAATTATTCAATGTCATTTAAACCTTATTTATTTAGACTGTTTTCTTTATTTTATGAGCATTGATGAATTTTCCCTATTTGTTTATAATCCAAAAAAAGTATGTACATGTAAGCATTTAAAGTCCATGGTAAAATCACTGTAACACAATATATATATATATACGTTTTACAATTATTAAGTTATTAACCAGCATTCTAACTGACAAACCTGGGTTAAAGTTGACCTTAAGCTAATTTAAAAAAAAATTTGTTAATTCAGAGTTTTGTATAATGTGGCAGCCCAAATGTCATTTTTTCATGCTTATTTACTTCCAATGCCTCCAGTCCTTTTTTAAAAATTCTGTCAGTGTTCCTTTTTCCCTTCATCTCTTCAAGCCCTGCCAAATGACACAGCGATAAAAGTTTGACGGCGTAATAAAAGGCCATCAAAAGTGAGGCCAGAAGCGGAGAAGTTGTGCGGTCTCGCATCCAAATCACGTTTTTAATGCTCAATGGCAAAAGACATTTAAAAGCTGTAAATGTCAAATTAGTGATGATGGAAAACGCCCCACATTGGGCGCCATATCCTTGTGAAATTTACCCCAAAACACCTGAACCAGTCATATATATTTGACTTTGATGTTGACTAGTCTCATCTACAGTTCACCCATTTTTAGCAGATGAGTTAGTGGGAATATTACTGTCTTGTTTCTAGCAGTGATGGGACGTGGTTATTAAAAGCCTCCAGACCAGGGTTTCATTAATATACAGCCAGCTGCTGAAGATATCGAGTGAAAGAACGATCTAGCCAGCATCATGCACCCAATACCCGAGTCGATAGCACATCCTGAAAGCACTCGCGGGACACATGACTCCTTCCTTGTGGCAGACGCGCTATGGTAGGCAATTAAACACCTTGGATAGTGCTGGCAAAACAAGAGCATTTCCAATGAATGTAGCTGTTAATGATCGGCCACGTGAGGAGTCGACTGCGGTTACACTATGAGAGCCACCCGCACCGATCTACCATGACACATTTGATTATTGATTGGGGATGGCTAGAGGAATCATGGTATCCCTCTTTAAGAATGAATGACTTAATGGCCGCTCTGCAAATCCACTGCTTACGGTGCTGTTTCTGTTAGATTGCTCTCCGCTCCTTGTCTTGTGGCTAAATATAATATTATCGAAACCTCAGCCTTAGGGATTAGCCATTCACCTGCTGAAGCTTCACTGACATTAGAGTTTGTGAATAATTAGTGATGGAGGGCGTTTTCTCTTTTGCATGTAGATTAAAACATTTTCTTTTCCCTTGGTTGTGTTGGATCACTGGCTTTAGTTTTAGTTAAATGTCCTTGTTAGTTTTAATCATATTTAGTCAACCTTATCTTATTTAGTTTCAGTAAAATTTTTGTCAACTAAGACACTCAAAATATCTGGTCTAGTTTTCGTTGAAGAAAACTTGTGGTTTTAGCAATAAGATTATTATTAATTAACCATGCAGCAGTATTAATTTTGGCAGCCATTTTTTATGTAATCTTGGTCTTACTCGAATGTACATTTGTCAACCTTGTCCTGTTTTTGTTTAGTCGAGTCAATGAAATGTTTGAGCATATTAATCAGATTTTAGTCAATGAAATCAGATTTTTAACATGCTGTATAATGTAAAATTATAATTGTAATGATTGTTGTCATTTGAGAAATTAAGACTCATAATGGCCTATTTTACCTCATCTAGTGTACTGATTTAATTATAGCTTTTTTTGTAAATAAATTATCAAAGAATTATTCTCTTTCTAGATTATGAAAATTGGTAAAACAAACAAATTCTAACAGTGAAATGATGTGTGGGCTGATAGACACTTTCATTTTGGTCGCTAAAATCCAACATGTTTGTTGCTGTTTTCAGATCATGGACAGCGGTTCTTCCACAGTGAGGAGCGAGCGTGTGCGCATGGTTGCCAGATTGCTTAAAATAAGCAAAACACTATCCAGAAAATGTATTCTTGTAGCAGCGAGTGAAGTTCTGGTTCAGGGGTTTGAACTCTTCATATCTGGCAACTGAACACTTCAAAGCTCACGTAGTAGGGGTGTACAGCAGTGCGCAGTAACATTTTGTCTTTTTTGACGAAAATAAATTGAGGTTTTTGGTAAAGTTTTAATTTCTTAAATACATTTAAGTCTAGTCTTATTTCGTCAACTAAATTGAGTTTTGATTAAGTCGGTTATCATTTATTGACCTTGGTGTCATTTTGTCTTCGTCTCGTTTGAGTCAAGGGGAAAAAATCTAGTCATCGATCAATTTTCATCATAGTTTCCATTAACAAAACAAAAACTAATGCACACTATGGTTGTATAAGCCTGATATGTTTACTATATATGTAAAAATCTAAGCAGTTTCATCCTACTGCTTTAGGTGTTTGTTGCATAATACTATTATTTATATTACATAATATGGAATTATTTCTGAACATATCTACAGAGTTTTTCCTAGCCTCAGGTGCTCCCATCTATAGTAGGACTCGTAGATGGAGGGTTGGCTTGAGTTTAGTTGGTTCATGCTTCACTTTGGTTTGCTTTTCCTAGTAATGAGCTCCACCACTGTATCTGAAGCCCATCCGGCACCATGAACTCCCAGATGAGAAGGTGCAGCTTCCATCAACCAGAGTGTATCATTACTGCAAAATTACATGACATCTTCTCTGTATGACCATTTCCCACGTGGGCGGCTCTGTTTGTTCTGAAGGCTTTTGATGTTAATAATCTTCATTCACAAGACCCGAGAAACTGGGTCGACGTGTAATCACGGCAGATCTGCACTCTCGTCTCTTGCATTCAGAGTCTCTTTGTACTCGTTCTGCACCTGTTGTGAGGACCACGCCGAGCACATTCAGTTAGCGGCCAGCTTTTCTTTTTAATCAATCAAAGCAGTAGGTTTCTTCACAATGAGCTGTAGTTCATTCCACTTTAAGTGTGATGGATTTCAGGGAGACTGAATCCTTTGGTTTTTACGGTGTACATTGCAGTGCTACTCTTCAAGCGTCCCGATTAAAGGTCAAGCTATATTTAAACTAAAAAGACTTTAGACTTTATACCAGGCACTTGCTCATAAGTGTGCGGTATTAATACAGTTAGCTTCGCAGCACTCTATGTCATGATGAGGTGAGAATTAACATGCTGGTTTTCCTCCTTACGACTTCTTTTATCACTTCCGAATTATAATTATACGCAGCCGAGACGTCAAGAACCGGAGACCGACCCAACTTTCTTTCCCCCCAGCGTGATACTATCTACGGCTCTCCGCATGCACATCACCGGCCTTACAATGTCCTTTCGTGTCACTCGGGCCAGACGGGCGTAGAGATAGAGACTCTGCTGCCCCGGTGTTAATTAATCAGAGCAACGAGATGACCGAAAGTGGCACATGTATTTACGACATTCATATTCACTCCACCCCAATTCCCTGTTTAATATGGATAGAGGGATTTAGAGAAAGTTTCACGGCCCTCGAGTTGATGAGTGCTCGCAAGGAGATAAAACGTGTGGCGGTACATAAATTAGAGTCACTGACTCCCTGCTAAGCCTCTGGCTTTGCCCCTCCTAAATCAGAGAGCAGCTGAGGACCTTCGGCGCTTGATCATGCGCGAGATGCATCCGTGATAATATCCGGCCTATCAGTCTTGTACTGCCGACCTCATTATTGCCAAAGGGCCCTCTGATATCTTAGTTGTCCGTCAAGCGGGCACTTTGATATTCATGCATCGGGACGCGATTGGCATGCGGCGGACGGCGCCAGGTTGAGATCCTTCGTTTCTCATTTAGCTCGAGCCGACACTGCTAACCTCCTTCATCCACCTTGGTACCTCTTGGACGGGGTGGCGAGACTAATGATTTATTCCTTTCATGTCGACCTGTTGAGAAGAAGGTGCTTGGCTTTCTACTTTCATCTGCACAAGTGTCTTGCACAAGCGACTGGCATTCCTCCCATTTTAGTCAGCCTTTTAGTGGCCAATGAGAGCTTTTGTCTCAGTTTGAAATGCTGGCGATGTAGGCACATGCCTTGTAAATGCAGGGAGGATCCTGCTCTGAAAGCCATATGGAGATTCCTGATAACAACGTCTTCTTTTTTTTAACATTGCCATAATGTCACTTGTTGTTGCTTGGGTATTTGGGTTAGTTGCTTTGCTGCTCTGCAAGTTTTACTTTAGAGTGTCCTTTTGTCTTTTGGATGGTTGATTGGGTATTTTTTGTGGTTACAATGGTGCTATAAAATGTATATTTTAGCATTTCGCTAGGGCGCCCCTTGTTGTTGCTAATATATTTTGGGTGGTTGCCGGGTTTAATGTGTTCAAAGTATTGTGGTATGCTTTAGGGTGTTTAGAAATCAGTCGTTTTAATTGCATTTATGCATTAGGTTTAGAAGGGGAGCATTTTTGTTCCAAGGAAACATTTCTTTTTTTTCTTCTTTTTTTTCTATGCCCAAGTCCTGGGCCGTTGTCACCCAAAGTTCCTGATTTACTCCACTTGGCTGCTGAAGTGC